>NC_057354.1:310657-621315 GCF_016509475.1 Prionailurus bengalensis | reverse complement strand
TAGCAAGCTTCAGTGGTCAAGGAGCAGGGCTTCAGAAGCTGGCACCAGCTTGACCAGAATAAATTCAGCGACATTCGACTATGACTTTACAGAAGTGTATCTACGAGGACACTGGTCAGCAAGCACCTCTGCCCCCCTGCCCCCCGTCCTGGACCTCCCCGGCTCCGTGCGGGGCCGCAGGAGAATCGGATCTGTCACGAGGATCCACCATTCAAGCGAACATTCCACGACTATTTCGTGGTATCATCAGAGACTCCAAGGAACCGCCAGTACGACGAATGGAGTTGGCAGGTTGCAGACAGGTGCACGGGGCAAGTTTCTCCAGACGAGCACGCGAGTCTACCCATATCGCTGTCTGGATTTTTTAGCCTACCTCTGATGACAGTTTCCAAGAGACTCCACTTCATGTGAACCCCACTTTGCTTTCCCGTTTACAAGTGCATTGGGCTGTCGATTATTTTGTGTTAGAACAGAGTGAAGCTATGCTACGTCCAAATTATCTTTGGAAGCTTCCTAGCCTTACATGAAGTGCTCGTACCTGAAGTGTACGGCTCAGTGAATCTTTACCGATGTTCGCACCCACGTGACCACCATGCACGTCAGGACTCTGCACGTCCGCAGCACCCTGAAGGTGCCCCTGGTCCCCTCCTAGTCAATGTCGCCCCATAGGCAATGACCGTTCTGCCCTCCATCACCATACGTTTGCTTCAGGGTGGGATCGCACACTCAGGCCCGGCGTTATTCCCGTAACATAGTCTGCAACGGTCACCACGTCGCTGCCTGGAGCAGGACTCTGTTCTTGTTTGTTGCTGCGTAGTATTCCATGGTATGACCACATGACCGCGCACCCATCTTACAGCTGAAGGATATCCGACCTGACGGACAGTGGTGCTCAGACGCCTCTCATACACGCCTCCCGCTGAACAGGGCTCTCACTTCCGTTGGACATAAACCTAAGACAGGAATGCCTGGGCCACAGGGTACTTGGACGTTCCATCTTGGTAGATACCAAGAGGTGTTTCACGTGGCTGTGCCGATTTATGTTCCCTCCAGCCACACATGAGTATCCCAGCTGCCGCATCTTCCCAGAGACCAGGCATCGCCGATCTGTCGGTCTCTGCGCTCCTGCCCCTGGTGGCCCAGGCGCCACACATCTCCCATCCACTGGAGACACTGAGCCCACCCGTGAAGTGCTTGTTCAAGTCTTCTCATGGATTTGCTAAGTTGCCTCTTTCTTAGATTTTTAAAGTTTCATGTATTCTGAATGGGACTCTTCTGTCAGATATATTTATGGCAAACATTTTCTCTACTCTGTGACTGGCCTTTTACTCCCTTTAAGATACTGTTAGTGGACAAATTAATAAACTTAATGAAGTCCAGTTTTTCAGACTTTTATTATTAGTGATTTTTATGAACTGCTTAAGAAATTACCACCATGATCAGAAGCTATTCTCTCCTAGGGCTTCTTCTAGGAAACCTGTTACTTTTTATAATCAGGCTTATGATCCATCCCAAATTAACTTTTGTGCTTGGCCTGAGGCCGAAATCAGGATCCATTTTCCTCCTCGACATCTGGTCCCCTGAGAACCACGCACGACATCCGAGTCACTGAGAACCCCGTATGACATCCGGTCCACTGAGAGCCACGCACGATGTGCTCGCTTCGGCAGCACATATACTGAGAGCCACGCACGACATCCGGTCCCCTGAGAACCACAGACTGGAAAGAACGGCGGAGGCGCCCCCACCCATGTCAGGGTCTGAGCCAGACTCCCCTCTGCGGTCGGCTTGTCCGTGGATCACTGCGGCTCTGTAATCCTCGCGTCCACGAGCTCTCCTTCTGCAAGAGGCAGCCTCCACTGTGTCCACACTCCTTCTCTCCTGGACTCTGGTGCGTGCACATCTGGGGTCCTGGGGTAGCCCCTCTGGGGTTGGCCGATTCCAGGAGATAACAAATAACTTTCCTCCAACTAAGCCTTTCGCATGCGAGCCAACTCTCCCACTGCCTCACCCAGCACCACACAACCAGCCCCCGCGAGCCACTAAAGTCAGTCAAACCGGCCATCCTGAGCCTGCAGGCTCTCTCCCACGTTTGGTCCCATTGGTCCCGAGGAGGCCACAGTCAGGGCTCCTTCCCCGGCTGACCTGGTACATCCGGGTCTGATAGAGTGTTTTCTAAGGAATTTGAGCATTCCCCCCCACCTTGTCAAATGTGTTGGCATAAAACTGTTCACAGTATTTTATTATTGTCTAATGTCCATAGGATCTTAGTGGTGATCTTTTCAACACCTTTTATTTACAATTAGCACTGCCTTCTATTTGTGCTGATCACTTTTGATAGGAGTTCATTAGCTTTATTAATCTTTTCAACACACCGATGTTCCGTTTTGTTCACTTTCCTACCGGATGTCGGATTTCTAGTTCATTGGGTTTAATTTGCTATTCTTTTTCTCATTTCTTGACCCCAAATTAGCCTAAGTGCAGCTACAGGCATGAGGTCCCCCCGTGCATCGTGTCAGTCCTGATGGCTTCTATTTTCATTATCACCTGGTGGAAAATATTTATAATTTCCATTGTGACCTATTCTTGGACTTGGGGATTATTTAGAAGTATGTTGTTTGATTTCCAAACATTTAGGGGATGTTCCAGTACCTTTTTGCTGTTATTTATTTACTTGTTAATTTAATTTCACTGAGGTCCGAGAACACGCTACGATTCCAGTCCTTTGGTTCTGAGACCTGCACTATAGCCACACTTACCCTTCAACTCTGTTCATGCCTCAGGTGCACTGGGAGGAGTCTGCACCTGTTGCGTGTGAATTCAGATTGGTTACTTGTGCTGTTACAAGTGGCACATCCCCGGACTGGGATGGGAGACACCTAACCCAGCAGCGAGTTGAATCCAGCGATAGATGAAACAAACACCTTGACCAGATGGATTTACTGCAGAAATTCACGGTTCGTGTAACATCTGAAAGCTGTTCAGATCTCTGTCCTCCCTCACATTTGTCTGCTGTCCTGTCAATCACTGAGAAGACGTGCCAAAAATCCCTGACTCTAACGTGGACTCGTCTTACTCCTTTGACGGCATTCGACTTTTACTTCCTATATTTCTTATTTTGAGAGGGAGAGAGACAGGGACAGAGACAGAGAGACAGAGACAGAGAGAGCGGTAGGGAGGGCAGAGGGGGCGCGAGAGAGAATCCCAAGCAGGCTCCACCTCAGGGCAAAGCCCGACGTGGGGCTCGATCTCATGACCCTGAGATCATGACCTGAGCCGAAATCAAGAGTCAACCGCCCAACAGACTGAGCCACCCAGGCACCCCTACTTCCTATACTTTAATACTAAATACGCGCACTTAGGGTTGTCACATTTCCTGCAGAATTGGCTCTTCCATCATTCTGTAATGTCTCTTGAGTAAGATTTCTTCAGTTTACTTTGACATCAAGATTAAAGATTTCCTTTAGGGGTTTCCTTGGTTTATCTTATTTATCGCTTTGCTTTAATGCTTTTTGTGTTCTTATCTATGACTTATGTCACCTACGAACAGTAAACTTTTTTAAAGCAGATTTTTTCATCTTGTTATTGGAGTCTTTAGTCTATGGGTCACGACAGGCACAGCGGGGTGAAATCTATCTTAGTTTGTGTGGTTATTTGTGTGGTTTCTCTGTCCTTTATGTGTCTTGTTCCTTTATGCCTCCTTGCCTGCCTTATTTCAAATGAATCAAGTTTTATTCCATTTTTTTCTCTTCATCAGCCTTTAACTGTACTTTACCACTTTTGCCATTATTTACATGACTTCAAGAAGAATCCAAGAACCACTCAAGCTCATGTATCCCGGACCCTTTGTGCTGTTAATGTCATGCATTAGACTCCAATTCCTGTTTAAAACCCTGGAAGAAACTATAAATGTTGTTTTAAACAACCGAGATGCGTTTGCAGCACTCACGTGGTCAATTCTGTGGGTCGCCTGCCAAGGGCCACCCTCCAGCCAGCGTGGGGTCAGCCGGCAGTGAACTCTCGGGTCGGTTTGTTTGTTTGGACAACAACGTCTTCACGCAGCCCCGATCGGTGAAGGGCGTCCCTGTGGGCACATCAGAGGGCAGGCTCCCCGCGGTACTGGTAGGTGTCGCTGTGCCAAAGAGTCGACATCAGTTGTTGCTCCCCTGAAAAGGGAGACTTTTCTTCACCGGCTGCTTTTTTTTTTTAATTTTTTTCTTAACATTTATTTATTATTGAGAGACAGAGAGACACTGAGCATGAGCAGGGAGAGGGCAGAGAGAGGGGGAGACACAGAATCCAAAGCAGGCTCCAGGCTCTGAGCTGTCAGCACAGAGCCCAATGCGGGGCTCGAACTCACAAGCTGCGAGATCATGACCTGAGCTGAAGTCGGACGCTCAACCGACCGAGCCACCCAGGCGCCCCATCCGGCTGCTTTAAGATGTTTCTTTTTGTTGCTGGTTTCCAGGAGTTTGACCATAATGTGCCCAGATGTTGTTTCCTGTTGCTTTATTCTGGAATTCATTCTGCTCTGGGGTTCCTGAGCTTCTGAAATCTGTAGGTTGACGTCTTTCATCAGCTTTGGGAAACTGAACTTCTGTCCCACTTCCTCCTATCTCCTTCTGGACTTCTAGTTACTCATGCATTCAGCATTTTCACTGTGTTTCCTGTGCCTCTTTGCTTTTATTCCATTCTTGGGTTTTTTCCCTATGAACTTCCTAGTTCACTAATCCTACCTTACGCTGTATGCAGACTGCTATTAAACTATGTAGTGAATACCGAATTTCAGATATTATACTTTCATTTCCAGAATGTTCCTTGAATATGTCAGTAGTGGGTCTTCATGTCCCTGCCAGGTGAATGTGGTGTGTGCCCGCCTTCCCTGGAGGGATTCGGTCATGTGGCTCTGTCACTTAGCACGTGCTGTCACCGCTTCCTAGACACCAGGCCTGGCTGATGAGACAGCGGGGACGCTACCCGTGGGGTCACTCTTTTAAAGACAGCTAAGGTTTTATTGCATGTTGTTATGACTTCTGTTGAGCAGATAGATTCGGGACGATCACCCTCCCCTGTGGAGCTTTGCCTTAGCTCTTGTTGGGGCTAAATTTGGTCTCATTTGGTTTTGGTCTTACTCTGAGGGAGTGACTCTCACGTTCAAAGTGTGGCCCCTCCGGGGTCTCTGCTGAAAGCCCAGGATGTCTCCTTGCCTCCCTCCCTGGGCCTGAACTGCCCTACCCCCCCCGTGTCCCAGAGCCGCACAACCGTGGAGATCTCTGCTCTGTGCATGGCTCACGAGTTTAACGGGCTCGTGTGCAGAACTGGGGGCTCCTCCTCTGTGGGTTCTTGCTTTTTGAGATTTGCTCCTCCAGTCCCAGCCACTCTGGGTGCCCGAAGGACACCCTCCATGTTCTTGCATAGCAAGCACACTGCTGCTCTGTGCTTGGCCTGCTTCCTGTCCCCCCGTTTGGGAAATCCACCAGCAAAACCTCAAGGTGAAAACATAGCTCGTCCTGTGTGCTCTTCCTGTCTCTAGGAGCACAGCCCCATATGTGCCACCTGAGCTGGCCAGTCTCCAGGGTGTGTGTGTGTGTGTGTGTGTGTGTGTGTGTGTGTGTTTGCCGGGTTTTCAAATGGTTTTTGCTGGAGAGTAAGCCCAATACAAGCCAGTCATGGCTGAAACTACAAGATCAGAGAGTTTTCCTTAAAATAAAGCAATGCCTTTTCCCCAGCGCTGGAGTTATATACACAAGTGCAAAACCAGCAATAATCAAGACTAGATTATATATTGTGTCTGGATTTTGGGGTCTTTTTGATTTTTTAGGTAAACTCTATACCCAACGTGGGACTCGAACTCACAACCCCAAGATCAAGTGTCACCCGCTCAGCGACTCGGCCAGCTAGGTGCCCCTGGATGATATATTTTAAATGCAATCTAAATTAGTAATTTAATATCCCCAAGTGAGTAGAAGACTTCAATTCTGTACACGCACGCACACGTGCGCCCCTGCGACATGGGACTGACAGCCACGTCTGTGGCATCTCTCATTCCCCAGCACGTGAACACGGCAAATACACCAAGAGGCCCGAAGCGAATACAGATGTGGAGCGGGTTATGTGGCAGTAAATATACCTAAACAAGAGGCAACTTTTTATTACTGAAATTCTGTGTTCAAGAGACATTGATGTTACATATTGATAAGTTTTTAAAAAACTCTTTGAGATCAATCCACGAGCCACAATATTTCAACGAGAAATTCAACAAAATACGAGCAATGGATACCTAAATGCACCTGCTGAAAATTCCACATTAGATGGCTGTACAGTTTTAAGGGAAATAATGGTAAATATAAGAACCCAATCGGACAGCTACCTATTCTAAAGATGTTTCTTGCGCCTCTTATCCCTGGACCATCGACCACAAACCCATTTCTTTCTTTTTACAAACCTATTTCTCTTAGGCACCATCTAAGGGGATCGTACCTGTCTGAAACGTGTTCACTGTTTTACAATTTTTAAGTCATCTCCACACCCAGCGTGGGGCTCGAACTCACAGTCCCGACATCAAGTCTTGTGTGCTCCACCGACCGAGCCAGCCGGGAGCCACGACCGTTTTAACATTTTAACCACAGCCTTTCGGCACAACAGCACAGACAGACAGTCCCCAGTGCAGATGCCCACACTCCATCCACCCCGGGGAAAAGTCCTCCAAGTGAGCAAATGAAAGGAGGACCCCTGTGTCCCCACCTGGTGGCCCCAGAAGCCAGACATCCACACAGGCTCTTTCTGCCAGTGTCCACGTTTAGGCCGGGACTGCTGGGCCAGGCCAGCCGCAGCGCGGTCGGGGCCGGGCCCGGGAGGGCGGGGGCCGCCCGGCAGAGCGACGGGGAAGCACCTCCCTCTCAGAAGCCAAGCCACTTCTGCCTCCGCTCGCTCCACAGCCCGGACTGGGGCCGCCCGCTTCCTTCCTAGGAAAGCACCCGCTGCCCTGCCGGCAAAAGTGAGCCCCGGGTCCCGGGCAGCCCGCCACATCCCCAGCCACCTGCTCCGTGCCAGTGAGCAGAGGTGGAACCCAACGCGTCCAACAGAGGCGGACAAGCAAACACAAGGCATTCTTTCCGAAAGGAAGCAGTTTTGGTAATTCTCCTTCACACCTGGAGAGAGACGTCGTGAGACACACACATCAAGAGCATCGTGCGGAGGCCCTGTCCTCGGATTTTTCCAGACAGCAATGGGGTCAGAGCTATCAGGTTCCTTGCTGCAGGGACGGTGGCATACTTCTCTGCCCCCGCAGACGGCAAACCCTACAACATCCGGGCGAACCCCAGCCCTGTCGCCCAGAGGAGCCCCGCCCACCTGCCCACCAGCAGGGCACTGGAAGGCCTTCCGCACCTGGCTGCCGTGTAGTAACAGCTTTGTTTTCATTTATTTTTTATCTATTTCGAGAGAAATAGCCAGTGGGGGAGGGGCTGGGAGAGAGGGAGGGGGAGAGGGAGGGGGAGAGGGAGGAGGAAGGGGGGGAGAGGGAGAGAGAGAGACAGAGAGAGAGAGAGAGAGAGAGAGAGAGAAAATCCCACGCAGGCTGCAGGCTGTCACAGCAGAGCCCGAAGCAGGGCTCGAACCCACGAACCAGGAGATGATGATCTGGGCCGAAATCAAGAGTCGGACGCTCAACCGACTGAGCCACCCAGGCACCCCAAGAAGTGACAGCTTCAAAGGCTCACACGGATGCCTAGTGCAGCCTCCACAGCTGTCCCCGTCCTGTGTGGTTCTGCCGTCACCCAGTGGCCACCAAACCTGAATGCCAGGCCTGGCTGAGGCAGAGGCGGGTGGGAGCGTCTGCTCCAGAGCAAAGGTGCCTGGTGAGGCCTCTCCAGCCTCGAGGCTGTCAGCAGAGCCCTCTGTTTCCACGGGTGCCTCCCTCACGGCTCCTTTGCTGACTTCACGGTCAGGCTGTCGGAGCTCTGGGCGCCCGTCAGGTTGGGGGGTGGGGTGGAGTGCTGGCCGCACGGCATGCTGGAAGAAGGCCCCAGACATCCTGGGGGGCCCCTGGCCCCCACAGACCCTCCCAAGGGCCAGCGGGGGCCAACTCCAGGGCAGGCCTCCTGCGGAGCCCAGGGCTCCAGCTAACAAGGGGCATCGATCCAGAACAAGACACAGACAAGTTACAGGCGGTCGGGACGTGACGATGCCACCTCTTATCAGGTCCCTGCCATGGTCCCTGCCCTGTCACCATGAGGACAAGCTGTCCCACATCTGGGAAGGGAGGCTACAACTGATTCTCAGTGAACACTCAGGGAAGATCCATGCACAGAACACGATCTATCTCCCACCAAAACCGTCCTGTTGGAAAAGACCGCATAGGAAATCAATTAATTTCAGAATCCAAAATATGTGAGTAAGCTCTTCTTAAAGACTTATTTTCCTTCAGGGAGACAA
The DNA here is from genome assembly GCF_016509475.1 of Prionailurus bengalensis. Classification (NCBI taxonomy): domain Eukaryota; kingdom Metazoa; phylum Chordata; class Mammalia; order Carnivora; family Felidae; genus Prionailurus; species Prionailurus bengalensis. The sequence continues at coordinate 612,879 of NC_057354.1, read as the reverse complement.
GCAACCCTGCCAGCTTTCTTTTATAAACAACCCCTCGGACCCAAGGAACAGGAAGGAGAGCTCACTCCCCGTGACGTTCCTGAGGACCCAGGGTCCATGACGGTCACAAACGCGCGGCCACCAGCACAGCCATTTTTAACCCGCAGGTGACGAATCAAATGTCTTCGCATCAGGGGGAAATTCCTTAGAGAAATCTCTTGACTTAAATATAAAAACGTACGTTCAGGGGCACCGGGGTGGCTCAGTCGGTTAACCATCCCAACTCTTGATTTCAGCTTGGGTCATGACCTCACGGTTCCTGAGTTCGAGCCCCACGTCCTGTTTGGGATTCTGTCTCCTTCTCTCTCTGCCCCTCCCCCGCCTGCTCTCTGTATCTTTCTCAAATTAAATAGAAATCAACTTTAAAAAATGCACTTTTATTTAAATTTACTTAAGTACATGTCTACGTCACACGCACATGGAAAACGAGAAGTACAGCAGAGGGAACACAGTTGCCGGCACCTGCCGACAGACGGCAGGCGCCCTGCGGGGAGCGGGCGCAGAGGCGTGCAATCAGGGTGCCGCACGCCGAAAACAGCGCAGCAGCGTGTCAACCGTGCCTCAGTAAAACGTACGGACACGTATACGTGACTTACGTCAGGCTGTGAGAGCGTAACGGTAACTACCGCCAAAGCCCGTGACTTTGTCAACCTAAAGTGAGGTTCCTTTAGGGCCGAGCTGAGCACCAGAGACGTCTATCTGGTAGAGCAGCTTCTGCTACGGACGCTCATCGTGAGCCTGGTACGACCACAGACATGCCGGGGACGCACCCGAGCCTGCTGGACGGCGGCTGATCCGGGACGCTCGGGACGTGGCGGCCGCTCTCACGTCTTACCTGGGCTTGGGGGGGCGGTGCTGTCCTGGGCTGGGTCTGGCCATTCACCAGAGCAGGCATCCGGGCTCTGAGTGGAGGGTGGAGGGGCCAGAGGGAGGGGCCTCTGCTCTGCGATGAGCATCCCCCCAAGAGTGACTGGGGCTGGTGCCAGGCCCTGGGAACACAGGAAACGAGTCTCACCCACGTGAATGGACACCTGCTGGTGGCTTGTTTTGGAGAGTTCCGGGAGCGCCGTCCTTGATCCTGATGCCGCGAGCAGAGCACTGCTATGCACGAAGCCTGGGTCTCGCCGGGGGCCGGTGTTTGGGTATTTTTATCAGCTCACCACCCCCAAACAGCCGGGGTCTCCGCGTGCGACTTGTCTGCGTGCCGGGTCTCTCTCCCAGAAGCAAAAGGATTACAACAGAGGGTTCTAGCACAGAAAGTGAGGACACGTGGTGCAAACACAAGCACACGCGCACCTGTGGCCTTGAGAAACGATCTTCCGCGAAGTACTTCACGGTGTGTCGAGCAGGGTGTTTCTCTAGAAGTGCGGTGACATCATCCAGTGCCTCTTTGCAAGAAGTCGCTTACAATTCCAGGGTCAATCCAGAATCAAGAAAAGGTCCTTGATTCATTTTTTTACGCATGATAGGAAATCATCTTTAACCACAGTCAGAACAGAAAACGGTTCCGCTGTTCCCCACAAAGTGCTCCTGGACGTCGGGGCCGGCCTGGGTCAGGCAGGGACGGGCACAGCCCGGCGGCTCCGGGGCCCACGCAGAAGCCCCCGCCCGCGGCCACGCCACGTTCTTCTGAGGCTTCCCTCCCCGTGAAGAGCTGGAGGGAACGCGGCACGCGTTGCGCCCAGACGCGACAGCGCCCACCCGTAAGCACCGGGGGAAACCCTCAGCCCGTCCCTCACACGTGGTATCTACCGACTGAACACCTACGACAGCAGGGACTTCTCAGCTGCTGGGGGGACGTGGCGGCTTTACGAGGCGCCCACCCTCCTGGACCGCGGCGGGCCGCTCTAGCAGCTCGGTCCCGTGGCAGCTTTCAAGGCCCAGGAAGGCGACGCCCACGTCGAGGTCCCTGTCAGACCAGCGCACGCTCACAAACCCCGCGGGGCCGAGTCTGGGGCCACAGCCCATGCTTCTCAGTCTCTACTCAGTGAAGCAGGACCGTGAGCAGGTGCGGTGCCGGCCTACCCCCGGAACCCGGGAAGAGCAGAAGAACCAAGTTACGCCAAATCAACACGAGCAGGTCCTTTAATCAGTTAGACCGTTGATCTAGAAATGAAACTGTCCGAAAACCCTAACAGCCAAGCCAATGCGATGAGACCCGCTCAACCTCCCCTAGAAGGTTCCGGACCGCCCAGGGGGAACCGTGAAGGCTGGCTGCCGGTTACCACTGGTGCCCTGCCTGCACGTGTGGCAGACCCCTTGATTTACACACCTGCAACTGTTTCCCTTTCTTTCGCCGAACCGCCACGGCCAGGCCTTGTGCCCTAGCACGTCCCGACCCCGGAAGGCCCGGCGAGCAGGGGCAGGACCCCACCCCGCACAGCCGCTCGAGCCTCGCACCACACCGTCCTCTCGCTTCTCCGGCTACGAGCCCACGTCCGCTGGGACGTGGACCCGTTTGGGGCGCCCCAGAAATCATGTAACAACACGTGCATCGTCAACAACCCGCCCAGGGAGGCTGGAGCTGCCGCGGCCTGGCCTTCCGGCACTGCCCGCCTCTCACGCCAGACCAGGCTCTGGGGACGCCTCACGCCGCGGCCCCGGCCCCTGCCCTTCTGAGCCACCCGAGGAGGAGACAGAGGCCCCTGCGCCCGCCTGAGCTGAGGGGTGGCCCCTGGGCTGGTGGAGCCCGGGCGTTTCACCCCAGAACTTTGCTATCAGCACGCCTCCTCGGAGGTGCCGTCGGAGGCTCGGGCACACGCACCGCTTGCCCACCGGGCCGGAGATGTCAGCTGCCGGCTGGTGCCTGGGGCTCCGGGAACACGTCTCCAGGCTGAGCTGGCGCTGGGGGGTGAGGAGGGAGGCGCGGGACCAAGCCGCCGGGGCCAGGCCCTGCTAGGCCGCGCTCCGCCGAACAGAACACTCGCTCCCGCCCATGAGGACGCATCTAGGAACCAGCAGTGGTTGTGGAGGGTGACCGGCATGGGGTTCTGAGCCTGACCCCTGGCCACGGGCGCCCGGAGAGACCGTGCCAGTCAACCGGGCACTGCTGAGCAGACAGCACAGAGGAGTCGCTTTGGCCCCTTCTCGGGGCGGGAAACGTGTAGCAGTGGCCCAGGCCACACACCAACACTGACACGCTCGCGGGGACAAACACCTGGAAAGCGGGTGCTGGACAGGTTGCCACAGGCCCTCCTAACCCCGGACGGCAGCTCGGCCTCCATCCGTCCGATTCCCCGAAGCCACCTGCCAGGGACAGGGCGGTGGGGGGCGGGGCAGGGGCCGGCGGCCAACCACGACGTTTTGGGAAACAAGGTTTTTACCTGGGTATTTTCATTCCTCGATGCCACAAATACCCGGTCGCAGACTTTACTTGGGATGTCAGAAAACAACGTTTTAAAATAACCCATTTTTGCACCCTGTTCTCTGGCCCCTCTGCCTCTGGTAGGTTCATACAAGAAAAATGGGGAATTTAGAATAGGAAAAGCAAGATTAAAACATAACAGAAAGAACAGAACAGCAAAACCCACTGAGAGACTTCGCCTGGAACTTGTCACAGACGTACTAAAAATAAACGGTAGAGGGTCCCACTGCCGGGCTCTCCGCTCCCTCCAACGTGTGACGCCTCTGACAGTCACACACGCGCCCAGCATCGCGACGCATTAACACAGTGTGTGCTGACCACCCGGGACGAGGCAGGTCTGGGGAGAAACGTCCACCCGCGAGATGGGAGGGCTGCCGCGGGAGGGGCCGGGCCCACACGGGACCCCCGGGAGCGGGGGGCCAGCCCCACCCGGCGCGAGGCCCGCTGCCTGGCCCAGGGTGGCTCCCGGCACAGATACACCAAAGGCCTTTTGGACAAGGCCACGCTGGAGGCAAAGCCTGGCAGACAGGGCGACCGTGAAAAGCACCGACGACCGTCCCTTGTTCCAAAGCCACCCTCGGCGGCACCGGTCGGGCTGCCCACGGTCTGTGACGCACGGTGCGCACGCACGCGTGAGGAGCGTGTGAGGGGTTCGGAACGAGTGTGCCCCCACCTCCCCACACGGCCACCCATTCCCCGGAGCATCCCCCCGCTCTCCTTCCACGAGATCCACAAAACCTGTCCCGGCGACCCCCAGCCAGGCGCCCCCGGCACCCGTCAAGTGTCCTGGGATCGTCCGGCCCCGGAGCCTCTGGCCGCAGCACAAGGTCTGACGCGAGACGGGGCAGGACCGACGTGCGGGAGCACGTCAGCCACTCTCTGCTCACACATCTGAGGGTCCACAGACACTACTGCGTTTTAAAGGCACAACGACCGCGTGACGCGGTTCTCAGCTGGGGAAATGAGCCTCAACATGCCTGTCAGAGCGTGCCCAAAGCCAGGCGGCCCGTCAGCGAGGTACTCGGCTTGGGGTCTGACTTCACAGCCAAGTCCCGTGAACCGACCGCGGCATCCAGGCTGCTCAGAATATGGCAACGGCTCCTTAAGTCAGGGAAATAAAGTGAACAGAAACGTCGTTCCCACTTTTAGTCTTTATTAGCCGTAGCGATTTTCATCACTCCAACACAAAATCTTAGGAAATTTCAGCGCTCACGAAAACAGAGTTATAAAAATACTGTTTTTTTACATTGAACATGGAAACAGGTTGCCCTTCCCAAACCCGAACACAGACGATGGACCTACTTCCTGCAGTGGCGCTCGGGAGACCGCTGCGTCCACACGGGCCGTCTCTCGTGCCCCGCACGCTCGCACCGCAGGCCCCTGCACCCCTGCTACACTCAGCGCCTCCCGCTGTGGGGGGAGCCCCCCGGGCCTCGTCCCCTCCGGCGCCCACGGGGGGCACTAACCGCACACCGTGCGCTAATCCCAGGACGGCCAGAGACAGTGCGGCTGCCTCCTCCAGGGCACTGGGTGGCCGCCACGGTCCCCGAGCACCCCCAGAACGGATCTTCGGAGCGTGTGTGGCTCGCTCTCGGGCTGGCACCCAGAGCGTGTGTGGCTCACGGCCAGTTACACGTAAAAGCCAAATGCCCTCGAGTCTGGCTGGGAGAAGGACGTCCCGGGGGCCCACGGCTCTGCTGCCCCTTTAGCTGCTTCTCAGGCTGGTCTGTCATTTGCTTCGGGACAACTGGAGTTCGGCCGGAGACATTTACGGAGTGGGCACCCTAGGCCTTTAAACGCTCACGTGTGACCACGTGTGACCAGCATCATCTAGCGGAGACAAAGCAAGGATATGCGCACATCTCTCCCCTGCGGACGACAAGCACGCTGAGGTGGGACCGGGGCCAGCAGAGGGAGCCCGAGTCTGTCCCTTCGCACGAAGGCCCCCTGCGGGTCCCACCTCGCAGACGGGCGGGCTCGGGGCGCCCAGGGAACACTTGTAAGCCTGATGTGGGTTTTGGCTCAGATGCCAGCAGCTCAGTGATCTCGGCCTGAAGCCTTCGAACAAGTACTTGCTGTTGCCCTGACAACTGCCCATCAACCACCTTCTCCACCACGTGACGCCAGGCCAGAGCGGTCACCCCCCCCCCCCCCGCACCGTGCGGGGCGCACCCCTCCCGCACCACCTCTGCACTCGGCCACGCACTTACGGGACAGAGAGTGGGTGCCCTTGGGCAGGTACTCCAGCAGCAGGGAGCTGTCGTCCCCGAGCACGTCCGCCTTGAGGGACAGCAGGCTGTTCTTACTCATGAGTGCCGCCCGAAGGTTGGCCACCGCGGCGGCCTGCTGCAGGGCCTCATCCTTCTCGGGGGTGAGGGGCGGGCCCAGGTAGCTGGCCTCTCCTCCCAGGAGACCCTCGTCCACGTGGCCGTACAGCTCAGCCCTCTCCCCGCGGCTGTCAGAGCTGCTGGCTTCGGCGACAGTCAGGTCCGCGCCTGGGGGAGCAAACACACAGAGGACACGCAGGTCATTTAAGACTCTCCAATCGGAAACAGGCACGTTTAGGAGAAGCCAGGGTGGCAGGCTGTCTGAGCACCCAGCTGCTTTTGCCAAGCCCACCCCCGTCCTGCTGGCGGAGGCCCCTCGCCTGCCCCAGGATGGCGGCGAGGCCGCGGCCTCGGGCGGGAGCTCCACTCAGCACGGTGGGGGACACGGGACAGGGGCTGTCACGTTCCTGCAGCGTTTTCACCTCTCAGAGAAGAGGCGACACGGAGCAGGGGTCCAGGACCGAAGAGCCACGAGCACAGGCTCTCGGAAAACCTCCAGGGTCTCAGCTTTGGCGATGGGCTCCGGGATACGACACCGCGGGTGCCAGCAACAGACGGACACACCGGGCTCTGGCAAAACTAACACCTCCGACGTCTCAGAGGAGGCTACGGAGAAGCGAGATGGGGCTCCCGGCTGGCTCTGTCGGAGCAGCAACCCACACTCGATCTCGGGGTCCTGAGTTCAAGCCCCAGGGCGGGTGTGGAGTCCGCTTAGAGGTTTAAAAAGGGGGTGCACCTGGGGGCTGAGTCGGCTGAGTGTCTGACTCGATTCCAGCTCAGATCATCATCTCGAGGTCCCGTGTCGGGCTCTGCGCTGGCCGCTCGGAGTCTGCTTGACACTCTCCGTCCCCCACCCCCCACCCCCACAATAAACTTTAAATTTTCTTTTGAAAAAAGGAAAGGAAGAAAGACGACAAGCCGTGAGAATGTTTGCAGATCACAGATCCGACCCGAGATCCTGTTCGGAAGAGTTACCGACGCTTCCAACTCAATAAGAAGACAACCCGATTCTAAAGTGGGCAAAGGACCTGAGTAGGTACTCCTCCAAAGAAGACCCAGAAATGACCGGTGAGCAGCATCTGACACCCTCAGTCCTCAGGGAAATGCACCCGAGCCACACCGCGAGGCCACTGCACCCCAAGTGTCAGACGGTGACGAGGGCTGAGAAGGACGTGCGGGAACCGGAGCCTTCTCCCCTGCGATCGTCCCATGGTGCGGCCGCTGGGGGAGAGCCTGACGCCCCTTGGAGGAGCCGGTGCCCGGAGCAGTGGGGACCCACGTGCACACTAACAGTGACATGGGTCACAACAGTCAGAAAGAGGAAACGGCCCGCATCCAGCAGCAGCTGACGGGCGAGACGGCCCATCCTCACGGGGGACTACTGCCCAGCCGCGGAAAGGCACGAGGCACTGACACACGCTGTCCTGGTCGCAGACCCGGAAAGCCAAGGCGGTGCGTGCAGGCCGTTGACCCTTCTGAGCCCCGGTGAGTTCCACCAGGAACCTCAAGGACAGATGTTCAAGCAGCCCTCTGCGCCCCTCACAGGGCCCACCCTGCGCATCCCGGGCCTGGCAAGGACGCCCCCACCCCGGGCTACGGCTCGTCTGTGCAGGGAGGTTCTGGAATAAACGCCACGTCCAGGAGGCTGGAGCGTGAGACGGAGGCCACCTGAACCTTGGACTCAGGCTACGTTGTTTAGAAAAAGCTGGCGAGCACACCAAGCGTCCAACCTCAGTCTGAAAAGCGGGCTGAGTTCCCAAGACTCACTTGTAAGTTAGTAACGTAGGGTCTTCCCTCACCTGGGACCGTCACACGCTTGTGTGCACACGCGCTCACTCACACTCCCCCGAATGCACAGACAGACGCAGTCGCTCACACGCACACGTGTGGGTGGCACACAAGCTATGCTGCCTCTGGACAGAACACTGACAACAGCTCTGTTTCCAGGAAGACCCTGCCCCCAGGACACGGCGTCAACGTGACACGTGGCTCCCGGCAGACACGTCACACGTGTGTGGCAGAGAGAAGTGACCACACGCCAGCTGCATGAGCGACAGAAAGGCACGCAGGGTAACTTCCTGATGCCAACCTCTTTTACTATTTTTTCTAATGTTTATTCATTTTTGAGACAGAGCTTGAGCGGGGGAGGGGCACAGAGAGAGGGAGACGCAGAATCCGAAGCAGGATCCAGGCTCCGAGCCATCAGCACAGAGCCTGACACGGGGCTTGAACCCACAAACTGCAGGATCATGACCTGAGCTGAAGATAGACGCTTAACCAAGTCACCCAGGAGCCCCTGAGTTTTTTTTTTTTTTTAAGTTTGTTTATTTGAGAGAGAGAGAGAGAGCGAGAGCGCACATGTGTGAGTGGGGGGAGGGGCAGAGAGAGCCTATCTGTGCAGAGCCTGACTCAGGCTGGATCTTACGACTGTGAGATCATGACCTGAGCCAAAATCCAGAGTCCAGTGCTTAACTGAGCCACCCAGGCGCCCCAACAAGGTGAATCTTTTTGATAAAAAGTGATAGTTTTCATCATCTTGAGTTTTGGGGCAACTTTAAAAAAATTTTTTTTTATTATGTTTATTTTGAGACAGAGTATGAGTGGGGGAGGGGCAGAGAGTGAGGGAGACACAGAATCCAGAGCAGGCTCCAGGCTCCAAGCTGCCAGCACAGAGCCCGATGTGGGGCCCGAACCCACGGACCGCGAGATCATGACCTGAGCCGAAGTCGGATGCTCAGCTGACTGAGCCTCCCAGGCACCCCACTGACCTCTTTTTAATAAATGGAGCAAACAGGATTAAAAATACCAACATTTAATTGTAAGGGCTACATGTTACATGTAAAGGTTTTATTCTAGAGGGAAATACAGTGTTTTTTTTCTCTTCTACAAATGATACATCTTAATACTTGAAAATTTAGATCACAATCTTTAGCTAAAAGCAGAAAAGAGATTATGATGAAAATAAGCAGAATGTTTAAATGATCAAACTAGATCAGGCAGTGTTAGTTGCAAAGTGGGGTATGAGCAGATTCGGAAGCGGAAAGAGTGGGTTCCCGCCACGCGAGGCCTAGAGTCTGGGGGGACACGGCTGTCGTGGAGGCAGGAGGGTCGGGAGGGTGAGGGGCGCCGACCTCACAACCAGGGTGTCTTGGGGGGCACGGTCTGGTCGAGAGCCAGCACCCGGTTTCGAACGTCTCCCCAAACCTCCACTCTTCACAATTCCCAAAAATGCTCACAAGGTGCGTTTGACGGTGTAGGTGTAGATGTCACAGCCCTGTCTCGCAACAGCCGGGGAACAGAACACCAGTTCTAGTTCTGGAAATACAAGATGACCCCTGACACCCATGGCAACGGCAAAAACCTCACAGGCAAGCGGAAATCCCAGACGCGCGGGCAGATTGCCGGCTGCCAAAGATCGGGGAGGGCGGCACCCCGGGGTCCCTGGTGGTGGCTGTGGCGGGGGAGGTCTGCGGGTCCTGTCCGTGTCCGGGTGGGGGGGGGGGGGTGAGTGGAAAGGGCAGGAGGGTCCTTCCCGGCAGTGAAAGTGTTCTCTATCCAGATGGCAGAGGTGTCCGAGGTTGTCAAAACTCATCCAACTCACCGCCTAGGGCACTTACAATTAAAAAGACAACACGTGGGGCGCCTGGGGGCTCAGTCAGGTAAGCATGGGCTCTTGGTTTCAGCAGGTCACCATCTCGCGGTTTGTGAGTTCAAGACCCACGTCGGGCTCTGCGTGGACGGCACAGAGCCTGCTTGGGATTCTCTCTCCCTCCCTCTCTCTCTGCCCCTCCCCTGCTCATGCTCTCTCTCTCAAAATAAGTAAGTAAATAAATAAATAAATAAACAAATAAATAAATAAATAAACTGAAAAAAAGAAAAAAAGACAACACGCCAAGCTATGGAGGATGTGGGGGGTGCGGACGCTCAGGAAAAAGTCTGGCAACTTCTTATAAAGCTCAAGTCACCTGTCCTCTGAGACCCAGCCACTGCACTCCAAGGTATTTGCTCGAGAGAAATGAAAACATACGTCCACAAAACAGGCTTTTGCCGAAAGTGTTCGCGGGAGTCTTACTCACAACAGCAAAACCTGGCTACTGCCCAGGTGCCGGGTGACAAGAGGCTGGGACACGAGGCACAGCCATGCAGGTGTGAGTGGGGAGCACGTACTCCGTGATGTGGCTCGTGGGACACGAGGTTTTGTCCAGACAAAGCGCTGGACAGGCTAGGTCGACCCACGGCAGAAAAAGTCAGGTTAGGGGCCGCGGGGCTGGGGCAGGGACCGATGGCCGGAGGCAGAGGGGACACTCTGCTCCGAGGGGGCTCAGGAGCACGCATTTGTCTAGACTGGTCAAGGGGTGCGGCGGGCCTGGTGTGTGCAGGGCGTGGGAGCGTGCACACGGACCGAACCCCAATGAAAAACTTGCCGTGCTCTGGAATGAAATATACTGATCTGCCAGGTAGTTTGAAAGGCACCAAAAAATAAGATGTGTTTTTGGACGATTAGGTGAATAAACATACAATAAAGCAAATGTAGTGAAACGTTAAGTGAAGAATCTGGCTGGTAGACGTGCTCGTTTTCTTTTCTTTTTTTTTTTTTTTTTTACCTTTTCTCTAAGAATAAATGTTTCCCCAATAAAATGTTAAAGACAGAAACAAGAAATTGTTCAACCCGAAATTGTTCACTCGAAATCTGTGCAGTTTACTGCATGCATATCATGCTTCAAGGAACAGAAAAAAAGAATGGCAATTTTCACCACAGAACCTTGCTAATGACACGTATGCGCCATGGGGTAGGCTGAGCGCGGTCCTTAGACGTCCAGGTCCCCATCTCCAGGGCCTGTGAGTGGGCGACCTCATGCGGCACGAAGGATGGAGTTAGGGGCCCTGAGGCGGACGACTGTCCCGGATTATCCGGGTGGGTCCGTGTCAACACAAGGGTCCTTCTAAGGGGAAGAGGGCGGCAGGGGGGCCGGACTCAAGGAAGACGGGGCCTCTAGAAGCTGGAGAAGGCCAGGAAATGTCCTCCCCTGAGACTCTAGAAGGAACGCAGGAGCCCTGCCACCCCACCCCCGACTTCTGAGAGCTGGAAGAGAGTGAGGCCACGGGGCACACGGTAACTCCTCGCGGCAGCTGTAGGAAACCCCCGCACCCCCGAGAAGCACCTCCAGAATACAGCAGGAGAAGCACGTCCAGAAGCGCTGGAAGGTGTGGCAGCAGTGACTGTCACAGCCCAAACCAGAGGCAGCCGGAGCCATCCACATCGGCACGGGAGTGGGCAGTGCGCGTTCACGCGGTGGAAACACCCCCAAGTTCAAATCGAGACAGGATCCAGGGAGACGGCTACACGTCTGCGAACCGACCACAGAGCAGCGGAGGCTCCCTGCGGATGGGACGGGCACGAGAGCCTGAGCTCCGGTAAGCTGCTGGGGGCGGCGCCCTGCACTCGGAGAGGGGACAGGCTCCTTTCCGCACAACCCTAGAACACAACGAGGTGCTCACGGGCCGTGCAAAAACACATCCCCCGGCTGCCTAGCAAAATGGCAATCACACCAACTCAGGCACATTCCACTGAGATCCCCTTCCCTCGTGGGCCGCACTTCGGGGATCCTGAGTGCGAGCCTTTGCTGGGCTCCCTGTGTCGCCTGAGCCTGGAGTGCTGCCCGACTCCTGGGGCTTCCAGAAGCACCTTCTCCTCTGGCTCCAGCCTGCCACGGCCTCACGACGTGGTCTGCCTTGACCTGCAGCAGCCCGGGACACGCTACGGCCCGTCCGCCCGGTGGCTCCAGGTGGGACGTCCTCCCAGCTCCCTCAGGCACCAGGCTGAGCCTGATGCCCGTGAGAGCCCTTCAAGGACTCATCCTTCACGAATGCGATGTTCTAGAAAATCCAGACGCAAAGGCAGCACCTGCATTTGAGCTACACCAGCAGTTCAGCAGAGCCGAGTTCATAAGGGTCTTGAATCAGGACAGTGATTCAAAATCATGGCCTTGGGCGTGGATGAGCCAAAGGTCACAGGGCACGACCCCCAGGCTCCTCCACCCGCGGGGCCCCTTCCCAGAAGACCGCACCGCGCAGGCAGCTGGCTCCTGCCACCGTTCGGCCCGCTCTGAGTCGCCAGCATTTCCCGCCACCTCCTGGCACGGCCGCCAGGGTTCGCGCTCTCGCCCAACACCGCAACCACGAGGGCGCCACCTGCCACCAGCCAGACAGCAAAGGGCCAGCGGGCACCGGCTCCACATGGTCCTGCTCCTGTCGGAAGGGGAAACTTCGGGCGGCAGCTACAATGGGCTCCACCTCTTGAGGAAGGGGTGAAGGGCAGGGGTGACGGGGTCTCGGGAACGGGCCCACCCGTCCGGGAGCCAAAGTCCCAGAGACGTGCTGCCGCTTTGCATTCAGGCTCTTCTACCCAAAAGTCACAAACACCACACTGAGCCGGATGCTGGACTGTCGGCAGCGGAAAGGGCACCTGTCGCGGAAGTGGACAGACTGACTGGAGGATCAGGGCGACCGGCGCTCGGTTCACCCTTCACGCCTGCAGGCGGGTCACGACCCGACATGCAGGGAAACTCAGACAAACTCGAAAGGTTCACCGCTTCTCGAACAAGCCCCCCCCCCCGCCCCGCACCCTCACATACTTGAGGACGGGCAGTGGGGGATGTCTCCCCTCCCATCTGGTGCCCCCACTTCAGCCCCCATGACGACCTCGGCCTGACAGGTGGTGCACCTGCCCCCTCCCTGCCCAGGAAATGCTGCAAGGGCGTGAGGGGTCGGCTGGGAGCCTACAGAGACCACCTTCACCCACCCAAATGTGTTTTTCAAGATCCCACTATGTCAAGATCCAACTTTACAGAAGTTCAGGCAGAAACATTTACTTTACAAAACAGACCCATTTTATCCTGGCTCCAGAACTCTCTTTTTTGGCGGAACTTTTTAGGCTGTGTGTGGGACATCAGGACGAGCGCCTGGGCCCTTCCCGTTCCCGCTTGTGAACCAGCGGCTACAGATCGCCTACTGGGGGTCTGTGGCCACCGTGGGGTCGCACGCGAGGGGGGAGGCCGGGGCCCGAGGAGGACGCGGCCCAGTACGTGCAACCTACCTGCGCGTGTGGACACCACTTCCCCCGAGCTGCCACACAAGTGACCGTACGAGTGAATTCCAACGACACTTCGGAGGCCACTAGGTTCACATGCTCTTGGCCCTTTCGGAAAAAATCACTCTCCAACGCCAAGAGGCCTCGGAATCGCCAAAGCCAAGCCGGGGACACAGGCGGGCCTGGCGGCAAAGCCGAGCATCCGAGCACCCGCACTGAGCCTCCGAGGGATGTGCGAAAACCACCTGACAGTTCTTCTGGAACAGGGCCTTTGCTCCTGCAAGTAGGAGAATTTAAAGGCATTCTTCCCTAAGAGGTAAGGAATCTTTAGTGGAAACAAACCGGCCCCCACTGGGGATCACAATTTGAGCTTCCAAGCCCAGCCCCAGGGCCAGGATGGAGGGATAAACCACCACCACCACCAAGGGCAGAAACCACCCTATGCGAGCCTCCAACCCCACATCCCTGCCTCAGCAGCTCAGAATAATCTAACAGAAGCTGTTCACAGTTGCCTTGGAAACCTAGGGGATTTAAGACATTAACAAAAGTACACGGTCGAAGTCACTTGTTGGAATCTAAAAACACCTTCTGCTTGACTACTGCACTCAAAGCCCCAAACCTACAGGCCTGAGGAGAGCACATTCCTTACTGCGCTGATGGGCCCTCAACCTCAAGGCCCCCCGGCGTCACAGCCTGCTGGGCGGCCCTCGACACCCAGGACGGGACTCGCCAGGACGGGACTGCGGCACCGACCGGCCCAGAAGGCTCGACACGACGCAGCTGTCCTTAGGTCATGTGCCACAGACTGCTTCTCAGATTTCGGTCAGAGCCGGTGAGAGGTTATGAACAGTTTGGAGCACACGGAGTGTCCTCTCCCCACAGCCAGCCAGCAGGGAGACGGCTCTTCGAGCAGCTCAGACACTTAACCTTCTTCTCCAGTGAACCTCCAGCAGTTCTGGGGTGCTGCCCATCAGGGACCTTTACAACGTCCAGACACACTTCTGCTGTCGCCAGACTAGGGGTGGGTGGCTACTGGCATCTAGTGGACGGAGGTCAGAGCTGCTGCTGCCCTAGGGCGCCCGGGACACCCCCGCGGCAGTGAGCCATCCAGCCCGAGGTCAAAAGGCTGTGTTTCGACCAACCTGAAGTGAGCATTCAGGGGTCTGGCCCTGTGCTTTGGGCTGGGAACACACAGTGACAGAGAGTGACAACGAACACAGGTGACAGCGTGTCTCGGGGAGGTTCCGTTCAACGGGTACAGAGTCTCGGTCTGGTAGATAAATGGTAATGATGGTTGCCATAACAGTGTGAACGTATTTAATCCCAATAAATTATAGACTCAGAAATGGTTAAAACAGTAGAGGTTACGGCACGTATATCTCACCACGATAATAAAAGCTAACGCATGGAGAGCTGAGCGTGGGAGCCAGAATGTCCAGGGGCCCGCCAGCCCTGCCTGGGAAGCTTCCTTCCTGCCCCCCAGCACAGGATGCTTGGCAACTGTGACACTTTTCAGGGCTATGACCCTAGCTTGCTGCCTTCACGCCTGTCCGTTCTCGTGTTGCCGGTGATTTGTGACCTTCCCAGAGGGGCCTCCCCTGGACGAGAACTTGCTAAGAAGCTTCTATCCTGCTCTGGACCAACTCTGTTCCCACGAAGACCCTTCCTCAGCCTCTGGACCCCAGTGCACCCGGGGCTGGGCTGGGGGTGGAGGGAGCCTACCCCCTGGTCCGCCACTTGGAAGGGCGGTGTAACAGCAGCCGTTACGCGCCCAGGACCAGGAGGGTGTCTGGTGTTTCAGCAAACACTTAACGTATCATCCACTGTCTGCGAGACAGACACAAAACTACCATCCAGGTGCGAGGACCAGCTTCCGCAAAGCTGAGCTTAGAGCCACCTTGAACCTGACGCACAGGGTCTGACGCGTGCTCAGCGCCCCCTCCCCACGTAGCACAGCAACGCCCAGCGGCTGCGAGAAAAAACATGTATTACTTTGAACCACTGGACCCGCACTTACTGGAAACAAGGAAACATCCCTCCTTGCGAGGGGAGCTTTTCAGGCGGAAGTCTTCAAGTCCCCCCAGCTGAAGACAAGCTTTTTTTTTTTTTTTAATTTTTTTTTTCAACGTTTTTATTTATATTTGGGACAGAGAGAGACAGAGCATGAACGGGGGAGGGGCAGAGAGAGAGGGAGACAAAGAATCGGAAACAGGCTCCGGGCTCCGAGCCATCAGCCCAGAGCCTGACGTGGGGCTCGAACTCCCGGACCGCGAGATCGTGACCTGGCTGAAGTCGGACGTTTAATCGACTGCGCCACCCAGGCGCCCCTCAACCTTTTAAAATTAAGTTCTCCTAAGCAGTGTTGACGAAAGACTCCCGGATAAAGGAACACAGACCCTCAAACTGCCCCCGCACCAGACGTCACCCACTTTTCCAGCTACTGACCCCTCGGCGACAGAGAAGCCCTACATCATCAAGTGGCCTCTGTGCACCAGGGACACGGGGGCACCCAGAGTCACACTCCCTGCACTCACATAATTTGCCGCAAAAGGAGGCGGCCCGTGGGAGGCCCCGGTGTGAGGCTGGCCCACACTGGTTCCCCTGCAGCACAAGCGGCGCCGTCTGGGCCGCCGGCGTCTGAGCCCCGCCCACGAAAACAAAAGGCTTACCTGAGTCGCGGCCGCCGAATGGCCACCCGGACGTCGGAAGGAAAGGGGCCACCGGGGAGCCGGCCCGGCTATCGCCCTCCGCCTGCTGTGTGATGTGCCGGACCGTCTCTTTGTTTTTTCCGGTTCTTCCTGCGACCCGTGGGCTGCCAGCCGTCCCCGCCAGCCTGCTCCGAGAAAGAGTTCTGTATCACCGCGTCCCTGGAGGAAGGGAGCTCACTCCCTCCGTAATGAGACGGGGAGATCTGCTCTTCCTTGACGCGCAGAGACCCGTAGCCCACGTCCCCGGGCCACAGCGGCTGCGAAGAAATGTCGTCGGGGCCGTCGGCCTTGGGCTCCTGGTCCTCCTTCCCGTAGCTGCTGCCCCCTTCATGGCAGCTGGCGATGGCCGAGTCTCCGGAAGAATTGGCGGGGCTGGTGCGCCGGGCCAGCCACGGGGAGATGCTCCTTCCCGCCATCACGGCCGAGATGAGGGCGTCCGTGCTGCTGCCAGGAGGGGCACTGATCTCGAACTCGGAGAGCTCGTCCGAGGCGTCGGGCTTGATGCTGATGTCCAGCGCGGCCTTGATGAAGTCGTGGCAGGCCTGCACGATGTCCGTCATCTGCAGGAAGCTGGCGGCGGACATCACCTCGATGACGTTCCTGCTGGTGAGGGCCAGGTGGGCAGAGTACATGAAGTCGATGATGGCCTTGAAGCCCTGCGCCGTGACGATGTCCAGGTGCGTGACCGTGGCCTGCTCGGACGTCTTCTGCACCTGGCAGTACAGCGTCTTAAAGTAGCGGCTGCTGCCGAGCAGGACGTTCTTGTGCGCCTTGAAGACCTTGCCCTCCACCACGACGCACACATCGCACAGGACGCCGTGCTGCCGCTGCTCGTTCAGTTCCCGCAGCAGGTGCCGGTAGTGGGACGCAATCTCCATGTCTTCCTTTCGGTTGTTCATCTGGAAGCCTTGCCGTTGCTCCTCTACGGACTCTGTGGGGGCAAGAACGGGACAGTTACCCAGGTGGCCGGCAGAAACACGCCCGCGGAAGTCAGGCAGAGTGCCGCGCGCTGTGCGCGGGCGGAGGAGGCGGCAGTTGTCTGGCCGAGCGGCCACCGGGCGGGACGCACCCGAGCAGGGCTCTGGGTTCCAGGCTGACCACAACGGACACGTAGTCCTGAACGGAACCCCACGTGCACTGGCTGCTTCTCGCAACAGACAGCAAACGGTCCACAAAGAAGGCAAACGCCCGTCGGCGGCCGAAGCGAGGTTCCCACCCAAACGTAAAATGCCGGTGACATAACCCAAGGGAGATTCACCCTCACCCTCGAGGACGTATCTTTAAAGACGAAACAAGGCCTCCTACACAAGCGACGCCCACATAGCAGAAAGGCCCGGAAGCAGACATTGCAGCCTCCAAAACTCCAGCTCAAACCAGCTCGAGGGAGGAGGCCTGCAGGGCCCAGAGGCACCAGCAGCTCCCGACGGAAAGCCCTCTGGTCGGCGCCCTCCTGGTACGTCTGCCGTGTTCTCCTTTCCTCTGCTGCCGGTATCACCTTCCCAGGACGGCCAGAACCCCGTGCCCCAGGCCAGGGGCTGTGAGAGAACCAGATTCTCACGCGGCCTGGAGGCCCTCGAAGGCCCCGGGCAAGGAAGTCTCCAGGCGTCTCCCCGCTTCTGCTCGTGGCTGGCAGTCCTCGGCCGGAGAAGAATCACCAGTTTCTGCTCTCACGTTCACCCACCTTCTCCCTGGAAGCCTGTGTCCCCGTGTCCCCTTCTTACAAGGACACCAGTAATATTGGACACCCTACTTCGTCATCTTAACTAATTATATCCAAATTAGGTCATGGTCTGAGACACATTCGCCCCACAACACTCCCTGAGAAAGACAAGGTAGTTAGAGACTGATCTTCCCACTTAAATACTCCATTTTCCAGCTGGTTAGTCAAGCAGGAACTCTCACCAAAGATGCCAACGTGTGTTTAATGGGAGAGAACTAAGCTGGCCAAGTGTAGGGTCACTGGCCTCTTTCCCGTGAGGGCTGCTTCCCCAGGACTCAGCTGGGTCCACCTCTAACGCTTCTTTATTGACTCAGAGCTGTCACCACACACCCACCTTCCTTTGCTCATTACAGTACGTATCCAAACACCACCCGAAGTCATCTCTAAAATCCGTTACCCCAATACCAAAACCAGATAGAGCCATTACAGAAAAAAGAGACCTACTGGCCAATATCCCCGATGGACAGATGCAAAAATCCCCAACAAAATCCTAGCAAACCGAATCCAACAGTGCATTAAAAAAAATCATTCACCACGATCATGTGGGACTCATTCCTGGGCTGCAGCATGGTTCAATAGTCACAAATCAATCAATGTGATGCATCACATCAATAAAAGAAAGGATAAGAACCATACGATCATTTCGACAGCTACAGAAGACACATTTGACAAAGTACAACATGTACTCATGATAAAAACTCTCAACGAGTAGGTTTAGAGGGAACAGACGTCAACATGATAAAGGCCGGATATGAAAAATCCACAGCCAACATCATATTCGATGGGGGAAAACTGAGTGCTTCTCCCCTAAGGTCAGGAGCAAGGCAAGGATGCCCACTCTCACTCCTGTTATTCAACACAGTCCTGGAAGCCCTAGCCTCAGCAATCAGACAAGAAAAAGAAACAAAAGGCATCCAAATTGGTAAGGAAGAAGTGACATTTTCACTATTTACAGATGACATGATACCACATACAGAAAGCCCTAAAGACCCCACCAAAAAACTACTAAAACAAACAAATTTAATAAGGTCGCAGGATCCAAAGTCAATGTACAGAAAACCGTTGCATTTCTAAGCACCAATAATGAAGCAGAAGAAAGAGACACTTAAAAAGCAATCCTGGGCACCTGGGTGGTTCAGTTGGTAAAGTGTCCAACTCTTGATTTCAGCTCAGGCCATAGCCTCATGGTTCATGGGATCGAGCCCCATGTCGGGCTCTGCGCTGACAGCACGGAGCCTGCTTGGGATTCTCTCTCTCCCTCCCTCTCTCTCTCTGCCTTCCCTCTGCTCACACGCGCTCTCTCTCTCTCTCAAAATAAATAAATAAACTTTAAAAAATCCTATTTGTAACTGCACCAAAAATAATATGATACCTAGGAATAAACTTAACCAAGGAGATGAAAGGCCTGTACTCCGAAAACTACAAAACGTTGCTGAACGAAACTGAAGAGGGCACAAAGAAACGGAGAGACGGTCCACGCTCGTGGTTGGAAGAACACTGCTAAGATGTCTGTTCGACCCAAAGCAGTCCGCAGATTTCACGCACTCCCTATCAAAATACCACCAGCACTCTTCACAGACCTGGAACAAACAATCCAAAATTTGTACAGAACCACAAAAGACCCCCAAAAGCCAAAGCAATCTTGAAAAAGAAAAGCAAAGCCGGAGGTATCATAATTCCAGACTTCAAGCTAAATTACAAAGCTGTAGTCATCAAAGCAGTACATAGACATGTAGATCAACAGAACAGAATAGAAAGCCCAGAAATTAACCCGCAACTATAGGGTCAGCTAATCTTCAACAAAGGAACAAAGAATATCCAGTGGAATAAAGACAGTCTCTTCGGCAAGTGGTGCTGGGAACACTGGACAGCGACACGCAGAAGAATGAACCCGGACCACTTTCTTACACCAGACACAAAAATAAACTCAAAATGGATGAAAGACCTAAATGGGAGACACGAGAGTATAAAAATCCTGGAAGAGAGCACAGGCGGTAACGTCTCTGACATCGGCCACAGCATCAATACCTAAATACCTCAACATCTAAAAAGAAAATACCCCAATTTAAAAACGGGCAGAAGACACGAATAGACACTTCTCCAAAGAAGACATCCAGATGGCCAACCGACGCATGAAAAAATGCTCAACATCACTCATCATCAGGGAAATACAAATCAAAACCATGATGAGACATCACCTCACACCTGTCAGAATGGCTAAAACCAACAACACAAGAAACAGCAGGTGTTGGGGATGGTGTGGAGAAAAAGGAACGCTCGTGCGCTGTTGGTGGAAATGCAGACTGGTGCAGCCAGTGGAAGACGGTGTGGAGTTTCTTCAGAAGACTAAAAATAGAAATACCATCTGATCCAGGAGTCGCACTACTGGGTATTTACCCAAAGAATACAAAAACACTAATTTGAAAGGATACGATGTTTATAGCAGCATTACTTACAACAGCTCAACTATGGAAAGAGCCCAAGTGTCCATCAGGTGATGAACGGATAAGGAGGATGTGGCACTTACATATATGATAGAATATTACTCAGCCACAAAAATAATGAAACTTGGCCATTTGCAAAGTATAATGCTGGCAAAATAAGTCAGAGGATGGCCCACACCATGATTTCACTCGTATGTGGAACGTAAGAAACAAAACTGATGCACACCAAGAACGAGACTTAACGCTAGAGAAGAAACTGATGGTCGCCGGAGAGGACGTGGGCGGGAGGATGGGGGAACAGGGGGTGGGTATGAAGGAGGGCACCTGACACGATGAACACAGGGCGACGCATGGGATCGCGGGGTCACGGTATCGTACACCTGAAACTAGGATTACACCGTGTCCTCACGGCGCTGGACTTCAATTTTGCTAATGGTTAAAAACTGCATCCGCCAAGAGAGTGGATCTTAACATTTTCGTCACAAAATACGGGTTGTACCTATACGTGCCGAGAGATGTTCCCCCGGAATAAACAGATGGGGAGTAGAGAGAAACACACAATTGTACCACAAGCGGAGAATACAAGGCCTCCCAGCGGTTAAACGCAGTAGGTCTATGTCACAAAGAACAAGAATCAAAAATATTTCATGAAGACGTCACGTTGCAAAAGGGCTACGAATGGCAACGTTTACTGAAATTAACGAGAGGGCTTGCACAAAACACCGCTCGTTCTGGAGGCTCAGCGGCCACTTTCTGTTCGTGAGTCCAGATGCGCGCGGGCCATTCAGCGTCGGCACGCTCGGACCGGAGCGCTGGCTCCGGCGGCACTGGCTGTGGGGCCCGGGGAAGCTGTTCGACCTCTCTGTGCTTCAAATTCTTCATCCGTAGAATGGAAACAACAACCGTACTCGCCCTTTGGTTATTATGATCACGTGAGTTACTGTCTACGGACTCTTACAGGAAGGTCCACACCACCGAGCGCCACGCTGGCTGCCATTCTATCGTTATTAGAGAAAGTAACTGGCGAAGCACAAAAGTTGCCAGCTGGGATGCATCTAGGAAGGGAGGGAGAGGAGCGGGAGGGGAATGTAACACGGGGTTCGTTTTACTTTCTAAAAAACAAGAGTAACGGTCTGTATTCTTGCTGATTTTGACTCACAGACTCAGGAACATGTATTCTAACTCATCTGGCATACTTTTAAAAATTTGTATTTTTAATTCTGTTTGCTTTCTCAGAAGTGCAAGGATAACCTTTAATATTCACCTAAAAACCATCATTGCTTTCATGGAAGTGTTGAAATTGACACTCTAAATTTTACCCTCCTTTATGTTTTAGTGGCCGTAAGATTAAATTAAAAAAATAAATGCCCCGTTTCACATTCCCTGGCCGGGAAGACCGGCAGGAAGAGCGTCTCCCTCAGATGGCCGGGTCCTGGGGGCTCCCGACACACGGTCCCTCTCCTTGGCCGGCCGCGCACAGCTCGGGGCAGCGCCGGGGGTGCGAGCCCTGCCCCAACGGGCGCAGCACCAAAGGCAAAAGTGAACATGCTGTTCGCACCTTCCGTGGGGTCTGTGGTCCCAGCGGCCGACCCTGTCCCCGACGAGGACTGGCCACCAAAAAGAAGAAACACGAAGAATGTCCAGAATGGGCCTCAGGGAGGGCTCCCGCGGTCACAGACAACACCACGGGCGCTCTGTCTGGAGCACCTCAGAGCCACCTGAGGTGGGCCCTAAGCCAGGGCGCTGCCCCCCCGACCCCAGACTGTCTGAGGTGGGACGGGAAGAGGCTTTGGGAACAGACATTCCGCCCGGGTGTGACTTTACCCCTCACGCCCGGCTTTACAGGCGCAGATACACAGACGCGGAGGGACAGAGGGTCGGAAATGTGCCTCAAGTCAAGGGAAACCATCATGTAAACAAAAGGCATCAGTTTAACGCCTGAAGTCCAGACAAAGTGGTACCTGGTTCCCGGCCGTGATGGGAGCATTGACAGCTCAGGTGACCAGTGCCGGTCAGGAAGCTGCTTCACCCCCTGGTTTCCTGGATGAACAACAAGTCTCTTTACTCGCCAGCAAAACGGGCTCTGTAAGAATTAGGAAAAGCAACGAAAGCAACAGAAAACTCCATTTCACTGAGCCAACGACCACCACACAGGGTCTGTACTGCTAAGATAACTTCAACTTGCACAGAAAACTGTGGAATAAATTTTTACTCCATTAGGGGAGCTTAAATATCAGCTATGTACTTCACAGACAGTACGATGCAGCAAAAAAAACCAGACCATTTTCATCAGGGAAAAATGTACACTAAAAAGAAATGGAATCTAAGATACCTGAAAATGCTACGAAACGAAACGAAACGAAATTATCACGGGTACATGAAATACTACGAAAATATCAAGGCTACATGGGGCGTACCCAGGCTCGGAGAAGCTTCAGGAAAACAGCTGAATTTTCGTTACAAAATGGATAACCTCTCAGCGTCGGTAAGGTGCCCAAGGGGTTCCGCCCGCCGGACGACAGCAGGGGGTGGCTGTCCCCTGCTCTGAGCGGCTGCGACCCTAAAAGTGGAAGCATCCCGGGCGACACGGCCAGTCAGGTCTATGGCGTCCGGACGGGACACAGCCCCGAGGTGAGAGCACGTGTCCACAGGGCTTCTCCTCGAGGACACGGACGGCGGCACCCCTGCCAGCTCAGCCCGAGTACACCACCTGCTGGAGACAGACCTGGCCACAGACACACACCTGTGGACAGGTAACCCGACCGTCCCCTCGGAACCACCTGTGCTCCCGCACGGAGCCCACAGCGCCCTCAGGAAGTCAGGGGGCTGCGTGGGACCGTGTGAGGAAGGAGCCCTTTCAAAGAGGAGCCTGCAGCCCGTCAGGGTTCCATCTCATTGTGAGGCAGGGGTCTGAGGGCCGGGGGAGACCGCAGGGCTGGCATCCGGGATGCCACAAAGGAGCTCCAGGCACCCCTCAAAGTTACACCCTCCCCCTGCCTGTTCTCCAAACTTCCATTCTCGTTTCCCCTGGGCCCCCCACTACCTATTCACAGCCTCCTGATCTGCAGACACTCGCTTCTCACGGAATCACTCATGAAACCTAACGCTTTGGCACCCAAATAACTTGAATCCCCGTTCCAGACCGGGCTTCAAAGGTCATGTCACCTGCAGCGCTGGGGGCTCGATGGGGCCTCGGGAGCCCCTGTCATGGATAACCAGGGACACAGCGAGACTTCACCACGTCACCGGCGAGACTCCTACCAAAGGGAGGGTCCTTTCTGGGCAGGCAACGTGCGCAATGACACTCAGGTGCCACCTGCGATCCCGCAGCCTCTGGGGAAGGTGGAGGGCGTCCCCAAGAGGCAAGAACTGAAGCTCGAAGACACGAAGGTCCTGGCCAACGGAGGTGCCTGCGTGTGGCACCGAGCCCTGCACTCCCAGGCACCCCGTGCCCCGTGCTGGCTCCAATGACTCTGCTCGGCACGGGGACCTCGGGGCAGGGATGCAGCTCCAAGCTCCAGCACAAAGTAAACCACGCTCCAAGCCGAGCACCGGAACTGCCTCCCACCCATGGGAGCGTGTCCTGTCGGTCCACGATTCTGGCGGCGAGGATGCTGAGGGCAGGGCAGCTCCCTCACCGGTCCCCAACTTGAAGGTACAGAGCACCCCAATCCCCGGTCACCCTGGGAGTTACAGAGTACGTTCCAGTGTCTGAAGATAAGGGCGTCTCAGCCAGAAAGCCATCTTTACAAGTTACCAGCAGAAGCCAGCCTGTTGAAGACACACGTCTGTCATTCATTCACCTGTCACACGACTACTGGTGCTTCATGGGTAACGTCCAAATGCATCAGCGTGTCTCAAAATGCACAAGAACCACGATTTCTGAAGGCCACCGTGAATGCCACCCTTCACGGGGGGCATCGTGTGTTCAAGGTCCAGGGACCGGGGTGGGATCACTTCTTCCCTCAACGGTAAGGAGCTCCACCGGGAAGACCACAGGCTCCCATGAAAACGTGAAACAGTCAGTCTGCGCAGGGGCCCGGGGCCCCCCTGGCCAGCCCGATCCTCCCCCAGGGCCGGTCCCTGAGCCCCACTCACGAAAGACCGTATCGAATGAGGAACTCGCGTGAGACGTGAGCGTCCATCACAAACACACGGGCAAACCTGTTTCACGTCAGATGCGACCTTACCTTCCTACCTCGCGCCTGTGACTTGTGCGCACCTGCTAAGCTCGATGTAACCTTTTCCTTAGGGGCCCCTGGGTAGGTCCGTCGGTTAAGTGTCCAACGCTTGATCTCAGCTCAGGTCTTGATCTCAGGGTGGTGAGTTCAAGCCCTGCGTCAGGCTGCACACGGGGCGTGAAGCCTGCTTAAAAAAAAAAAGGGAATCTAACAGACAAACCTTGTTTTAAAGCAGGAGGAAAACACCGTCAGTGCTAGAACCGGACCACTGTGGTCCCACGGGCCACGTGCTGCCACGGAAAGTCCCCGCAGGAGAGAGGGTGCCGCACAGACATCAGCGCCCACTTGATGGCCCTAAAAACCCCGTTTGTAGTTACTTTTGTGATATTTTAAGTGGGCCATATTCTGAACAGACACATCACAAAACTGGCTCACCTGCACCCCGCTCACCCGTCCAAACAGCAACCACCGCGGCGGGGCCACAGCGATGTTGGCGAGGGTGCTGGAAGCTAAGAGGACGCATCCTCCTTGGGAAACGCTCACCAGTGTTGTCACAAGCTGAACGAACACCCGGTGACCCAACCACTCCAA
This sequence comes from Prionailurus bengalensis, assembly GCF_016509475.1. Lineage (NCBI taxonomy): Eukaryota > Metazoa > Chordata > Mammalia > Carnivora > Felidae > Prionailurus > Prionailurus bengalensis. Next base: position 588,415 of record NC_057354.1, on the reverse strand, counting down.
TGCAGCGAGAACACGGGTCCACACGAGGGCTGGTACACAGACAGTCTTAACAGTCAAAACCCGGAAACAACCCAAGCGCGCGTTACAGGCAAACTGGTAAGTCAGTAAGTGTTGTCCCAACACAGGGATGCACCTGGCAGGAAGGTCTCCGCGCACGTCCAGCCCAAACGTCACTTTCCTGGACACGCATGGATCTCACGGTAGTCGTGCTGAGTGAAAAAAAGCCACACAGAGCAGCATGCGTGAACCTGATCTAGAACGTGCAGACTGATCCACGGGGCGAGGCAGGGCAGTGGCTGCAGCCGGCGAAGGGGCGGAGTCCTGAGGGCTCAGAGACCTTGCGCTGAGGGATGCATCCTCCGCGACGGTGTCCCTGGCACCCAGGTACGTGCAGACCCACAGAGAGACACTTTAAATGAGGGCAGTTTGCTGTGTGCAAGTTATGCCTCCGCAAAGTCCATTAGAAATCTGCTTTCGTGAACCACAAACCTGAGCTTTCTCACCACGTGTGGTGGGGTGGGTTTTGTCCCCCCAGATTTGTTCGTTGCAACCCTAACCCCACGAGCTCAGAACGTGGCCTTACTCGGGGACAGGTGGTTGCAGAGTAGCTGGTTCACACGAGGTCACCAGGTGGCCCCAGTCCAACGGGACCGATGGTGTCTGTGCAGGACGGAGACACAGGGACAGATGGGCCCCCGAGGAGGCCGTGGGGGAGACTGCGGGGCTCAGCCGGAGGGAGACTCGCGCAGACACCATGCCCCCCGCCGAGGAACACCACTGGTCAGCCGGCAGGGAAATGCTCCTCTGCGGAAGTCTGTGCGGCCCTGAAATTCAGCTCTGTCCTCCCCACGCAGATGTTATTTCCCACCCTGTGAAGTGCTTAGATGATTTGCTATGTTCTGAACAACTCGAGGTGAAGACACCCACGATGGGAAATCACTTTACAGATCAGACTCTTACACGTCGAATGGTCCTTGGTGGCCGGCGACACGGGAAGTGGTATTACCCGAATTTTCTCTGGTGAGAACCCACAGGCAGCGGGAATTGCTGGAGAACTTCACAGTTTCCATGCTGCAGCCGACAGCGTCTAAACATGCAACATGCAAAGCCGCCCCCCCCCCCCCCCCCCCCGCCCCGGCTGCGGGTCTGTGGGCACAGCCCCCACTTCCGGCCCCTCCTCTGCCGCTTTCTGTTCCCTCTTGTCCCTGCGGCCTCCATACCTGCCTTGGTGTCACTTCCCTCTCGGGCACACCCCCACCCTGGTCCCCCGCCCCTGTGCTCAGGTGCCCCCTTTCCACTGAAGACCGTCTGAGCAAATTTCTAACCATGGGAGCAGAATTCAGGCTCTCACTGCGCCACCAGTGTGATGGAGCCAACCCAGGTCTGAGGACACCACTCCCTACACAGAGACCACCCCCCGCCGCCAGCACCACCACCAAGACCAGAGTCACAGCAAGGATGATTCTAGATCAGCGCGAAGGTGCTGTGTGGGTACAGGGAGGGGCTGGGCAGGGGCAGCTCCCCAGAGTGGGCACAAACCAGTCACGGGCAGCGGGGAAGGGAGCAGCGCACATTCAGAGGGTCACAGTGGCCTCTGAAGAAGCCCCCCGTGAGAGTCCAGGGCCTTCAGCGGCCTCTCCCTCTCTGGCCTGGCCTGAGCCTCAAGGAGCTGACAGCACCCACCTCTCTGGGTGGGCAGGTCCGTGCAGCTACAGGAGCTAAGGTGATATGGAGGGAGAGGGCACCCCAGCAGGGCCCTGACCCGACCACTGAGCCACCTGCCTGGCCACTCCAGCCCAGCGCCCGAGGAGCCGCAGGCCCACCCGACATCATGTGGGCAGAAGAACCCAGTCGGCCACGGAACCTCGAGAGACACCGAGCCTCTGTGTTTCTGGATGGTTCAAAGCGCATGCGAGACCCACAACAGAGGCGGTGAGGGCACCACCCTTTGGAGTCCGAGGGAGAGCCCGGGCAGTGCCGGCGACAGGCCGGGAGCCAGCTGACAGCCAAGTGCCCAGCTGCGGAGGATTCGGCCTCAGGGCTGGGGCAGCAGTCACCAAGACAGGGACCCAGAGACCAGCACTCCAAGGGGAGGGGAGATTCAGCAGGAGCCCCGGACCTCCTAACTCAGGTTCTGGTGCACAGGAGCGGGCCCTGGGGGTGGGGGAGGACGGAAAAGGCCTGAGCAGGGTCAGGGGTCTCGAGAGAGACCTCCGAAAAAGGCTGGTGCAAAAGCAGGCAGGGCCCGTGCCTGCCGAATCCACCTGAGGGCTGAGCAAGTGCAGCAGCTCCGACTGACTTCCAGTTTCTCTGCTTCCGCAGCTGGGAAGCTGGCCTGGGGGAATTTGTTTTGTGGGCTGGGGGAGAGAAAGGGGAAGAGGTCAGCTCTTTGCGCTCCTCCCCCCCAGACACCTCCTGCTAGACCGGGGTCCTATTCTGGATGCCTCTCCTTTAAACCACACTTGGTCTTAAGGGCAGCTAAGCTCCTTCGGGTAACGCATGAGGCACTGGGCAGTACTGACGTGCTGTTTTAACGGGCCTTGTCTACAAAGGCAAATTCTGCATGGAACAGAGGAGGTGTGGCAAACCCCTCCAGCTGCCAGACGCTGCCTCCCCCTCCAGGAAGCTCCCAGGAGCTCCTCCCCAGTCAGGGCACGAGCCTCTGAGCACAGGAACACACCTCTGAGCACACTCTCGGGTCAACATGACTATGGTGCCTTTTTCACATTAAACCTGTAGTACTGAAGTCTTACGTGTTAAACTCGAGAAGTGTTTTCCAAACGTCCCCCGTGAAGCGCCAGTAGAAGCAGGAGACAGCAAATCCCTGATCCGGGGGAGCGGACGGCAAGGCCGCAGCCGACCAGCCACACACTCCATGACATCCCAGCTCCAAGCCATCAGTGCCCAGGTGACATGGCTCCAGACGTGACAGCACTCGTGGGACGGGGGTGGACGCAGCCACTCGCTGTTGTGGGTGAGTCGTGTCCCAGAAACAGCCATGTTGAAGCCCCAACCCCAGCGCCTGTGAACGTGACCTTATTTGGAACCAGGGTCTTTGCAGATTTCACCAAGATGAGGTCATAACCCAATGGTATTGGTGTCATTATAAAAAAGGGAAATCTAGACACAAACGCAGAGAGAGACCATCTGAAGGCAGAGACAGAGCCATGGGGTCACAGCCCATGCAGGGCCTGGAGCCCTGAGAACCACAGGGCAAGGAGGACCCTCCCACAGAGCCTCAGAGGGAGGGAGCACAGCCCTGGGACACCTGACTGCAACTCTGGCCCCACTTTCCTGTTGTTTTAAGCCCCCAGTTTGTGGTACTTTGTTACGAAAGTCCTAGGAATAGCCACACATCAACTTAATTTGTTTTAAAAGGGAGAGAGAGAAACAGCACGAGCAGGGGAGGGGCAGAGAGAGGGAGAGAGAGAGTCCCGCACTGTCAGCACAGAGCCCGAGAGGGGATCCACCCCACAAACCCGAGATCGTGACCTGAGCCGAAATCAAGGGTCGGCCACTCAACCGACTGAGCCACCCAGACGTCCCTGGACTTTTTTTCTTAAAAAGAAAGCTGAACAGCTCCACGAGGCAGAAAAACCATTTCTGTGAACTTTAAGCCTGAGACGCGCTGTGACTTGAAATGCTAACCGAGCACTTGCACTCCCTGCATCAAGACAGGAACAGACTCCAAATACGAAATGAAATAAAGGCAACACCTTGCTCTTCGGCACCAGGATGAAACCCTTTGTGCCGCTGTATTCAACTTTTCATTTTGAAACACTTTGCAACTTACGGGAAAGTTGTAAGAATAATTCAGACAATGCCCACCCACCCCTGAACCAGATACACCAGTTTTAAACTTTTTGCAACGTTTGTTCACATCAAGTACTAGCCCACGTGTTCACACAGCCACGTTCCTATTAACCGTCGTAGACGAGCCACCTCTGGTCCACGGAAGGCGCTGCCGGCAGGGTACCCGGCGGCTCCGGCACTGAAGCGCCCAGTTCTTAATTTCAGCTCAGGTCGCGATCTCACAGTTCGTGGGTTCGAGCCCCGAGTCAGGCTCTGAGCTGAAAGCCTGGAGCCTGCTGGGGATTTTCTCTCCCTCGCTCTCTGCCCCTCCCCCACCATGCACTTTCTCTCTCTCAAAATAAATAAACAGGCTTTAAAAAAAGGTGCTGCACGCGAAGCTGGGCCAGCTGGGCCAGGACCACCCTGAGCAGGGCACAGGCATCGATCATCGCCACGTCTCCGTCCCCTTTTGAGACTAGCAGCAGACAGCACAGGCCTTTCCCAGGTAAACACTCGTTACGTGCTGAATACGCGACAGACTGAAGGACGCACAGGCAGCTGCTGACTGAAGGGTCATCGCCAGAGCAGGAAGCAGACCAGGTGGGCAGCTGCAGCCAGGACCGCTCGGCCCCCAGCGATGGCTCAGCTTCCCTAACTCACAGGGACATCAACAACACAGCCAGTCCCGGAGCCGTCAACAAAGAGATCACCCTGGTCCCTGGCAACCCCATCAGTGGCCAGCCGAGCCCAACTGGGGGCACAGGCCAGGCTGCAGGGGCCCAAGGCAGCGGCATGTGATGAAGGCAGGAGGTCAAGGCGGGGCCGCCCTGGCCAGCAGTGGGCACCAGCATGGGGGCCACCTGGACCCACCAGGAGTCCGAGGCCGTGGGGCAGAAGCCCTGTGGGAGGGGCAGGGTCTGGGCTGGGACTGGGGGGAGGAGGGGAGGTTTCAGGCATCCTGTGCCCCGTCTCTACACGTAAGGGAGATGGCCTCTCCCAGGGAAAGCCCCTCTGTCAAGTGCTGGGCTGGGACCAGCCCCAAGGCGCGGTAAGAAATGAAACTCCCGATTCACAAGGGAAGACCTGGGTCTCAAGGGGAACTTACCAGGGGCCACTCAGGGCTCTGGGGCACGTGGCAGAGACACGAGGGGTCTCCAGGTCTGCCCTGCCGGCAGTGACCACAGCTGCAGGAAGCAGGCACTGAAGGTGCTGTCTCTCTGGGCAGCCAGTGGGCGGGCGGGGTCCTGCCCTTACAGCATGGGGTCAGGGGTGCCAGGTACCCCTGTATGACAAAGCCCTCGGGAATGAGCCACACAGGCCAGCCATCATCTGCCTCTGTCACCAAGCCCGCCCCGCATACCTATCCCCAGGCCTGCTACAGAGGGTCCCGAGGCCGGTGACAACTTGAGGACGGTCTTGGCTGGGGTGCTAGGTGAGCCCCACAGCCAGCCTCAAAGTGAACCCCGTGACTTAATGCTAAACTGTAAAGGTGTCTGGGCAAAGCCTAGAAGAAACCTGGTGAAACATACTAGACTCTGAGAAAAGATTTCAAAGAAAAATTCTGCACGAATGAAGCTGAAAAGATTAACACGAATTCACAAAAACCCAATGACGGTGGTCACGTGCAACCAGAGAACTGTAGGCCACGGGTCCTTCCGGAACACAGCCTGCAGCACATGGTGAGACAAAACACACGTCTTTGGCCAGTAATTCTACTTTTGGGAAATTCTACCCCAAGGAAATGACCCCAAATGCTAACTTGCTCAAAGATGTTGCTAGTGCCACTTATAACACCACGATGTAAGAAACTACTCAAATGCCCAAGCAGCCAAGGAAACCATGACGTTAAATCTGAACAAGGCCCAACTCAGAGGAACAATGAGAGGTTGTTCATGTTGGTGCTCAGGAGTTTACAACAAATAAACTGACGGAAAGAAGGGACAGCTGGGACCACGGACCGTAAGATGTCTGCTCAGATCCCCGCCCCACCCCCCCCACGGCAAGTTGCTCATTTATAAAACTCAAAAGACCAAACACTTGCATGGGGCAGGATGAAACCGTTCGAAATTAACGTTGCAGAGGAGGAACGCAGCATAAATATGAGAGAAACCCATGTTTCCCTTTCTTCCCTCCCACCTGGGCTGGGAGAGCCCCCGCGGAGCCCGGGCGGGACTTTCACAGATCCTTCCACCAGGACCAAGGACGGTCTGCCTCCTTGGCCCCCAGAACCGGGCCAATGTGAGCCATGGACTCCTCTAGGACCTTCCAAGCACCAGGGGGCAGGGCCCCCCCCGGAGGAGAACACACACTTCTCCCTCCTGCCGCCCCCCCCCCCCCCCGACTGCCTGGCGTGGAGTGGCTGCCAAAGCCCTGGGACCCCAAGCCTGACTTCGAAGGAACAAAAGGAAACCCTCCTTGGGCCGTGAGCCCTCTGGCCGCACAGCTGTCACCTTCCCTGCTAGTATTTCCCTCTGTGCTCACACAGAGGGGATGGCGTGTGCCACCACCTCGCCGGCTCCCTTACACGCGGTGACATCTTTCACTGACTGACAGTCCGGGACAGAGGGCAGCAGCTAAGTGACGTCTGTCACCACGATCTTGAGCAGGATGACACGAGTGGCAGGACACACACGCTGGCCTGCAAGCACGAGGGGCGAGCCGTCCGCCGTCCCCAGGCCCCGTCAGACCCCAAGCCTGCTGGTGTCAGAGGAGAGAGGCCACAGGACCCAAGCTGTGGCCTTCGCGTCTTCACAGCACTCGGGAAGCAGCACGTGAACAGCGACGGATGAACCCACCCCTGTGCTCCCCCCGCTCCGCCAAAATCGCCACGTTTTCTTCACGAGACCGGAGTTTGAGAACCAAGCCCACGTGGCTCGGCCACACACTGACTTCGTCCACGCCCGTGGCTCTGGCGGGCCAGCTCTTCCTCTTCGGACCCAGTGTCGGCTGTGGGCAAAAACCATTTATCTGGGAAGAAAACTAAGGCAAAAACAGCACGCGGCTCCAAACAAGCTGAGAAGCACGCGTTAAAACATTCAAAAGGAAAGGCCTGCAAACGGCAAACTGAGGCCTGGAGTCAACCCGCTGACGGAGAACTTTCTCACGAACAGGAAAATTCCAAACTCGGAGCCCCAAAAGCACACGTGTTTTTAAAAGCAGACACCAGGGGTGCCTGGGTGGCTCAGTGGGTTAAGCGTCTGACTTCAGCTCAGGTCATGATCTCACGCTTTGTGGGTTCGAGCCCCCGCGTCGGGCTCTGTGCTGACAGCTCGGAGCCTGGAGCCTGCTTCGGATTCTGTGTCTCCCTCTCTCTCTGCCCCTCCCCTGCTCCCACTCTGTCTCTCTCTCTCAAAAATAAATAAATATTTTAAATTTTTTAATTAAAAAAAAAAAAGCAGTCATCAAAACGTAAAAACTACTGGGCTTTAAGATATGATGAGTTGAGCCTCCGATGTGGACATCATTCCTGCAGACACTCCGCACGACGCACACGGCCCCTTGCGCCTGGTCCCAGACCCTCCCGGGGGCCAGTGGGGGGCTCCTTAAGGTCACAGGTGCAAGCAGCTACAGCAACAGCTCCGATCTTCAACCAACAAACGGTATAAGATAAACGTGAATGAGGTCCCCGAGGCGCCACCGCAAGTGCCATCGAAGCCACCGACAGCGAACACACAACAGCCCGAGGGGAACCCGGATCCAGGCCGGCACGGCCGCCCCACAGCACAGCCCTTACAGGGAAACAGGGTCCGCAGAGCACCCTAACCCCACCCAGCCCGCGGCCCAGAGCAAGACGCTGAGGGACACCAGCGAAATGGGAACCAGTGCGGCTGCGTGACAAGGACGTTTTCGCCAGTTCTGTGCGTGTTCGAAAACGCCCCGGGTCAGTAAGAATCAGGCGGTGGGGCCCACACAGCTTGTAGTTTAGGAAGAATAAGTGATCCCGCGATGCAGACGCAGACAGACTCTAAGGTGCTATGTATGGGACCCGCAGGCCGCGGCTCTGGGGCTGCACAGGCACAGGCCCTCTTCTCCAGGTTGTCACTCACAGGGGACCGCGAGCGAGTATGAACAGAAGTGACAGCAGCAACCACCCCCCAGCGGCCCGCCTGGCGAGCGGAGCTCCTGGCTCATTAAACGACCTCTGAACCTCCTGGCGAGCGCAGGGTCAGTGTTCGAGGGACCGCGCCTTTGTGAGTGTGGACCGTACCCCACTAAACCACAACGGCCTCGTCCACGTCCCCGCAACACTCCTGCTCTCACGGCCACTACACGCCTAGCGTCGCAGACCCCGCAGGGCACGACGATGCCCTCAGCTCCACGTTTTCTTTAGCACAAGACGGAGTTTTCTCCATTTCAAAGACTGCATTTCAACAGCTGCTCCTTTGCTTTCCCATGTATCTTACGGGAAGCGCTAAACCCATCCTGAAACGGTGCCACCAGCCTCACTCACTGCCTGGCTATGACCTGGTGGGGCAGCTGGGCACATGTGCATCCACAGGGCACACACAGGGCACATATGCGTCCACCGGGGCACACCCAGGGCACACGTGCGTCCATTGGGGCACACACAGGGCACACATGCATCCACCGGGGCACACACAGGGCACATGTGCGTCCGCAGGGCACACGTGCACCCATCAGGGCACACACAGGGCAGACGTGCTTCCACAGGGCACACACAGGGCACACGTGCGTCCACCGGGGCACACACAGGGCACACGTGCATCCGCAGGGCACATGTGCATCCACCGGGGCACACACAAGGCACACGTGTGTCCACCGGGGCACACACAGGGCACACATGCATCCGCAGGGCACACACAGGGCACACGTGCGTCCTCAGGGCACACACAGGGCACACGTGCGTCCTCAGGGCACACACAGGGCACACATGCACCCATCGGGGCACACACAGGGCAGACATGCTTCCACAGGGCACACACAGGGCACACGTGCTTCTGCAAGGCACACACAGGGCACATGTGCATCCACTGGGGCACACACAGGGCACACATGCATCCACAGGGCACACACAGGGCACACGTGCTTCTACAGGACACACACAGGCCACACGTGTCCATCAGGGCACACACAGGGCACACGTGCATCCACTGGGGCACACACAGGGCACACGTGATTCCGCAGGGCACACACAGGCCACACATGCGTCCATCGGGGCACACACAGGGCACACATGCATCCATTGGGGCACACACAGGGCACACGTGCATCCATTGGGGCACACACAGGGCACACGTGCATCCATTGGGGCACACACAGGGCACACGTGCTTCTGCAGGGCACACACAGGGCACATGTGCTTCCGCAGGGCATACGCAGGGCACACGTGTGTCTGCAGGGCACATGTGCATCCACCGGGGCACACACAGGGCACACGTGCATCCACTGGGGCACACACAGGGCACACGTGCACCCACCGGGGCACACACAGGGCACACGTGCACCCATCAGGGCACACACAGGGCACACGTGCATCCATTGGGGCACACACAGGGCACACGTGCATCCATTGGGGCACACACAGGGCACACATGCATCCGCAGGGCACACACAGGGCACATGTGTATCCACAGGGCACACATGCATCCATCGGGGCACACACATGGCACATGTGCATCCATCGGGGCACACACAGGGCACATGTGCATCCACCAGGGCACACACAGGGCACACGTGCACCCATCAGGGCACACACAGGGCACACGTGCATCCACTGGGGCACACACAGGGCACACGTGCATCCGCAGGGCACACACAGGGCACACGTGCTTCCGCAGGGCACACATAGGCCACACGTGTGTCCATCGGGGCACACACAGGGCACACGTGCATCCACCGGGGCACACACAGGGCACACGTGCATCCGCAGGGCACACACAGGGGACATGTGCTTCCGCAGGGCACACACAGGCCACACATGCGTCCATCGGGGCACACACAGGGCACACGTGCATCCATTGGGGCACACACAGGGCACATGTGTGTCCACAGGGCACACACAGGGCACACATGCGTCCATCGGGGCACACACAGGGCACACGTGCATCCAGCACTTTCTCTGCAGCAGCAGCAGAGTACCCCCCACCCCCAGCCCCACTGAGTACCCTTCACTCCGCCCTACTCACCACCACGCAGAAGAACCTGGTCCCGGTAGCCTCCCCGGGCACCTGTCCGGGGAAGGGGTCACCATCTGTGTCTCAGAGGCCCGTCTGTCTGTCTTTGTCACCTCCCCTTCAGGACATGCACTTCAGCAAAGCAAGGGCCTTGTTGGCAGCTGAGAGCCCTGCATGTGGCAGGCATGGGGCTGGGCCTGCTGCACAGGCCACCTCTGCTGTGCCATCCGGGAATCAGCAGCTGGAGAGGTGATGCCTGGCGACCGGAGAACCTTCACTAACGCAGGATTGAGAAGCACACGTGCAAACGTGCAAATACAAGCTACGGTAAATCATGTCCCACACGTTCAGGCCTAACCCCCCCCCCCCGCCCAGTCCTGTGAATGTGACCTTGTTTGGAAACAGGGTCTTTGCAGATCTAATCAAGTTAAGGTGAGGTCATCATAGCAGACGTTGATTCAATGTAACTGATGCCCTCTCAAGAATAAGGAAATCCCAGGGTGCCTGGGTGGCTCAGTCAGTTAAGTATGACTTTGGCTCCTGGTTCGTGGATTAAGCCCCATGTCAGGCTCTGTGCTGACAGCTCAGAGCCTGGAGCCTGCTTCGGATTCTGTGTCTCCCTCTCTCTGCCCCTCGCCCCTCTCAGAAATAAATAAAACATTTTTAAAAATATTAAAAAATTGTTTTAAAAGAATAAGGAAATTCAGGAGTAGCTGGCAGGCTTAGTTGGAGGGGCATGTGACTCTTGGTCTCGGGGTCATGAGTTCAAGCCCCAAGTTGGGTATACAGATTACTTAAAAAAAAATTTTAAGGGGCTCAGCTAGTTAAGCATCCGACTTCGGCTCAAGTCATGATCTCGCAGTTTGTGAGTTTGATCCCTACGTGGGGCTCGGTGCTGACAGCGCAGAACCTGCTTGGGACCCTCCGTTCCCCTCTCTTTCTGCCCCTCCCCAGCTTGTTCTCTCTCCGTGTCTCAAAAATAAATAAACATTACAAAATTTTAACAAAAAATAAATAAAACAAAGTAAGAAGGAAATCTAGACACAAAGGGGAGGAGACCATGAGAACACACAGAAGAGATTGGCATGATGCATCCAGAGGCCAAGGAGCACCCAGGATTGCCAACAGATGGGTCCTCCCCTGCAGCCTTTGCAGACAGTGTGGCCCCGCGCACATTCCGATTTGGGGCTCCTGGTCTCCAGAACCACGAGAGAATGAATCTCCATTGTGTAGAAACCAGGTCTGTGGTGTTTTGTCACGACAGTCCCAGAAACTCATACAACAGCAACCTAACTTAGAGTACTGCTCCCAGTCAGATGATCACAAAGGCCGTCTGAGATGGGGCGTGAGTGGTTCCGCACCTCCTGTGTGTCCCATGCACCAGCACCCACCCCATCCAAGTCAGTGGTGTGCAGCAGAGCTGGGAGATGCATCCTTTTGAAGCTGTCCGAGGGGCTCCAAGGTGAGAACCACGATACAGTCCGCCCCTTTACCCAGGAAAGCCACGCGGCAAAGGTGCTGGCATTCAGAACCCAGAACCCAGGCAGGGGTGGCCGTTCAACAGCTCAGTGGCCCTTGCCCCTGCCACTGGGTGGAAGCACCGGACCTTTCCCGTGGGCTGTGGGTGGAGACAAGGGGAGAGCGCAGCACGCGCTCTTCTGAGTGACGAGTGAGGTGTGGTGTGTGGGCTGCTCTGGAGGCACAGAGCGGAAGGCAGCTGTGCAGAGAAGGGTGGACCCCCAGGGGTGGCCCGCACACCACAGCAACACCAAGGGCAGCTCCAGAACAGCTCCTGGGCAAATCTGTGTCTGCACTGAGAGTCACGTGCTCGCTTTAGTGGGCACCCAAAAAGGGTAACCGACATCAAACGCACGATTTCGTGGATATTCTTGCTTAAAACAAGACAAAGATCGGCTTAAGTAAAAAGCAAGAGGATTGTGAATGATCTTGAGCAGGTGTGGGCAGTGCACCGGGAGGCTGCCGTGCTGGTGCTCCGTCCGCTCTCCCTATGCAAGGACGGCATGCCTACTGGTCCCAGGAGAGAAGACAGCAAGACACATCTGGCCTCTGACCGAGCCCCCGACCTCTGTGCTGGACACAGTGAAGGCATGCTTCTCAGTGCTGACCCCTTCCCAACCTGCTCCTCGGGCCCCGAGTGCACACACACACCTTGGAAATACTCGTGGCTCTCTCCATCGGGAGAACTCTGTAGTACTGCGGGCAACCTTGCCAGCCGCCCTCTGCCCCATCAGCAAGGCCAGCTGGGTCTCCACCGTGCCGAAGACAGCAAAGCAGCACCAGCAGTCCGGAAGCCAGAGCAGAGGAGATGCCAACAGTTCAGAAGACCACCTATCCATTCCTCAGATGTTCACTACATTGCCCAACCAAGTTCAGCGGGCAAGTGTCAAACCAACTTTTCTCTCTGTCTTTTTCTTAAGTGTATTTACTCATTTAAGTAGCCTCTACACCCAACATGGGGCTCGAACTCACGACCCCAAGATGAAGAGTTGAATGCTCCGCCAACTTTAATTCAAAGGGGCGCCCAAAGACAGTGTCACGTTTTCACTCCTTGTTCTGGTCTCATTCTGCCAACACAAGAAAAGAAAATGAGAAAGCCGAGCCTACTCAGTATTAAAAATCACTTTGTTCGGCCTCCCAGTGGGCCACACAGATGTGTGGTTACTGCCCCAGTGCACAGTGTCTGCTAAGGAGCTCTGAAAAGTTCTTCAAACTACTCTGAGGTTGGAGGAAAAAAAGCCTTCACACAAAACGAAACAAAAACAACGAAACGATACAAAAACGTGTTTCTGTATCGCCACAGACGATGGAAAACCACCACATCCCCGTGGAAAGGCCTGTAAACTTCCACTTCCAAAGTTGCCCACGTACGACCAAGAGCAAAAACGGAAAGGTAGTCTGTGACAAGCTGAGCGGAATTACCGAACTGCACGGGGCGACGTGACTCAGAAACGTCCCCCTGGCTTCAGGTGAGGGCCTTGTCCAGTGCCCACCCGTGCGCCCTTCCACGTCCTGACTCCTTCGGGCTCTCTTGACAAATAATCACAGCACAGGCACCTCTGCGTGGTTACGGAAAACACCCAGCAGCCGGCCCCAAGCGCTCAGCAACTGCGAGTCCAGTCTGCGAGGACTCACATCCCCAACTCTCTCTCATCTCAGAAGGTCGCACAGGAAAAGTGCCACCTCTAACGACTCAGAAGCGGATGGAGGAAGCAGGACGGAGAGGCACCCAAATGGGGAGCATGAAGAGCTCGCACCAGCCGCCACCGCAGGGCCCGGAGGGCAGGGCGCCTGGGAGGGAAGGGGCACCCGGCTGAGTCCCCAGAGTCCCAATGCGCTGCAAATATCCTGCCGTCTGCCGGAGGCTGCGCGGGAAGCGGCCCGCATACCAAGGAGCTCTCTGGCAGCAGGAGGAGAACGCACAAGGCCTCCACCTGGGAGCCCTGGGACTCCGGCCACCGACCCTGGGCTCAGGCCCGCCCAGACCCGCAGCCTCCAGGGTCCAGGGCCCAGACCCAAACACGCCATCTGGGAAACAGCGGGCGGCGCCCACCTCCCTGCGCACACGTGGAGAAGCACGAGGGCAGGGAGCCAGAGACACTCAACCCCGGGGCCTGAGGCGGCACCTGCCGGGCCCCAGCACCCCCCCCCCCCCCCCGGGGCAACGAGGGCATGCGGGGTGGGTCTATGCGTCAGACCCACCGGGAAGGGGAGCGTCTGACCGGACAAGGTGTGGACAGGCTCCTCGTGGGGCACGGGGCCACCACCAGGCCTGCAGCCGGTCTGCCGTTTGAGGAGGGCCTGTGTGCCCGTGAACCTGTGGGTGACCCTGGGCCAGCTGCTACCTTCTGTACCAGCGTGTTCTCTGTCTCTAAATGAAACTGAGTAATTTCTGCTTCTCTCAAAATTTCCTAAGCTGACTTAAAGCTTCTGAAATAAAAGGATAATGGCACTCAGAAGCTTTACTACTTTAGGGGCACCTGGGTGGCTCAGTCGGTTAAGCATCTGACTTCAGCTTAGGTCACAGCTTGTGAGTTCGAGCCCCGCATCAGGCTCGGAGCCTGGCTCAGATTGTGTCTCCCTCTATCTCTGTCCCTCCCCTCCTCATGCTCTGTTACTGTCTCTCTCAAAAATAAGTAAACATTAAAAAAAAAAAGAAGAAGAAGAAGTTTTACTACTTTAAATGGGATGGGATGAGAAAAGAAACGTTTTTAAGATTCAAACAGGGCCAGGGCACTTGGGTGGCTCAGTACGTCCAGCATCAGACTCCTGGTTTCAGCTCAGGTCACGATCTCACAGATTCATGGGTTCAAGCCCCGAGTCGGGCTGTGTGCTGACAGATCAGAGCCTGGAGCCTGCTTGGGATTTTCTGTCTCCCTCTCTCTCTGCCCCTCCCACTCCCAATCTCTCTCTCTCTCTCTCTCTCTCTCAAAATAAATAAGCAAACATTAAAAAAAAGAAGAAACTTTGGGAGTGTCTCTCTAGTGTGACTCAAAAGCACACCTGTCAACACACAAAGTTCAAAACTGCGTGAACATTATTTCTCACTTTTCTAGTCTAAAATACCTACCTTAGCGAGTTTTAAGTCCAAATAATGATGTTTTAAAATACTCAGTAATTTTTAAATCTGAATATGACTTAAATAGCATTATTGATAAGAAATTTAACAGAAAACTTTGCATAAATCATACTAGGATCAAATTTAACTGGCCTGGTTTCTCTTTACCCTTTAACAGAAAAACTTTCTAGCTCGTTAGGAAAGGTTATCTCTGTTTTCTATGACTTTTTCATCTACAAATAACATCCCAGGCCACATTCTGCCATCACTAGCAAACCAGAACACAAAGCCTGGGTCTGCACATGTAAGACGCGAAGTGTTCAGGCCGGAATGGCAGAAAAGAGGGAACCCTTCCCTAACCTCATGGCGTGAGGCCCAGCCATACAGGCCACGCACAGCCAGAGCTGGGGGCCGAAGGCATCCGAACCACGATCAGGATGACACAGTATTTCAAACGCTTAAATCAGCCTTGTGGCCTCAACAGAGATTTTTAATCATCCACTCATTCTTAGCAGCCAGCCCACTAAAGGAAACTGGTAGCAATGTTTTATCAGGGGAGGGGACAGATACACAGGGGAATTCTGGGCAATGTGCCATCACTCAACAGACTTTAAGGTAAATTACGTTAGGTCAGAGGAAATAAAAAGTCTATGCATTTTTTTAATGTTTATTTATTTTTGAGAGAGAGAGAGAGAGAGAGAGAGAGAGAGAGAGAATGAGAATCAATGGGGGGAGGGGCAGAGAGAGAAAGGGAGACACAAAATCCGAAGCAGGCTCAAGGCTCTGAGCTGTCAGCACAGACCCCGACCCGGGGCTCAAACCCACGAACGGTGAGATCATGACCTGAGCTGAAGTCAGACGCTTAACTGACTGAGCCCCCCAGGCGCCCCAAAAGCCTATATTTTTATGAGAACATGGGTCAGGAAGGAATGCCAACTCCCAGAATGGACTGCCGTGGCAGGTGCTGTGCTGCAAGGTGTGAGGAGGACAGGAGGGACGGAGGCTTCTAGAACCTTCCCCTCACCTTAACACAGCAGCCAAGAAGGCACCTGGGCACATGACGTGCCAGCAAAGGAAGGAATTCGCTCAGGTGACCGGCCGCTCTTCTAAGCACCGTGCACTAAGTGGGTCTCCTCAGCTCGTACAGGCTGGTCCAAGACCTCTGGTAGAGAACAAAGCAGGAGGGCCACACAGCTGTCCCAGAAACACATACCACAGGGACAGTGTGGCCCAATTTCTTTTAATTTGAAAAGCCCCACATACGGATAACGTTGGAAAGTTCACTCTCTTAAAAGTTAATTTCGTGTAACATGTTTGTAAATAACACACCCTCTGACAGCGAAAGGGCGTCGGGCCTAAGCATTTCCTCGAAACCAGGAGTGATCTTGCCCTTTCCAGGGGTCTGCGTTGCCCTTTCTGTGCTCATGCGTGACGGAGGAGCACGGGTGTCACCGGGGCGAGGGAATCACCGGGCCCTGGATAACTGAGTGGGGACACAGAGCGTCAAAGAGGGTGGTGCCCCTCTAGGCGGCAGTCACCTGAGCCCCACAAGGTGGACATCACCGGGGTCTGAGCACAGGAACGAGGCATTTTCAGAGAGAAAACAGGCAAACCTGAACAGAAACGGTCTCATCAAAACGAAACTCTTATATCCAAGATGATGTCAACGAGAGGCTTAATAAAATGCCTTCCCTAAGGCTGGTCTCCAGGAAAGGCCCAAAGTGAGGACCTTCCACTATCTTCTAAAGAAAACTCACAATAACCACCCCCGTCCCTCCTTCAGCAGAGAATATGAAGATGACAACTAACTTTATAGGGGACACAGGGCTTAGATCTCAGTAACTTCTGCCTCAGCATGCCTATCATTCACTTAATTCTTTCTGGAATAACAAGGCACCCCACAGTTTTCAGTGCAAAATATCTAAAACTACCATAAAATAAACCAAATGAAAGGACTCCAGTATGATAAAGTACTACTGTTTACTTCATTATTCATGTGAAAAACCCTCCTCTAAATTTCTTTCTGAGGAACGAGCTATTTTCCATTCCTGCAGAGTGGAAATATTGCCTTGTACAGGCAGCGAGCGGGCCAGCCACACAGTGAATCCACAAGTCTGTTACCCACACGGAAAGTTAGCTTTGATAATAAATCCAACAGGAAAGATTCTACAACTGACCCGATTAAGCTGCACGCGAGCACTCCGCGCACAGGTGTCCTCGCCCAGCAGTTTGCAAAACGCGTTGCCTAATTAGCATTTCTTTAAACAATGCTGATAACAATCTTGCCACCGTAATCCTCCACAAATGCGTAGCTGAGATTGTAGCACGGAGAGCGCGAGGAAATTCGCTGTGAATCTCAGTCAAACTTTCTTTTGTTTATATTTCTCGGTGTCAGAAAATACCTGTTCTTTACCCCTTTGGGCTTGTACCCAGGCTCCTCGGTCCAGCCCTATTGTGCGTGGTCCGTTACACCTACAAATAATAAATTTGTTACCGGGGCCAGGGGAACCCCAACTAGCCACAGCCCTCCTCCTGGCGCAGAAAATTCCCCATTTGCCATCGGATTGAGTTGTCAGACAGTGACTCGTGCTACCCTGTGAAACTGACATGTCTATTTACGGAGAAACAAAGACACCGCTCGCGGCGGACCCGGCTCCCTCCGCGCGCCCCGTCCGCTCCGCGCGCCCCTGGCCGCTCCGCGCGCCCCGTCTCCTCCGCGCTCCTCTGGCCACCCGGCCCCGAGGCCCCTGCGCCCTGGTTCATCCAGCAATTAAAATGGAGACGAGGCCGGTGGCCGGCGTCAGGGGGAGACAATGACCCCAAAGGCCTGGTGGGGCGCGGGGACCCGCCTGCGCCCACCTCCCGCAGTTCCGACTCTTGGCAAACTCGGCGCGGGCGGGTCCGGGTGCGGCTCGGCGGCGCGGGCGGGGGGCGCGCGGGACGGCGCGGGCGGGGGGCGCCAGGACGCCCCTGGGCTGCCTCCTGGGGCCGGGCGTTGACGCAGCAGAAATTACCAGCTGGAAAATTCCCCTTTTGGAGGTGACGGGGGAGGGATCGCGGCGGCAGCGGCAGGAGGCGCGGAGGGCGAGGGGCGCCGGGCAGCCCCGCCGCCGCCGCCGCCGCCGCCGCCGCCGCCGCCGCCTCCGCGCGCAGCCCCGCGGGGACCCCGCACCGCCCCCGCCCGCCCCGCCCCGAGCCGCCCGAGCTTCAGGATCGGCGGGGGCCGGGCTGGGTCGCCGCCGCCGCCCCCGAAGCCGCAGCCGGGGCGCGCCGATCGCCGCCAGGAGGGCGCCCCCGCGGGGCGGGGCGCAGTGGGGCGCGGGGCAGCAGGCGGCGGGGGCGCGCCCCGGCTCGGAGCTGCCCGGCCTCGGAGCGGCCCTGGCCGGGCCCGGCCGCGATGCGCCGGCCCGGCCGCGCGGACAATGAGCCGGCGCCGCTTACCTGTGACCCCATGGGGCGCGGGCGAGGGCGGGCGCCGCGGCCGCCGGACCGGCGCCGGTGATCGCCGCCGCCGCCAGGCGAGCGCTGCGTCCGGGCGGGTCCGAGCTGCGCGCTCGCCTCGGCTGCTCCGTCCGTCTGTCCGTCCGTCCGTCCGTCAGGCCGGCGCGCGCCCCCGCGCCCGCTCCAACCCCGCGGCCCCCGCCGCCCGCGCGCGCGCCCCGCCTGCGGACCCTGACCCCGCCCCCCGGCGCGCGCCCGGCCGCTGCTGATTGGCCCGAGCGGCGCCCGGGCCGCGGCCACCGCCCCGGGCCCCGCCCCCGCCGGCCCGGCCGCCGGCCCCGCCCCTCGCTGGGCCCCGGGCTCGGCGCCGCGGGGCGGGAGGGGGCCGCGGCGGGGGTCGGCTCCTCCGGGCCCCCCCCGCCCGCCCCGTGGGCGGCCGGACAGCGGAAGTGCGGGCTGGAGCTCGCTGGGCATTGTGGGAAGCCCCCTCCCCTGGGTTGGCGGGGGGCGGGGGCGGCGCGGCGTGGGGGTCTCGGAGCGCCGGTGCGGGTGCCCGCGGGGGGCCGAGCGGAGGGCCGAGCACCGCGGCGGGAGATGGGGCTCGGGGACTAGGGCCCCCCCCCCGCCCCTTCCTCCCCGGCGCGGCCCACGCGCCTCTTCCTCGGGGGCGCGCGGGTCCCCGGGCCACAGGCTGTCCCCACGACCCGATGCGCAGTCCCGCCGCGCGCGTCTCGCAAACTTCGCGACTTCCCCGCCTGCTCAGGAGGCGGTGCGGACCTCGCGCGGTGCGGAGAGAAAGCGCTGTCGCGGCGGCGCTGGGGCGCGCGGCTGGAGAGGGCCTGTGGCCGCGCGCTCGCGCCGTCGGGGGACCTCGGCGCTCCCGGGGAGAGGGGCACCTCGGGGCGCGGGCCACGCGACGGCCCCCGCCCCCGGGGGCTTGGGTTCGGCCAACTTAGGAGCGCCGGCGGCCGGGCGCGCGGGGTCCTTCCCGCCGCGTCGTGCGTCCCGCGCGGGTGCGGCCCCCGGGGAAGGGGCGAAGGAGCGGGAAACAAGCCGCCTGGGGCGCCGGCCCCCTCACCCCCTTCCACGACCTGGAGTCGTGCTGCCCGGGATGGGCCCTGCGCCTCCCTTCTCGCCCCCGCTGTCGTCGAGCCGAGCCCTCGGGCGGGCTGAATGGGAAGCGTGGCCCCACATTCCTGGCTGGCCTGTGCGGGGGCAAAGGCCACCTCGCTTCCTCCCGCGGGCGCGGCGGTGGGAAGGGAGGTGAGCCTGTGGCTAGCCAGCCGCGCAGAGGAGTGGAGCACGACCCGGCCATCCAATGGCGAGGCTCCGCGCGGGCCGTCTGCGCCCTGCCTCCCTGCGGGGCCGGGGCCGAGCGCCGCGGAATTCCTCGGGAGGTGGGAGGCGGCGGGCCATTATGGATGCTTTCTCAGGATGTGTAAGGAGGCATTCACTGGGCTGCAGCGGGAGGGCAGGCGGCGGGGGAAATTCTCCTTGAGTGCACAAGGGCGAGCCGCGGTCTGGCAGCCAGCGATGAAAGGCCCGGACACTCCCTCACTTCTAGCCGGCGCCTGGAAATGGCTGTGCAGACACCCTCACCGCACTCCCTCCCCGCTGCCTGGTCTGGCGCTGCCGGCCCGCGAGCCCCCTCCCAAGCTTTTCTGTGGAGGACCCTCTCAGTCACATCCTCCTGGTCTGGAACAGCAGGCCCCAGTTTCCTCAGCCAGGAAGTGAAGGTTGGACACAGTGGCCCTGGGAAGAAGCGGGTGCCTCTAGGCCTCCGGGAGAGTCCAGCGGGTCACCTGCCTCCTCCCTTCGAGAGGACAGGGGGCGCTCTCGCCAGGAGTCTCCCCACCTGCCTGCCTAGAGCACCCGTGTAGCCCACGGTGGAAAGGGGGCCAAACGGATTAGGACCAGACCCCTGGTGCCTGCCCTCCTCTCGGAGAGCCCAGTCTCTCCCGAGATGTCTCAGTCCCCTAAGACGCTCCGCAAAGAGAACAGCCTTGCGGAGTTGTCACATCCGCTGTGGGTGCGGGAATGAGAGCTGCAAAGCCTACCTCAGTCAGAGCACACAGTGGTGCTCAGTCATTGCTCAGCAGGCCTGCCCCCGAGAACTGAGCCCTTGTCTCACCAGGACCAGAGCCCATCACAGCCCAGGGCTTCTGCTCCCGACAGAAAGGCTTGCTGAGTTCTGGAATAAGCCCCTCTCTCTCCACCACTCCCCTACCCTGCCTCAAGGTTACCTGTCTCCTGCATTCCAGCGATGGGACTGAAAGTCCCATCTTTTCTGCTCCAAGAACTAACAGAAGGGCAAGCAGCCTGAAGAGGAAGCCGATAACACCAAAAAGGCAGAAGTGAGAACGGTCCCAGCGATGCTTGATCAAGCCATACCTGAAGCCTGACTACCTCCAGATGGGTATTGTTCTGTGAACTAATAACCCCTTAATTTTTTTTTTGACGTTTTATTTATTTTTGAGACAGAGAGAGACAGAGCATGAACGGGGGAGGGGCAGAAAGAGAGGGAGACACAGAATCGGAAGCAGGCTCCAGGCTCTGAGCCATCAGCCCAGAGCCCGACGCGGGGCTCGAACTCCCGGACCGCGAGATCGTGACCTGGCTGAAGTCGGACGCTTAACCGACTGAGCCACCCAGGTGCCCCAATAACCCCTTTGTATTTACACACACACAAAGAAACCAACGGCCAACAGCAACAGCTGTGGCCTCTCAGCAGAGCCAGGAGAAAAAGGAGATCATGTAGCTGGACTCCTTGGAGCCACATCGGTGCATCTGCTTCGATGGGGAGATACTAGCTGCATGGCCCCAGGAACCCCACATTCGTCGGTGCCCAGTGTTGGTTGGCTAAGCTGCTGCCAGGACTGGATTCACAGTGGGCAGATGCCAGGCTGGGTTGCAAAGCCTCCTCTCTTCCTTGGATCCCCCGGACATCCGTGCAGATGACGTGCCCTGCCCCTCACTGCTGAGGCGTGGCACTGACTTGAGGCAGTCCCTGCTACCTGACAATCAGCTGGCCTCTCACTGTCTGCGAACAGATGGCCTTTCTGAGGGCAGCCTCACCGTGGAAGCAGCTCTGAGAACAGGTGAGGACCGAGGGTATGACCTCAGCAGCACTTCGGGGTCAGTGTCTCGCAGACGGGTGTCTGAGCGGGTGCAGGGGATACGGTGCCTGAGAACACTGGTGAGCTGAATGTGGTCCCTGCCCTGGCTAAGCTGGTAGACGAGACAGGTTAAGAAATGGCCGGTCGAGGGGCACCTGGGTGGCTCAGTCAGTTAATCATCCAACTCAGTTTCTGCTCAGATCGCGATCTCACGGTTTGTGGGTTCCAGCCCCGCATCGGGCTCTGTGGTGACAGCTCAGAGCCTGCTTGGGATTCTGTCTCCCTCTCTCTCTTTGCCCCCACCTTCAACAAACAAACAAACAAACAAACAAACAAACTTGAAAGAAAGAAAGAAAGAAAGAAAGAAAGAAAGAAAGAAAGAAAGAAAGAGAGAGAGAAGCGGATGGTTGAGGCTCTGCACTCCCTGGTCATTGCAAGCTGGTCATTCTGGAAATTCACCCCTAGCCACATGTGTGAGCTTGTCAGCAGCCTGCCCAAGAGACGTGTCAAGGCTTGTGACGGTCTGGGGGCCTGGAAAGAATGAGCAGCGGCAGGCCAGGGTAGGGGGCTTGAGGGCCAAAGCGCTAGAAGGCAGTGGGGCCCACAGATGTGCTTGCTGACGGCAGTGCCCCCAAAACATGCTGCCCCCGCCCTCGCACCTTTGAAGGACAGACTCGGCTCGGCGGGGTCCCCATGAGGTCCCGGCGCTGCCCCCTGCACCAGGTGTTCGGCCAGCCCCCGCCCTGTCCTCCACCCCCACGCTGAGGCTTCAGGAGGGCAGAGCAGCTGGCAGGGGTCCAGCCTCATGCCAGGTGCTCTGATGCCACCACGGGAGCAGGGCCCTGCCGCCCACGGGCTTGCTCCCGTGCGGCACAGCCCAGGGGAAGCCGCGGGGAAGACAGGAGGAGCAGCAGGCATCCCCCGCACCTTCCTTCCGGAGCCCCCGTGTTCCCCCTTGCCAGGCCCTCGCCGCCACACCGCCTTCCCCCAGGCAGCGTCCCCACCCCCGTGCTCCCCCAGCTGGGTTTTCTGAGCTGACTTCAGTCGGAGAACTTGTCTGTTTATTCTCCGACCGGTGGTGTTGCTCTGCCATCCCCATGGCAACAGCCCTGGGAGTCCTGCCCCCTCCCGGGGAGCTGCCCGGAACCTGCCCCTGCCCTCTCCCAGCCCCTGCTGGAAGCAGGACCCGACCGGGAGGCAGAGGGGCCGAGGGCAGGGCGGGCCTGAGGATGCTGGGGCTGCCCCGCGGGACCCGCCCCTGCACGTCACCCCCGGGTGGACCGGCCGAGGCGAGGCGGCTCCAGGCTGCAGCACGGCACCGCCCCGCCCACGTCTGTGGCCAGCTGGCCCCGCTCTCCTGCTGGGCCTCCCCGAGACCACCCTCCGGAGTCGCTCGGGGCCAGGGGCTACCTGCCAACCCCGCGGCTGCCCCACCCCAGCTGTCCTCCGGGCCGGCGCCCCTGCCAAGCCCCAACCGCCCGTCCAGCTGCCACCGCCAACTGCCGCCCCGTCTCCGTTCCAAGCGCTCACCCCCAGCCGTCCCTCCGAAGTGCCGCTGACAAGCGCCAGCACCCTTCCTTCCTGAGCCGCCGCTCCACCCAGCACCCTCAGGCCCCAGCACAGAGGCTGTGCCCCCAGACCTGCCCTCCGGGACCGAGGCTGGGCCACACCTGCTGTGTTCCCCGGGAGGAGCTGGTGTCAGAGAACAGAGGCGGAAAGCTGGAGACGCGTCTGGGGGCCAAGGGCCTGGCAGGCAGAGGGGAAAGGGCGGGAAGAGAATGGAACAGAAGTGGGGGGGGGACAGAGCACAGCTACCATCTAGTGCCAGCTGCACGGCCGGGCCAGCACAGGGGTGGGACGGCAGCTGGGGCGTGGCCTGGGCAGCCCCAGGGGACGGTGGGGAGTGCTGGGGCCTGTCCTCAGGGGGTCGGGGACGGCTCGGCCTGACCACCGACCTCGCCCTGGCCTGGCGACGGTCAGAGGGCGTTTTGCCTCCCTCTCCCCCCAGGTCTGTCTCGGGGGGCCACCAGCCTTCCACAGAGCCAGGTGGGCCCAGTTCTGGGGTCTCAGCTGTCCAAAGCCCGCCTGAGCTCAGAGGGGTAGCACTGGGCTCCCTCCCGTGTTACCACCCCAGCGCCCCCCACCCGCCCAGGTCCCTTTGTCATCTGACCCCCGGCCACCTCTGCGGCTCCTTCGTCTTTCTGTCCCTCCTCCTCCTTTCACCTCCTGTCCCCTATTCATCCTGGGGTCCCCGTGGTGGCATCCTGTCCTCCGGGGATGCTTCCCCGATCCCCACCCCACATGGGGTTTCCACAGCCCTTGCCCCCCGGGGGCCACGGCAAGCTGCGTCCGCGAACCGGTCCCTGCCCGGCGGAGCCAGGAGGCAGCGCTGCCCGCTGCGGGTGCGGGCTTGGGGCTGAAATTCCATCTCAGGCGGGCTCTGGAAACCCAGCCTCGGGGAACCAGCCAGTCAGCTCTGGAGCAGGGCAAGGGGGCCGGGCGCCTCAGTCTCCACCGGAGGAACGCAGCTGCTCCCCAGGGCCACAGCCACCGAGGCTCACATTGCAAAGGCTGCCGATGGCTGCAGATAGTCACGGCAGGTGAAAGGGACACCTGCCCCCCCCCAGTGTCCCATCCAGGAGCGGCGAGGCCAGGACACAGAGGGGGAGGCACTGGGGAGCCATGTCGGCTGCAGCCTGGCCGGGTTCTGTCCTGGCCGGAAAGGAGGAGAGGAGGGCCCCCTTCCCATGGGGGCGGAGAGGGAGTCTTCGCCCAGGGTCACCTGGCCCTCCTGGGCTAGCAGCCGGGAGGAGGAGGAAACAGAGGCGGCCGAGGGTCCCCCCCCACCCCCCCCCGAGGCCTGCCGGACGAAGGGCTCTACCCTCCGGGGACAAGTACGTGCCTCTCCACTCCCGCTGGAGGAGTGTCTTCTGGAGTCCGCGTGCTGGCCGTGGAGAGGCCCCAACCCTGAGCAGTGGCAGCCCCCGGCCTCAACGCCCCCCTCCCTCATTCACTTGTCGGGCACCGTTCGTGGAGCGCACGGAGCCTCCCGCACGCCAGCGGTGTTCTGTCTGGAGAGCGAGACGGAACTCCTTGGTTGTGGGAGGAAGCCGGGTGATAACGCTCAGTCAGGAGGTCGGCAAGAGCGGGGCGCCTGGGCGGCTCGGTTGGTTAACTCTCGGCCTCGGCGCAGGTCGCGACCTCGTCGTTCGTGAGTGTGAGCCCCACATCGGGCTCGGTGCCGCCGGCGTGCAGCCTGCTTCGGATTCTCTCTCTCCACAGCCCCCCCCCAAAACAAATAAAATAAAACTTCTGAGAGAGAGACATCAGTGAGAGCGTGTCTGGTGACAGTGGGGACCTGGGAAGAGGGCATCTGGGAGAAACGGCTGATGCCCGGGCTGGGGTGGGAACCGCAGGCTGAGCGTGCGTGGAGCAGGTCTTGCCAGACACAGGTGCTCAGGAGCCAACAGAGGGACGTGGGGGTGGCAAGGAAGACGGGCAGAGCCAGGTCCGACCGAGCGGCGGCAAGTCAACCCAGTGCGGGGCTAGCACGCGAAGCGAGAAGCCGGGACCCTGGAGCGCAAACACCCGGCGATGAAGAGCTACGTGCGGGACACGGATCTTCCTGGACCCCGAGGGGTCGTGTGGGTTTCCCCTCCGGGAGGCGGGCGAACCCACACACACAGGCCGCGAGTGTAGACTGGGCGCGGAGAACCCCTTCTGAACGAGAGGATGGAGAAAGGGACACTTCACTGTGGAGAGCCCTGGCAGGCAGTGCCTTCACCAGGCGACGGGCGGACACCGTCAGGGGTGTCGTGGGACGTCGGGCACCCCGGGCCCGGCGTGACGAGAAGGGCGCTCGCCTCTGCCGTATTCCTCCCCAGAACTCATAACGTGGTGTGATCATGAGGAAATGCCTCGGGCGAGCCCGGATCCAAGGGCGTTCCACAAAACACCCGGCCGGTGCTCCTCAGGCCTGTCCGGGCCACGCAGGCCAGGGGTGACGAGAGGCAGCGTCACCGCCCAGAGTGGGGAGACGTGACAACTCTTCGTGTGCGGTGTCCTGGGTGGGGTCTTGGGACAGAGGACACACACGGGGAAACGGTAAACCCTGGGGAGAGTTTGGACTGCAGTTGAGAGAAAGGCACCAATGTGGCTCCTGGTGTAGACCGGCATGCCACGAGGTGTGGGGGCGGGAGGAGGAGGCGCCGCGAGGTGTGAGGGGCGGGAGGTGTGAGGCGCCGCGAGGTGTGAGGGGCAGGAGGTGTGAGGCGCCGCGAGGTGTGAGGGGTGGGTGGTTGAGGCGCCACGAGGTGTGAGGGGCGGGAGGTTGAGGCGCCGCGAGGTGTGAGGGGCGGGAGGTGTGAGGCGCCACGAGGTGTGAGGGGTGGGTGGTTGAGGCGCCACGAGGTGTGAGGGGCGGGAGGTTGAGGCGCCACGAGGTGTGAGGGGCGGGAGGTGTGAGGGGCGGGAGGTTGAGGCGCCACGAGGTGTGAGGGGCGGGAGGTGTGAGGCGCCGCGAGGTGTGAGGGGCGGGAGGTTGAGGCGCCACGAGGTGTGAGGGGCGGGAGGTGTGGGGCGCCGCGAGGTGTGAGGGGCGGGAGGTGTGAGGCGCCACGAGGTGTGAGGGGTGGGTGGTTGAGGCGCCACGAGGTGTGAGGGGCGGGAGGTTGAGGCGCCGCGAGGTGTGAGGGGCGGGAGGTTGAGGCGCCGCGAGGTGTGAGGGGCGGGAGGTTGAGGCGCTGCAAGGTGTGAGGGGCGGGAGGTGTGAGGGGCGGGAGGTGTGAGGTGCGACGAGGTGTGAGGGGCGGGAGGTGTGAGGCGCCACGAGGTGTCAGGGGCGGGAGGTTGAGGCGCCACGAGGTGTGAGGGGCGGGAGGTGGAGGCGCCGCGAGGTGTGAGGGGTGGGAGGTTGAGGCGCCACGAGGCGTGAGAAATGGGAGGTGTGAGTCGCCACGAGGTGTGAGGGGTGGGAGGTTGAGGCGCCACGAGGTGTGAGGGGCGGGAGGTGGAGGCGCCGCGAGGTGTGAGGGGCGGGAGGTTGAGGCGCCACGAGGTGTGAGGGGCGGGAGGTTGAGGCGCCGCGAGGTGTGAGGGGCGGGAGGTGTGAGGGGTGGGAGGTGTGAGGTGCCACGAGGCGTGAGAAACGGGAGGTGTGAGTCGCCACGAGGTGTGAGGGGCGGGAGGTGTGAGGTGCCACGAGGTGTGAGGGGCGGGAGGTTGAGGCGCCGCGAGGTGTGAGGGGCGGGAGGTGTGAGGGGCGGGAGGTGTGAGGGGCGGGAGGTTGAGGCGCCACGAGGTGTGAGGGGCGGGAGGTGTGAGGCGCCGCGAGGTGTGAGGGGCGGGAGGTGTGGGGCGCCGCGAGGTGTGAGGGGTGGGAGGTGTGAGGCGCCGCGAGGTGTGAGGGGCGGGAGGTGTGAGGGGTGGGAGGTGTGAGGTGCCACGAGGCGTGAGAAACGGGAGGTGTGAGTCGCCACGAGGTGTGAGGGGCGGGAGGTGTGAGGTGCCACGAGGTGTGAGGGGCGGGAGGTTGAGGCGCCGCGAGGTGTGAGGGGCGGGAGGTGTGAGGGGCGGGAGGTTGAGGCGCCACGAGGTGTGAGGGGCGGGAGGTGTGGGGCGCCGCGAGGTGTGAGGGGTGGGAGGTGTGAGGCGCCGCGAGGTGTGAGGGGCGGGAGGTGTGGGGCGCCGCGAGGTGTGAGGGGTGGGAGGTGTGAGGCGCCGCGAGGTGTGATGGGCGGGAGGTGTGATGGGCGGGAGGTGTGAGTTGCCACGGGGTGTGAGGGGCGGGAGGTTGAGGTGCCACGAGGTGTGAGGGGCGGGAGGTGTGGGGTGCCGCGAGGTGTGAGGGGCGGGAGGTTGAGGCGCCGCGAGGTGTGATGGGCGGGAGGTGTGAGGGGCGGGAGGTGTGAGGGGCGGGAGGTTGAGGTGCCATGAGGTGTGAGGCGCTGCGAGGTGTGAGTGGCGGGAGGTTCAGGCGCCACGAGGTGTGAGGGGCGGGAGGTTGAGGCGCACCGAGGTGTGAGGCGCCACAAAGTGTGAGGTGCCGCGAGGTGTGAGGGGCGGGAGGTGTGAGTCACCGCCAGGTGTGAGGGGCGGGAGGTGTGAGGCGCCACGAGGTGTGAGGGGCGGGAGGTGTGAGGCGCCACGAGGTGTGAGGGGCGGGAGGTGTGAGGGGCGGGAGGTGTGAGGCGCCACGAGGTGTGAGGGGCGGGAGGTGTGAGGCGCCACGAGGTGTGAGGGGCGGGAGGTGTGAGGCGCCACGAGGTGTGAGGGGCGGGAGGTTGAGGCGCCACGAGGTGTGAGGGGCGGGAGGTTGAGGCGCCGCGAGGTGTGAGGGGCGGGAGGTGTGAGGGGCGGGAGGTTGAGGCGCCGCGAGGTGTGAGGGGCGGGAGGTTGAGGCGCCGCGAGGTGTGAGGGGCGGGAGGTTGAGGCGCCGCGAGGTGTGAGGGGCGGGAGGTTGAGGCGCCGCGAGGTGTGAGGGGCGGGAGGTTGAGGCGCCGCGAGGTGTGAGGGGCGGGAGGTTGAGGCGCCGCGAGGTGTGAGGGGTGGGAGGTTGAGGCGCCCCGAGGTGTGAGGCGCCACAAAGTGTGAGGCGCCGCGAGGTGTGAGGAGTGGGAGGTGTGAGGCTCCGCGAGGTGTGAAGGGCGGGAGGTGTGAGGCGTCGCGAGGTGTGAGGGGCGGGAGGTTGAGGCGCCGCGAGGTGTGAGGGGCGGGAGGTTGAGGCGCCGCGAGGTGTGAGGGGCGGGAGGTTGAGGCGCCGCGAGGTGTGAGGGGCGGGAGGTTGAGGCGCCGCGAGGTGTGAGGGGCGGGAGGTTGAGGCGCCGCGAGGTGTGAGGGGCGGGAGGTTGAGGCGCCGCGAGGTGTGAGGGGCGGGAGGTTGAGGCGCCGTGAGGTGTGAGGGGCGGGAGGTGTGAGGCGTCGCGAGGTGTGAGGGGCGGGAGGTTGAGGCGCCGCGAGGTGTGAGGGGCGGGAGGTGTGAGGCGTCGCGAGGTGTGAGGGGCGGGAGGTTGAGGCGCCGCGAGGTGTGAGGGGCGGGAGGTTGAGGCGCCGCGAGGTGTGAGGGGCGGGAGGTTGAGGCGCCGCGAGGTGTGAGGGGCGGGAGGTTGAGGCGCCGCGAGGTGTGAGGGGCGGGAGGTTGAGGCGCCGCGAGGTGTGAGGGGCGGGAGGTTGAGGCGCCGTGAGGTGTGAGGGGCGGGAGGTTGAGGCGCCGCGAGGTGTGAGGGGCGGGAGGTTGAGGCGCCGCGAGGTGTGAGGGGCGGGAGGTTGAGGCGCCCCGAGGTGTGAGGCGCCACAAAGTGTGAGGCGCCGCGAGGTGTGAGGAGTGGGAGGTGTGAGGCGACGCGAGGTATGAGAGGCGGGAGGTTGAGGCGCCACAAAGTGTGATGCGCCGCGAGGTGTGAGGGGCGGGAGGTGTGAGGCGCCACGAGGTGTGAGGGGCAGGAGGTGTGAGGTGCCGCGAGGTGTGAGGGGCGGGAGGTGTGAGGCGCCGCGAGGTGTGAGGGGCGGGAGGTGTGAGGGGCCACGAGGTGTGAGGCCCACGAGGTGTGAGGGGCGGGAGGCGTGAGGGCAGGAGGTTGAACTGCCCGAGGTATGAGGCACTCAAGGTGTGGGGGAGGGGAGGTGGGAGGGGCGGGAGGCTGTCCAGGAGCTCTCTGCCCTTCACTGTTTTGCAAGTTTTCTGTGCATCTAAAACTATTCCAAAATAAAAAAATTGTTTTTATTTTTTAAAATATTTGTTTTTGAGAGAGAGAGAGAGAGACAGAGCATGAGCGGGGGAGGGGCAGAGAGAGAGGGAGACACAGAATCCGAAGCGGGCTCCAGGCTCTGAGCCGTCAGCACAGAGCCAGACACGGGGCTCGAACCCACGAACCGTGAGATCACGACCTACGCGGAAGTGGGACGGTCAACCAACTGAGCCCCCGAGGCGCCCTAGAAAGCTTGTTTTTAAAAAGCAAAAGCTTCAAAAACCGCCAATCAATCAAACAAAACAGTGGGTCCGGGGCTGTCGCGGCCCAGATGCTCGGCCTCAGCGCGGGGACTCGGGGACACTCCTGGCTCTGCTCTCCCTCCCCCGCAGACCGAGAAGCGTGCGCCTGCGCCTCGGAAACCGCGGACTCTCACAAAGCACTTGCCCCGACACTGTGCCGAGGACCTTGACTCGCCAGGCCGCGTCCCTGCGGTGCCCCCCGCCCCGGTGCTGAGTCTTTGCTCAAGATAACGCAACGCAGCCTCCGCCGCGTGCAACCCGACGCTTGGGTCACCTCCGTCACCCCCTTCGGTTCTTGTCCACACCACGGCCCTCTCCGCCGCCGTCCTGCCTGTAAAAGTCTTGGCCGTCTTGGTGCCACGGGCGCCAAGCCAGTGTGTACGTGTGTCGCCCCCAGGTGCGGCGGTCCCGGCGACATTGGCTGGGTCACTCCCGACCACCCAGTGCTATTTCTTGTGGACAATTGCCAGAGCCTTCGTCTTTGCACACGTGTGTGTCTTCCCGCGTGTGTCCACGTGCGTCTAGGCGTGTGTCCGTGAACAGTGCCTGTGTGTGCCTGGTGGTGGGGGGATCTGTGTGTGCTCGTTCAGAAGCAGCCATTTGTGTGGAGAGTGTGCGAGAGTGTGAGTGTGGGCTCTGTGTGCTTTTGCGCTTTCCTCTCTCCCGGCGGAACAAACCCACGCGTGTGCGCCGGGCCCAGTTCTGGACACGGAGCGGGAGATGGTCCCGCCCAGGCCTCAGGAATGAGGGCAAGACGTGTCTGTGGGTGCGGGGTGGGCGGACACGGCTGTGGGGGTGGACAGAGGCGGGCAGCAGGTGATCTTCAGTGAGCCGAGTCCAGAGGGTGCCCCTGAGGGGGAGGAGCCATCAAAGGCCTGCCTGGGGCCCGGCAGGATGAGCTGGGCTCCAACAACCCCAGGCTGGGGCTTCTAGGTTTTTCCACAAGCTACAGGGTGCCATTGGAGACTTTTGAACAGGAGACAGACTTGATCTAATAATGACTCAGAGAGATTTTTAGGATGCAGAGCTGACGTCGCCTGGATGGAGCAGGTGTAGAAGATCCCCCTCCACGTGGCAGCAAGGGGGGGGGCAAGAAGCCAGAGGGGGCATGGATGTGGGAGCCACCCAGTTGCCGCTGGGCCAGGGGCTGCAGGTTCCACGTGGGGGAGGGGAGCCCTCGAAGGGAGCGGAGCTTGGTCCCTGTGATAAAGGGGAAATCCCGTCCTGGCAGCCAGCGGGGCACACAGCCCCCACCCCTGCACGGCTGGGGTCAGGAGAGGTCATGTGGCGGTGGGGTGACCTCAGCGCACTCCTCCCTCTTGCTCGCGGGGGGTCTCGGGTGTCACCTGGGCAGGCACCAGGGCAGAGCCCCTTCCTCAGGATGCCCGGGCCCTGGGTGACTCCCGCGAGCCTTGCCCGGAGGACAGAGAGCCGAGGGGGAGCGTGGGGACACCGGGATCTGTTCCCTGGGCCCCAGGGTTCCCACTGAGATGTGGCAAGGTGACCTCCAGTCCTGCTCGGGTGGGACCAGCCCCCAGCGGACACTCCAGGATGACGCCAACCCCCAGAAGGGTGAGGCCCCCTCCCGCAGAAGTGCCACCACACAGGTCAGCCTCCCGCGTCCCCTCCAGGTCAGCCCGGCCTGAAAGGAGAAGGGAACACTTGAAACGGAACACTCCCTCCTCTCCCCATCTCTGTGGCTCAGGCATCCTTCACCCCTGCCGGCCAGCCTGCTCGCACAGACTCGGCCCCCCTCCCTCGCCACTCGCCACCCGGCTGTACCTGCAGCTGGTCTCACGACCCCGGGGGTCCCGTGCCCACACGCCCTGCTTTGGACGAGAGGTTGCTGCTTGAGCTGCCCCCCACCGGCTCCACAGGCCAAGTGCCCAGCCTGCACGTGCACCAACCACTTACTTGTGGCCTGCCCCAGGGCTACCGCACCCACTCTGCCCCCAACCGGACCTGCTCCTTCCCACCTCGCGGTTCCCAGCCATCCCTGAGGACCCGCTCCCCACTCTGCCGAGGTCAGACAGCCCTTCCCTCTCCCTCAGGCGGAAGACCCCACCCACACGTGGCCCTGCCTCTGGCCTACCGGCTGCACTTTCTGTCTGTGCTCCACGAGCTCAGGGCCGTGTGGGTTTCCCTTTATGTCCTAGAGCCTGAGGGCTCTGGGGCCAGCCGGGCCAGGTTGGGGGTCAGCACAGCCGTGTGATTTGGGGTAAGTGACTTACTCCTCTGAGCATCAGTCTACGCCTCAAGAACCGACCCGGTAGGGCTGAGTGGGCTGAGCAAGACAGGACAGGGGCCCCAGGACATGCTGTGTTGCTTGACAGCTCCTTACACAGGAGCTTAGCAAACACCAGAGCCAGGTGGGTGCAAGAAGGGCGCAGGTGGGGGCGGCTGAGCCTGGGCTCTGAGGCCGACTGCCGCGGTTGTGAGCCTAGGATGCTGTGTGGGCACCCCTTTCCCGCTGGGATTTGGCCTGGAGTGGTCCTGCGATGCCAGCGGAAGCCCCGGGGCTCACAGACCCCGGGAAGAGGCCACGTTGGAGGAAAGGGGGTTGCTTGGGCCATTGCCGGGCAGTGAGGGAGAACTGGGTGCAGGCATTCCTCCTCTGGGCCCCCTGCCCACCCTCGGGTAGGGTCGGGTAGGGTCAGAGGAAAAGCCCAGGCTGAGGGGCTGCAGTGGGGGGCGAGAGCTTGGCCAAAGCCTTGAATGAAGGACCACCCTGCCCCGGGAGGTGGGGGGGGGGGGGGGGGGAAGGGGGCAGGGCTGCTGAGAGGAGCTGCCCTGCCCTACCTGGCCAGCCTCCTCTGCCACACAGCCCGCCGACCTGGCCGCCGCGAGGGGAGGACCTGTCGTGCAGGAGTGGTTGTGGAGTGCCCAGAACCAGGTCCCCACCCCAGCTGCCACAGGCTGCCTGGGGCTCTGTTCCCTCCTCCCCTGGGGGGTCCGAGTGCCGGGGTGGTTTTGAGAACCAGAGCCTGGAGGCCTTATCAGACCACAGGTTTTCCTGAGGAAGGAAGGGTGGGCCTCCAGGATGGAGCGCCTCCTCTGGGCGTGCCTGGCTGCTGGAGGGCGCACGGGGGCTGCCCATCTCTCCTGGGGGGCCCTAGCCCAAGACCTAGGCTGGCTAAGGACAAGCTGACGCTGAGGCTGGAGAAGCCGGGGTTCGAGTTTCCGGAACCCAGGGGTGGGGCGGGGAACAGGACTCCCGGAAATCCTAAGCAAACGCTAGCGTTTCTGGGAGAGTGTCCATAGCACACCCATCAGATCCTCAGAGGGATTTGTGCCGGGTTTAAACTACAATCCCACTCCTGGGGGGTCCGGTGGGACCTGTTCATCAGGTTCACCAAAAACCACGTACCAGAATGTTCAAAGCCACCCTATTTGTAATACCCCCAAGTGGAAAAACCCAGATGTCCCTCAGCAGTAGAGGAGGCAAATAAAATTGGGCCCGTCTCACAGTGGAGCCACCGTCGACTCCAGGCCCCTCTGCGGACCCCACACCGGTGTCATCGAGAGTGGAGCAGAGGGGTTCCCGTGACACTGGTGGGGACCAGTGCTGCCAACAGGGTCACGTAGGATGACCTTTGGGGTGTGGGCCCAGGAGGCCCCCCTGGGGCTGCGATGTCCTGTTTTCTTGACTTGGGTGCTGGCGACAAGATGCATTCCGTTTATGAAAATTTATTCAGCCACACACTTAAAGTATGTGCACTTTTCTGTATGCATGTGGTATTTCAATAAAAAGTTATACAAAACAACCCCCAAATCTCTCCACTGACCCCTCCCTGAGAAAGGAGCGTTCCCTGGGACCCTCCGCCCTGTCCCGCATCCCACCAGGGCCTGGAAGGCTCCAGGGACCCTCCAAGGAGGGAGCTGAGAAGGCAGGTGAGGGCGGCCCCTGGGGCATCACTGGGGGAGGGGGGGCGCGCGCTTCCTCCCCCCTGGGGACTGAGGCTCAGAGCTGGGCTCAGGCCAGGCTCTTTCACAAGAACAGGGCCCAGAGTAACCACACAGGGTGGGGGTCCTGCAGCCTTACAGGTGGGGCCAGGCGGATGTGGGGCCCACCCTGCTGGAGCCTGACCAGCTGGCCTTGGAATGCTGGTCCGGCCTCCACCCGCCCGCGGCCTGCTGGGCCAGGGGTGCCTCCAGGCCTCCTCCCTCCTGCTGCCGCGGGTGCCTCTACCCCTTCCGCTTCCAGAGGCCCTGGGGCTATTTTTAACTCAGCTGAGCTGCTTGTGCTGAAGGTGGACGGAGCCCCCGGTCAGGGCAGGGGGGGGGGGGGGGGAAGGCAGCAGAGAGAGCCTAACAGCTGCCTTCCTGCCCCCCGCTCCTCCCCGGGGCCAGGCTTTCTGCGGAGGACGGGTCCTTCTCAACCTTAGAGGGAAACAGCATTCCATCCCGCAAACAAGATGTCCACGGAGGCCACACAGACACGCATACAGTCGGACACATGCCCAGGATGCAGACTCAAACACATGAGTGCATACGTGTGCACACATGCAAGGCCCGGGGACCTGCTCGGAAACATATCAGAGGCACAGAGACTCAGGGCACACACGCAGATCCACGTAGACATACATCCACTCGACTCCACACGAACCTAACCAACCTGGAGACACAGGCACGTACGTGCACGCCGTCGAACACCCACCACCAGCACGTGCGCGCGCACCCACGCACGAGCGCACGCACAGGCACACGCAGATGTACGCACATGCGCATTCCCGTACAAGCGCATGCGCGCGCACGTGAGCACGCACACCCACGCACCAGCGCACGCACCGACACGCACATACGCGCGCGCATACACGCACCTATAGATGTACGCACGCGCGTATTCGCACCCGCACACTAGGTTGGACACACGTGAGTGGGTAGAAGCGCAGGTGCCCAGAGGCCACCAGCTGGGGGTGCAGGAGGTGCCTGCAGGTAGGGGTGCTCAGCCTGCTCTTTCCCCTGCTCCCCAAGTACCGGCCCCCATCGTCCTGCAGCCCACTGGGGCTGAGCTCCCGGAGCCTCTTACACCTTTCCACCCGAGACTCCCCACTCGCGGCCTCACTCTCCCTCATGGTGAGGCAGGCTGTGGCGGTGGTTGGAACTGAGCTGGTTCGTGCCCTTCTTCCCTCACTTCCTCCCCAGCGCTCGAGCACAGGCTCAGGGCAGGAAACCGGAGAGAGGGATGGGGGAGGCAGCGCCTGGAGAGGTGGCCTCGAGTGTGCTCAGCCCCTTCCCCTTCCTTTTCCCTGTTCCCTACTTCCTCTCTCCTCTCCCAGCCTTTGTTTCGTAGAGCAGCTACTCCCACCCCTGTCCTGCTGGGGGAACCGGAGTCAGGTCCTGGGAAAACCCCAGGTGCGGGGCTGAGGGCCTCTGTCCCTGTGACCCAGTCCAGGGGGAGGAGGGAGCTGGGAGAGACGGGGCTCAGGACCCCACGGCAGGGGCGGCCCGGCTGACTTCCAACTCCCTTCCACCCACACCCCCACCTCCACCGATAGAGGCCCCAGAGGGATGGGGGAGGGCGGGGAGTTGGCCTGAGGACAGGACATCCTCTTGGCAGGACACAGGACGCCAGGCCGGAGGTTCCCAGCCCCAGTCAAGGCCACAGGGGGAAAAGGTCACTGGGTCCCGGGGCTCACCAGTTCCAAGATTGGCCAGTGTCCTGATAGCCAGTCCAAGTTACTTCAAACAGCGACACCAAGACCAGGGGGGCCTGTACTGATGAAACCCCCGGCCCCCTGCCCAGGCCCCACCATGGCCAGCCAGGAGGCAGAACGGCCCACATGCCCACCCAGGGTGGCATCGGCCCTCGGGGCCATCCTCAGGGAGCTGCGGGGAGCATGCGAGAGACCAGCAGAGCCAGGTGGTTCCTGTCCCCTGCAATGTGGGGACCTCCACGCTTATAGGTTTGCCTCCACTTCCTACTCAGGAGCCGGCTCCTCCAGGTGAACCCTGGGGCCCACGGCCCTAGAGCAGAGGCCTCAGCCTGGCCCTGACCCTTCCTTGCCAGGACGGGAACCCCAGGGACAGTCTAGCCAGGGTGAAGGCCGGGGAGACCCCTTGCTCTCGCACACCCCGTCCCCTGGGGGCAGCAGCAGAGCCTGGTCTTTGAGTGGACACCCTGGGCTGAGATTGGCTGACGGTTTGGTCTGGGAGATGAGCGTCCCTGGAGGGGCTTGAGGGCAGTAGATCAGAGGACTTCCTGCCATTACCACACCCAGGCTGCCAGGACCATGAGGCAGGCCATTCTCCTGGGAGACGCCCTGGGCTTGGCCTATGGTCCAGTGGTGAACCCAGACCAGAACACCCCCACCTGTTGGGGGAGGCCTGGCGAGTCTCACCACCCCCCCCTCCCCGTCCCCCACACACATACCAGCCTCCCGCTTCAGCCTAACCCCCAATACAAGTGCCTGCTGGCCATTCCACACAGCTTCGGCCAGGCTATTCTAGTTACCTGAGCAGGAAGTGATGTCTCATCTAAAAACAGCCTATAAAAGTGAATTATCTCAACACACAGCTTGCATCTAGATTTGCCTCTGTTTACCTAAGAGTTAAAATTATCCAGTGGGATGTTAAGCATAGAGATACCACATGACCCACCTCTTCCACTCCCAAGTGCCCTGCCCAGAGAAAGGACATCTCCAAAACCAGTCCCCACCACCTCCCAGCCTCAGCTCCTCTGTCACTGCCTTCTTTGACACTCACAGTCTTCACGTCTTTTCAAAAATTAAGCTTTATTGGGGCGCCTGGGTGGCTCAGCTGGTTGGGCGACTGACTTCAGCTCAGGTCATGATCTCTCGGTTTGTGAGTTCAAGCCCCGCGTTGGACTCTGTGCTGACAGCTCAGAACCTGAAGCCTGCTTCAGATTCTGTGTCTCCCCCTCTCTCTACCCCTCCTCTGCTCACGCTCTGTGTCTCTCTGTCTCTCAATAATGAATAAATGTTTAAAAAAATTTTTTTAATTAAGCTTTATTAAAGTATAATTTACATACACTGATATTCACTAAGTTCAAGAGTGCAATTTGACGAGCTTTGACAAATGAGTAGTCATGTACCCACCCCCACTGTCATGATGTAGAACATTCCCATCACCCGAAAAAGTCCCCTCTACCTCCCAGCATCCATTCTCAACCCTCTGGCCCAGCCGGCCAGCGATCTGCTTCCTGTCACTATAGTTCTGTCTTTTCTAGGATTTCACGTAAAGCCAAATCCTACAGTACATGGGCCTCTGCGTATGGCTTCTTTCACTCAAAAAGCATGTTGCTTTTGAGATTCATTCTGTGTGAATCAGCAGTTCACTCTGGTTCCTTCCATTGTAGAGACAGAACATAGTTTGCTTACCCACCTTCCAGCTGACAGACATTTGAGTTGTTCTGGTTTGGGGACATCATGAACAGTGCCTCTAGGAACACGTGAGCACAACCCTTTGTGTGAGCATGTTTCATTTCTTTCGGGTAAATACCGAAGAGTGGGGTTGCTGGGTCATTCCACTTCTCGTCTCCTAAATCTGTTCATGTGTTTGTTTTCAGGGTGCTCCACAGACTGTGAGCTCCCCAAGGGGTGGAGACCTCAACTGCGTTGGTCGTTGACACGACCAGGGCCCAGCACAACTCCTTGCGAAGAGCACATTCTTAACAGATGTCTGTGTGCTGGTGAGTGAGTGATGGTGGCACCTACCATGGGGGTTTTGGTGACCGTGTCAAGGAAGCAATGATGGAGCCAAAGGCAACAGAGGGGATGATGGGAGAAGTGGCCCCTGTGCCAGCGACGACTAGAAACACCTCCTTTGTCCCTCTTCAGAGATGTCAGGGACCAACATGCTAAACTCACCTGGGGAGATGTCGTGGGGGTCTCTCTTCAAATGCCTCCTCTGCCTCCTCACCTCCAAAGATCTCGAGTCAGCCACTCCCAGAGTCACACCTTGGAGCAAGGGGTCAAAGAAGCCCACACCCACTCTGAAACGACTGGTTCTAGCCTCCTCCCTCTGCGGCCACATCCCCAGCTTGCCACACAGCTGTGACATCTCACGAAGCCCCTCACTCCAAGAACAGCCCTCCTTTCTCCTGAAGACTCAGGCTTCCCTCCCTCTGGCTTCCTTCTTATCAAGTTTGGATTTTGTATTTTCTCTTGAAAACACCAGAAGTGTTAGCATTTTCTATACTCTTCTGGCATCATCTGGAAGAACCCCACCCACCCACTTTTTCTCCTCGTCAACACCTCAGGTGATGCTCACTGCTGGGACAATCCCTATTCCCCCCACCCCCGCCCCGGGAGACAGGTGCCACCGGAAAGCCGGACCTGGGTGGACACTCGACGCCTCTGGTCCCACCGTGTCCCTCCAGGGGCCATTCGATACTGCCTGGTCCCACTCCTCAGAAACTACAGACACCTGCACTGGCCCCCATAGCCCCTCTGCCTTCCCTCCAACGTTGTCACCACCCCTTCCCCAGCTCTTCCTCCGCAAAGCAGTGACCTCTCTGAAATGCAAAGTGAGGTCATTTCTGGAGCTTTCTTGCTGAGAATCCTTCGGTGGCTTCTGAGAAGTGGCTTCCTTTCAAAACCCTTGCCCTATACCTACCTGCTCCCATCCCTAGCCTCATTCCTATTCCACCCTCACCACCGTGGGCCAGGTCCCGGCCAGAGTGGTCTTGTCTTACTCCTCTAAGATGCCAAATTCCCTCAGCCCCAGGGTCTCTCCCAGGGTCAGGCCCTTACGGAACACTCTACTTCAAGAGCTAATGCCTACCCACATTCCTGGTCTCACCTCCTGGCCTGTCCTGCTCTCCCCCTTCTGGGTTGACAGCCACTGGATGTTTGCTCCCTGAGAAGCCCTCCTTTCGGTTAAACCTTTATCTGTGTCCAGCAAGCACCCCGGGGGCAGGGATGCACCAAGGACCGTGCGTAGCTCTGTTCGGCAGGACCAGCACAGCACGTCCTCAGGGAATATCTACGGAATGAGTGGTCCTCGTGGGGAGTGGTGACAGGGAGGGATTAGAAGGTGGGGTGGTTCGGGTCATCACCAGGTGTGGAGACTGACCCAGAGAAAGAACAGCCTTCATCCGGCTTCCTGGTGCCCATGGCAGGAGGTCAGCCCAGGCCCCAAGGGGACATCTCAGCCACGTAAGGGGAGCCCACCCTAGCATGTGAGGCCTCGCTTGAGGGACCCAGAAGATTCCTGCCCCACGTAGGTGTGAAAGCACCACTTGGGACTTTCCAGGGGTCTGTGCCTGCTGACAGGAGCCTTTGCGTGGGGGTGGGGGGTAGTGCACCAGGGCATTTCCTGCCTAGCCTGGCTCCCCAGGGCCCAGCCCAGCAGCCCTGCTCCTTCCTCCCCCGCCCCAGGGGCTTTCCACAAAGCCTGAGGCCCGCTATTTTTAGCTGAGGGAGAGGGACCAATTCCTGGCCCCACTGGCTCCCCCCCCCCCATGGGAGCCTGGGTGAAACTGGGCCTGGGGTTGGGCCCCAGAGGCCAGGGAGGCAGCCCCTTCCTTCCTTGCCCCCCAGTAAGTCCCTGAGGCGGGCTTGCACCTGGGCAAGCAAGGTGCCTAGCTCCTGGAGACGGCTGGGGCCCGAGTTCCCAGCCTGGGCTCCCGGCCAGGGCTCTCAGCCCAGTGGGCAGGGGCTTGAGCCCTTGGGCGGGGTTGGCCCAGGGCCTGGGTGGGCTACTGCCCACTTCCTGGGGCCGGGCCTCATCACTTCAAAGGCCACTGGCGGCCCTGTGGTCACTCCCTGGCTCCCACGCAGCCGGAGGGGCGGGCCGGCACACGAACCCTGGCGGCTGGGTCCTGCCCTCGGCAGCTTCAAAGCAGCTGGGGTGGGCAGCCCTGTGGTTAGGGCTGCTCCCCAGGGGAGGGTGGGGGACAGGAAAGGGGGATAACGGGGCTTTCTCTGCTTCTTCATCCTTCCCACCCGCTGCCTTCCTGGGTGGGCCCTGTCCTGGGACCGGGGCCGCCAGGGGCCGTGGTGCCTTCAAGTCTGTATAGAGTGTGAGGGTCCAGGTGGGGTCACTCGAGTGCAGACCCCATTAGAGAAACCACAGAAACCAAGGTGGGGGCACCTGGCTGGGTGAGGCAGGGGCCGGCAGGCTTCCCTGTCTCCCCTTCATGTGGTCCCTTCTCTCCCCACTTTTCTGCCTGAAGCAGGGACAGCCTGGAGGGGAGGGGACAGAGGCAAGACAGGACTGCCTGTCTGGGCCGGCCCACCACAGAGGTGGGCTTGACTTCATGCCAGCTCCCCAGGGAACAGCGGGGTAAGAGGGGTGGGCGAGTGACAGCCTCAGAGCAACCGCCCAGAGTTCAGCAGACGCTGAGAACAGAGAGTGCCTTGAGCAAGGGGGGTGGGAGGGGAGAGGAAACTTTCAGGGTCCCCTGGGGTCAGCTCCGGGACAGTTGCCGTTTTTAATCTGCGCAAGAGACTTAGAAGGAGCCGAGAGGGCTGTAACCTAGATCCGCTCAGGCAAGCTCCGGGGGTGCTGGCGGTGTGGCCCAAGAACAGCCCCTCCCCCGGCCGTGCGCCACAAGGCAGAGGGGGACTCGTGGTGGTCTTGCGGGGTCCTGCACCCCTCTGGGCCGGCCTCCCCTCACACACCCCTCCTCCAGACAGCTCCATTCCTCTTCCACTGGGGTGCCAAGGTCTCCGGGGACCAGAGCGTGGCCGCAGGGTGGGGGAGGGGAGTCGGGGGAGGGGGTGCGGGAAGGGGGAATGGTAGGGGCGTGGCGGGGGGCGGGAACGGGTGACTTCTCTGATCTAGGGTCGTGAAAATGTCCCACTCGTGGCCTGGGGCCTCAGCAGAAGCTCGCTTTCAGCCCGCCCACGGGGGCAAATGGGAGAGCTGTGCCCCTGGAAAGCAGCCCACCGGGCCTCCCGGCAGTGCCCTCCGGCTCCCCGGGCTCCTCACCCGGGACCATGACTCTCGGCTGCCAGTGACCTCGCGGACCCTTTCTGCTTGTGTCTCCACCCAGGGCGCGAGGAAGCCCCAGCCCCCAGCCCCCCCCCCCCCCCCCCCGCGCCCACTTTTCCCTGCGTGGGGGTGACCGCCGGCGACCCGGGACGGGACTCGGGGAACAGCTGTGCGCTGACGCAAGGACGCACCGCGGCCCCTCGGCGGGAGGAGGGTGACAGAGCGCTGGGCCGGACTCCTCCGCTCTCCAAGGGCCGCTGTGCGCACTGCGCCTTCAGAGACACCTTCCACCTTACGCCGCCTCGCTGCCTTGTGAGAAACGTCACGCTGCCACGACCTGGAGGAGACAGGAAGGGCAACCTCGGTGCCCTCGAGGGACCTGGGTCCCCGGTGGAGTCACAGTCGCCACAGAGGCGGTACCAGGAGACGCGGATTCGGCACCCTTTCGGACCCTCTGGGCTCTGCCCTTTTTCCGCCCCGTTGCGGGTTGTCGGGGCCCCACACTGGCGAGGCAAAAGGCGCCCAAAAGCCTGAGACTCAACTCTCAGGTGGAGGGTCCCCCGTCTTTTCCATTCACCCCCATCCCGCTTAATCTCCAGGGCTGGCTGTGTGCGATCCAGGCCGTAGTTTCTATCTGGCCACTTTGGGAGCTGTGGGCACCTGGGTCCCACGGGTGAGGGGTCCCCAAAGGGCGAGAAGCAAACCAAACCGCCGGACTGGAACCCCAGAGGTACAGACTGGCTTCTGGCGCCGGCCTGGTCAGCAGGTCCCGATCGGCCAACATTCATTAAGTTTACACACGCGGGCCGAGAAATACGGAGAGCACAGAGCTGACCCGAATCGCTGTGGAGACAAGCTCCCTCACGAGACTCACAGGCTAGCACAAGCTTTCAGAAGAGCAGCCTGACCACCCGTCCCTTCCATCCGGGCGGGTGCCTCAGGAATCACGGTGCAGGGAAAGCGCCTGGAAGCAAGGATCCTTTGACAAAGGTGCTATGGCGGCCACGGCTGCAGCACCAAAAGGCCTGGAAACCCACATATCTGCCAGCAGAGGGGACATCCACTGGGGCGTCGGCGCCCGCCCGGAGGAGCGCGCCTCTGACCAGCTACTGGCACGTGGCGATGCTCGTGGCAGAGGCAAGCTGCTGGGTAACGCGCGCATCACATCCATTTCTGTAAAAGCTAACGACACGCTTACCACCCTAGTCCTGACTGTACGTTGTGCGTGTTTGTGCGCAAATGGAGAAAGGGGTACAAGACACACCAGGGCCAGGATCTCTGGGCAGCAGGGAGGTGCAGAGAAAGGACAGTTAACTCTCTTCCATCCTGTCTCACAGGTTGCAGTGAGCCTGTTTTACATTTTGGACGTACATAACGGCTGGTGCCATCAACCCCCGGCCGGCTGTCACACTGGTGGGAAGGATGAGGCCCTGCTCTGAGGGACTCCCAGCCACAAGTGACACTAGGCCCCAAGCATACGGTGACCCCTTCAAGTTCAGGTATGGGGCCCCAGGGACCATCCCAGGAGCGGGGCCATGGCCTGCACGATGCCAGGAGGCACTGTCCACACGCCGGAACCTGCAGGAAGGGTACAGGCTGTGCAACACCCAGGGGGGCTGAGCTCCAGGGAACTTGGCCCCATCAGACCAGCCTGCTGGGCTCTTGACCCCAACCCAGACTTTACCCTGATGGTGGGGGGTACAGTGGGGGAGGGGGGAGACTGAGAGACTGGCCCCACAGGGAGGCAGGAAGGGGAGGGCGTGGGCGTGCACTGCTCCCCATCAACCCCACCATCCTTGAGGGCTCTGGGCAAGTCTCTGTGATTCCAGATGTTCAGCAGCTGTCTTGGCCATTTCCGCCCCTTCTTTGACCCCGCATCCGCCAGGAAGCGTCCCCTCCTGTCCTCAGGCTCTGAGCCCCCCCCCACCTTCCCTGCACCCCATTTCCTGAGCAGAGGCCTTTGTGCAGACTCAGCTCCCTATCCCGCCAGGGTGGCTTCAGTTTTCCCAAGGCCCGGGCTCTGCTCCCGGAGCCCTGGGCTGCTGTGGTCAGCTCACAACTGGCTGGACACCCTCTGCCAGGGTGTCCCAGCCCCCACCCCGGCAGCCTCTGGGACTGGTTTTTTCTCTCTTCCTCCATTCTTTCTCCAAGGTTGGCTCTGTCTGCTCCTGCGGCATAAATCAGGGCCTCTAGGGAGGCAGAGCAGAACTGTCCGGGAGGGAGCACTGCCTCAGTGGGGGAGGGTGGAAAGCTCTGTAGGGTGAAGGCCAGAGGTCATAGAGCCCAGCAGGCTCTGTGGGGGTGGGGTGTGTGCTCAGATGTCTGCCTGGAAGACCCTGGGGGTGAGGAGGGGGGTGCCTCCTAGAACTGAGAACTGATCCTTAGGGGTCACAGTCCCACCTTCCCTGAGCAGATGGGAGGGGAGGGGGAGGTTCTTCTGGAGAGGGGACAGCAGGAGGAGGTCTCCCTTCCTGTCACATGCTTTCCTGTCTCAACAGAGCTGGTGGTTCTGGGGCACTTGGGCTCCCAGGGGCTGGGGGGCAGGGCTGGTGGGGTCAGGGGCCAGGCCAGGCACAGTGTAAGAGCCCTAAGGGGCCAAGAGCTCCAGCCTACTGACCTTTGCCCCTCAGAAGCCAGCCTCTGCTCCCCTCCACCACAGCCACCTCCCCCTCCGGCCTTCCTGCTCTTCTGGAGTTGCGGGGGGAGCCAAGGGCAGGTGGGGCCTGGCTGAGGCAAAGTCTGTGCTTCCAAGTACAAGTCTCAGAGCTCACCAAGCTGAGACACTGTCCCCAGGAGAACAGGCTCCTTCCCGCAAGCCCGATTTTTCCCTGGGCAATCAAATCAAATGTGGGTATATCTCACATACTCTGAGGACGGTCCTCCAGGACACTCTCAATGCACCCCTGTGTTTGCCTGGATTCAGGCTGAGGACACAATGAGGCCATCTACTCTGCTGTTGAGGGTCA
Source organism: Prionailurus bengalensis (assembly GCF_016509475.1). NCBI lineage: Eukaryota > Metazoa > Chordata > Mammalia > Carnivora > Felidae > Prionailurus > Prionailurus bengalensis. The sequence goes on along the minus strand of NC_057354.1, from coordinate 545,504 downwards.
CTCCTGCGGTCTCACAAAATGAGCCTGGAGCCTCTGGGTCTGCGCACCCCCCACCCCCAGGATAAACAGCATCTCAGGTTACAAATGAGGTTCCTGCAAAAGTAAATGCCCCCACTCTCCCCCAAAATTTCCACCACCACTTCTAACCAAAGGGCCAGGGTGGACATTTCAGGACCAGGCCCACCACCCCCCATGGGCAACAGCTATGCCCATTCCTTGACCCCAGGTGCGGTACCCTGTGGGCTCCTTCCTGGGGCAGTCTCCCAGCTGCCCCTGCGGCTGCCACCCGGGACCGAAGGAAGAGGTGGGGTTGCAGAGTAGAGAGAGCAAGAGGGGCCCCTTGTCCAGGCGCACCAGGGGGCCCTGAGACACCCTCTTGGTCCTCAGGACCTGATCAATGAGCAGAGCTGCCCAACCTGGGATATGAGCCGGATAGTCAGGAAACTCTGGATCTCACCGGGTTGGGGGGAGGGGCGCCAGGGGTAGAATAGCCAGGTTTAGCAAAAAATAACAAACAAACCTAAAAGCAGGATATCCAATTAGAGTTGAATTTCTGCGAAACAATTTTTTTTTAATTTTTTTTTTCAACGTTTATTTATTTTTGGGACAGAGAGAGACAGACCATGAACGGGGGAGGGGCAGAGAGAGAGGGAGACACAGAATCGGAAACAGGCTCCAGGCTCTGAGCCATCAGCCCAGAGCCTGACGCGGGGCTCGAACTCACAGACGGCGAGATCGTGACCTGGCTGAAGTCAGACGCTTAACCGATTGCGCCACCCAGGCGCCCCTCTGCGAAACAATTTTTTTAATAGAAATAAGCCACATGCAGTATCAGCACGCACTTATACTCAAAAAGTATTTATCGTTTACCTGAAATTCAAATTTAACTAGATGTTCTGTATTTTACCCGGAAACCCCCAATTCAGCCCTCCCAGTTCCCTCACTCAGTTTTTTTTCCCAACCCTAAGGACCCCAACAGTCTTTATCGCTGCTTCCCTAACCTGGTGGGAGCTGACTGGGCTAGCAGTGGGCCCAGATACACAGGGCAGGAGAGCAGAGAAGGCTTGTCGGAGCCTGGAACCCCCTTCCCAGAGCGCTGGGATCCCTGAGGCAGGTCTGGCTCCCGGGCTCCAAGTGTGTGCCTGGGTTTGCCAGATTCCCTGTTGAGTGGGCCCTCAGAGCCTGGTTTTAATCCTGCCCCCTCTGCGCTTAGGTGGGCTGGCCCTCTCCGGCGCAGAAGGAAAAGGGGAACCCGCCAGAGCCCTCCCGAAAAGAGGAAGGTACAGCTTGTGGGGTGGTTGGAGTGGGGAGTGGGGAGGTGGCTTGGCCGGGGGCTGAAAATGAGGAACGCTGGCCAGGGAGGACCTACCTGGAGGTCACTGCCTCTGCTGGCACCAGTGGAAACAGGATCCAGAACAGGTGGGGGGTTTCCAACCTGGGCTCACCCCGTTTCCTGAGAAGGAAGGTGTGAAGGGGAGGACAGGGCCCGGGCTGCTCCAGAAGCCCCACGGGGCAGACTCTGCGCTCCCCTAGGGTGACAACCCAAGCTGGATTTCCCGGGCTGCCCCGCCTCGCACAGGGAGGTCTGGGGGCGCGGTTACCTGGCACAAGCCTGGGCAGGGAACTGCCACCCCCAGACTTCTTCAGGAGGCTCTCTTGTCTTTGCAAACTGTCACACAGCCTGGTCACCAGAGCTGCTTCTTCGGGCTGCTGCCTCCCCTCCCCACCAATGTGGGTACCTCACGACGTGGGAAAGGGAGCCATAGCCACCTTAGTTCAGGGCCATGGGAAGCCCCGCTGTCATTTGTCTCACTGAGACCCCTCTACCCCCCCCCCCCCCCCCCCCCCCCCCCGGTCCTCCGCTCCTGACTAGGACGAGGTTAAGGCTGTCCATCTCCAGCCTGTCTGTCCGCTTTCGGTTAAGGAGGGCGGTGGATGCTGCTCCAGGTGTGAGGGAAGGCAGGTGAACTCGGCCTGGAGAGGGTGCAGGCCCAGGAAGGTCTGGGGAGGATGTGGTCGCCGCAGGGTTGCAGGGTCCGAAGCCTGAGGTCCTGGGGGCGGGGCAGAACTCGAGACCCACCCCCCACCCCCTGCGCGCCCCTGCCCTGGAACCCTTTGTGTGCCCATCACAGGGTGTCGCCTCTTTCCCCAGCGACAATGACTCATAAAGCTGGTCCGCGCCGCCTCCCCTCTCCCTGAAAGGCCCAGGTCATAAAGGCCACTGGGGCCAAGCCCTGAGGAGGCACGTCCCAAGACAGCCCCGCGCTGCGCTGGCCCCTGCAGCTGCCCGCCGGGCCGGGCCTGGGCCTCCCGCCGCGACCCGGACCTGGCGACCTGGCGTTACGGCTCACGCCGAGCGCCTGGTAGCCTTGACGCCCATGTGTGTCGTCTGCTTCGTGAAGGCCCTGGTGCACGTGTTCAAGATCTACCTGACCGCCAACTACACCTACAACTTCCGCAGCTGGCCGGTGGACTTCCGCTGGGATGACGTGCGCGCCGCCGGCGGGGGTGGCGGCGGTCACCGCGCGCTGACGTGCGCCACGGCCGTGGCGGGCGTGTGGCTGCTGCGGGGCGCGGCGCTGGGCGGGGACGCGCCCGGCCGGCCGCCGCGCGGGGCGCGCAGTCAGGCGCAGTGCCTCCTGCAGCAGATCCGCGAGCTGCCGGGCCAGCTGGCCAGCTACATGCTGGCCCACTCGCTGGGCCGCTGGCTCGTGTACCCCGGCTCCATGTTCCTGATGACTCGCGCGCTCCTGCCGCTGCTGCAACAGGGCCAAGAGCGCCTCGTGGAGCGCTACCGCGGTCGGCGCGCCAAGCTGGTGGCCCGCGACGGCAACGAGATCGACACCATGTTCATGGATCGCCGCCAGCACCCGGGCAGCCACGGCCGCGGCCTGCGCCTCGTCATCTGCTGCGAAGGCAACGCCGGCTTCTATGAGATGGGCTGCCTGTCGGCGCCACTGGAGGCCGGCTACTCGGTGCTGGGCTGGAACCACCCGGGCTTCGGGGGCAGCACGGGCGCGCCGTTCCCTCAGCATGACGCCAACGCCGTGGACGTGGTGGTCAAGTACGCGCTGCACCGCCTGCACTTCCCGCCCGCGCACGTGGTGGTCTACGGCTGGTCCATCGGTGGCTTCACGGCCACCTGGGCCACCATGACCTACCCGGAGCTGGGCGCGCTGGTGCTCGACGCCACCTTCGACGACCTCGTGCCGCTGGCCCTGAAGGTCATGCCCCGCAGCTGGAAGGGGCTGGTGGTGCGCACCGTGCGCGAGCACTTCAACCTCAACGTGGCGGAGCAGCTGTGCTGCTACCCCGGTCCGGTCCTGCTGCTGCGGCGCACGCTGGACGACGTGGTGAGCACCTCGGGCCACGTGCGCCCCCTGCCGTCCGGCGACGTGGAGGGCAACCGCGGCAACGAGTTGCTGCTGCGTCTTCTGCAGCACCGCTACCCAGTCGTGATGGCGCGCGAAGGCCTCGCGGTCGTGACGCGCTGGCTGCGCGCCGGCAGCCTGGCACAGGAGGCCACCGTCTACGCGCGCTACCGCGTGGATGACGAGTGGTGCCGAGCACTGCTGCGCTCCTACCGCGCGCGCCGTGAGGACGAGCAGGAGGACTGGGGGCCTCACGGGCTCGCCTTCCCCTGGCTCGTGGGCCAGGACCTGAGCCCGCGGCGGCGCCGGCAGCTCGCGCTGTTCCTGGCACGCAGACACCTCAAGAACGTGGAGGCCACTCACTTCAGTCCGCTGGAACCGGAGGACTTCCAGTTGCCCTGGAGGCTGTAGTCCTCACCCCTCCCCACACGGGAAACCAGTAAAGCTGGCCCTGCCTTGGGGATCCCGACCTGGTGTCTGGGGGAGGGTGAGATGGAACACACGGAACTGGTGCTCTCCCTCACCGGGGTGATTCCCCCCTTCCCTCCTTCAGCTTCTCCCTCAAACACCTGTGGACGTCCCATTCTGCTCCCAGCTTCTAAAGGGAATGTAGAGATTAACCTGACCCAGTTTATGGCAACACTGTGTGATGGGTGCCTTGATCACCTCAAAAGGATGATGGGAGCATAGGCTGTGGGGCCCCGGGAGGTACCCTTATCCTGGATCAGGATACACAATGGCTCTGGGAAATTTGAGTGAGGAAGGGTTTGTACAAGTCACCCCCAGCTGTGAGAGGACATTGGCATCGGCAGACTATAAAGCAGGTCTTAGCCGCCAGACCTCACCAGGAGTTAGTAATGATGGGCCTCTAGGGTCCCCTCCCCACCTCCACACTCCTGGTTTCGACAGGAAAGGACAACAGACTCAGAGTAACAGGTACTCACAGTGGCATGTCCATGTGGCCTATAGACACACCTGCACTGACCATTCATTTGCTAGGCAAGGCAAATTTGAGCCAGGCCTGGGCTGGGCATCGTTCCTGGGTCCAAGGATGTAACACAGAATGAGAGACAAGCCTTCTGCTCGCCACCATCTGCAATGCAGTTGCTTCCTTACCATCTGCCATGAACTGCATGAAGGGGGCGGGGGGGGGGGGGGGGAGACTACTGGCCTTCCCCAGCACCTGGGGACTGGGGCTAGTCAGAGCGGGCAGTGCAGGAGACTCTGGAAAAACCGAAAGAAGACAAGTGGGGCAGACCTATAATTGACAGCACCAGAGCAGGACATGGCCATGAAGCACCTAGGCCAGTGCAAGCCAGAGGTGACCTTAGGTACCAGGAAGACACCTGCGGTGAGGTGTGCTTTGAGCTGACACAGGAAGAGGAGTTAGCCAGATTGAGGAAGGGCCTTCCACAGAGGGATCCGTACATGCAGAGTGGGTTGGCTGGAAAGGGAGAGTGCAGTCCGGAAAAGTCAGATCCTGAAGGGTTTCAATACCATTTAAGAATTCGCTTCCAGTGGCTATTTAGGTGCCAACGAAGGGAAGTTTCAGGGCTTGTTTTAGCGAAACCGCTAGTGGTTTCACACCTCTCCTTTGAGAAAGTCCGGCAAACTCTTGTTCCAGCATTTGCTGGAAGCTTTACAACTAGCTGAGCGATCTTGGACAAATTACTTTAACCTCAGTTTCCACACCTGTAAAGTGGGGAAGGCTCCACCTGGCTCATCAGGTTGCTGTGAAAATGAAGTGAAAGAACACCGGAGGGGAAGGGAGCACCCAGCACAGAAGCGCGAAGGCTTCCCCGCAGGTCAGTTCACGCCTTTCAGCTGTGCGTGCACGGGACCCGGGGCAGGTGCGTGCGGAGCGAGATGCCTCCAGCCAAGTGAGGGCAGCGGCGCCTGCAGGGCTAGAGGACGAATCGCAGACACTCCTTTTTCTGCGTAACTCCCACACAATTAAAAAAAAAAAAAAAATCCCCATAAAGAGGAAGGACTTAAAAACTGGAGGGAGAAGCTAACTCCAAAATCAGGAAGTCGGGCCTCAAACGGTCTGTGCGGTGCGTGAGCCACGGCACTCCTGAGCAGCGGTAAACACTCTCGAGACCTCCAAAAACGCCAAACCCCGCTTTTTCATAACGCCATGTTGGACGGTCCTCCCACTTCCCACCTTCCCCGAGCTCCTTCGGACCGTTCTACCTGTGTGTCTCGCTGGTGGAGCCGACGCGGGAGGCAGTGCCTACGAACCCGCCCTCCCTTTCCGGCTTCGTCCGCAGCTTCCGCCAATCAGGTTGGAGCAGGTAATAGGGACGGGGCCGAACAAAGTCCTCATTGGACACCGTTAGTGGGGGTGGGATGAAGGCGGAGCACGCGTCAAAACGGAAGTGGGTTGTCGCGCCGCTGATTACGTAATGCCGCGGTGGCTGAGGCGGTTCCGCTGGCTGCTGTGTGCGCGGCGAGCGAGTCCTGGTGCGGCCGGCTCGGCTCCTACAGCGCCCGAGACCCCGGTCCCGACCCCAGCCGCGGCCCGGCCGCCGCCTGAACATGGACTCCGCAGGCCAAGGTACCCGCGGGCCCGGCGCCTTCGCTCCTCGGGCCCAGCCCGCGCTTCTCAGACTCTCAATCCCCTCCGCCTCTATCCGCCCCGTGGCTCCTTTTCAGCTCCCACGCGCCGGGCCTCGAAGCTCCCGATGGCCGGGGCGTGCGTCTGCCGCCCCCGGCTTGGACCACTCACCAACTTACCCTGCGGCCGCTCCGAGGACCGGTTCCCCGGCACCCCTCCCCTCGTCCCCAGAGTTTTGGGTTTTCTCTCTCCGGGCAGCTGTCGTCATGCCCCCTCCCGGCGCTTGCCTAGTCGACCGCCCTCCTTCCCTACGCAGGGCCCTCGAGGACACTCCATCCGGCCCTGCACCAGGGCCGATGTGTTGTGCGCTTCTCCCGGGGAGGGGAGGGGAGGGGAGATGGAACCATCTTCGAGCTCAGTGCAGCGCCCCTTGGGTGGCAACGCTGCTCGGAGCCCAGGCTTCTTAGGGGTTGTCTCAAGGGGGAAGGGTGCAGTGAGTCAGGGCACACCGAGACTGGGCCAGTTTCCAGAACAGACACCCCTGACCGGTTTGAAATGGCCGCTGGGGGTGTGGAGCGGGCCCAGATTAAAATCTTGAGAAGGTGATGGGAGTCCATCTTTCATTCTGGTACAGAAGAGATGCTAACTTCCTATGTTGACATGACTACCCTGGGTAATTTAAGGATTTTTTTTTTCCTGTCATTTGACCTGGATCAGCGTATTAATTAAACAGAACTCCTAGATTCTGATACACTGTGTAGATTTTCCTGTCTCTGCAGTCTACTTACAAAATAGTTGAACATCAAAAGCCGCCAGTTTTAAATTCGGGTTTTTCGCTGTTTGACGAGTATGTCTAATATAGGTGAGTATCACAAGCATTGGATTCTGACCACAGAGTGACAGAAAACACTGAGCACTTACTGTATGCCGAATACCATACCAAACCTGTTTCTCAGACGTCCTTTTTCCATTTTCAGAATAAACCCTTGAGATTATTCCTTGTATTATCACCATGCAGTTTATACAGCTCTAGAGATCTGGGACTCACCCAGGAGGGACTCTAGCCCCCTAGTTTCTCCTACAGCACCAGCCCCACACTCTGTAGGTCTTTTGGTGACACTTTCTTGCCTCGGTCTCCTCTGAACCAGCGTGCGAATGGCATCTACCTACAGGGCTATGGTGAGGTTGGTATCACACAATGATTGTGCGGCGCTTTGGCATGTTTGGTGAATGCCCAGTTTCTATCTGGGAGTGACTGCAGGATCCACCCTTAGCTTTATAGGCAGAAACAGTCCAAAGACCTACCTACCTTCCCTTATTATAAAATGTTTATTTTTGAGAGAGAGAGAGAGAGAGAGAGCAGGGGAGGGGCAGAGAGAGAGGGACAGAGGATTGGAACAGGCTCAGTGCTGACAGAGAGCCCGATGTGGGGCTTGAACTGACCAACTGTGAGATCCTGACCTGAGCTGAAGTCAGTCGGTTGAGCGTCCAACTCTTGTTTTCAGCTCTGGTCATGGTCCCAAGGGTCGTGGGACTGAGCCCTGCCCTGTGTGGAGCCTGCTCAAGATTTTCTCCCTCTCTTTCTCTCTCTCCCTCCCTCCCTCCCTCTTTCTGCTCCTCTCCCTTACTTACACTCGCCCTCTTTCTAAAATAAAAATTAAAAAAATAGAAGAGCAAGGTTGTGGAAATTTTAAGGCATTTAGCGAATTTGAGTAGATTCAACACAGCACATGAAGTAAAGTTATGTGGGTTGATTTCAGTTAAAAATCAGAATTAGTTGATGGGGCACCTGGGTGACTCGGTTAAGCCTCTGGCTCTTGATTTCAGTTCAGGTCATGATCTCACGGTTTGTGGGATTGAGCCCTGGGTCGGGCTCTATGCAGATATCTCAGAGCCTGCTTGGGATTCTCTCTCCCTCTCTGGGCCTCCCGCCCCGATCACAATTAGATAAATAAACATTTAAAAAAACCCAAATCAGTTGATAAAAACAATGGTTGTGCTTCATCTGGTAAACGTGTATCAAGTGCCAAGGAAGTGCTAACCTCCAGCTGTGTGGGACATGTGAAGGGAATGAGCTGAATAGAGCATCTTTGTAGGGTTTTTTTTGTTATTTTAGAGAGAAGGGGTCGAGGGGCAGAGGGAGAGAGAGAATCCTAAGTAGGCTCCACCCTTAGCACAGTGTGGAGCCCGACACGGGGCTCGATTCCACAACCCTTGGATCATGACCTGAGCCGAAATCAAGAGTAGGACACTTAACCAACTGAGCCACCCAGGTGCCCCTAGAGCATCTTTAGTTTAAGCACAGTCTGTTTTTAGCAGATTGTAGGATTTCAACAGTAGAGAAACATATCTGTAACTACGGGCAGTTTTTTTCCCAACCTTTGTGCATTTGTTTTTATTTATTTTTTTAATTTATTATTTTTTATTAGTTTTCTAGAATGTTTTCTTTATTTTTGAGAGATCTTGAGCAGGGCAGGGGCAGAGAGAGGGACACACAGAATCTGAAGCGGGTTCCGGGCTCCGAGCTGTCAGCACAGAGCCCAATGCAGGGCTCGAACTCACAAACTGTGAGATCATGACCCTAGCTGAAGTCGGATGCTTAACTGACTAAGCCACCCAGGTGCCCCTTAAACATTTTTTTTTAATGTTTTTATTTATTTTTGAGAGAGAGAGAGAGAGAGAGACAGAGTGTGAGCAGGGGAGGAGCAGAGAGAGAGACACACACACAGAATCTGAAGCAGGCTCCAGGCTCCGAGCTGTCAGCACAGAGCCCGACACAGGGCTCGAACCCATGAACCGTGAGATCCTGACCTGGGCCAAAGTCAGACGCTTCACCAACTGAGCCACCCAGGTGCCCCTCTTTTTTTTTTTTTTTTTTTTAATGTTTACTTCAGTTATCTCTACATCCAACATGGAGCTTGACCTCACGACCTGGAGCTCAAGACTCACATCCTGCTCCGGCTGAGCCAGTGAGGTGTCCCTATGCCTTTACTTCTAAAGTGCTGGACACCACACAAAGCCTGTTTTCATGGCGTGTGCGGATTGTATGCTACTGAAGGACGGTCGTGTGTTCGGAGTTGGAAAGAACTAAAGCAGACCCATGTTTCTTTATTTGTGTGGGATCTTGTCCGCTGTTAGTGCAGGCAAGAAGATGCATTTAACTCGAAGAGGAAATGGTGCCTGCAGGAATTGGAACCTGATCTGGGTATAGCGGAGGTGTGGAAGCAGTGTCTCTGCGCCTCCCTGCATGTTGTTGTGGGACGAGGGGCGAGAACAGACTCCGGGGGAATTGTGTCTTGCCGACTCCCTGCTGGGGCTGTGTGACCAGCCCGTGCATCTTGTGTGTGTGATGGGAGCACGTGCTCTGCAGATCGGCTGATTGAAAGTGGTGCTTGTGCTTACAGCCGTGTCGTTTCTTTGCCTTAAAAATTAGAAGATCTGTTAGGTTCAGCTGCTTTGTTTGTAGCAAAGGTTTCCTGTCTCCGCAGAGTGTATTATCCTGAGGGAAGCAGAGTTCAGGTCTGGCTGCCTTGTGCCAGCCTTTCCAGTGCCCTGAAGCAGCACCTTGGGTGGCTTGAGATGTCCTTGGCCTAATGGCCCAGACCATCCCGACAACCTGTCAGAGTACTCTCCACGGCCCCCTCGACTCCCCTGTAACCTGGCCTCACCCTTGGTTTCTCCCTTGGTGGAGACCTCTACCCTATTTACTTCCCTGTAACTTCTTATTGACAATTTCTGACTTTGTTTGTCTCTGGCAGATATCAACCTGAATTCTCCTAACAAAGGTCTGCTGTCCGACTCCATGACAGATGTCCCTGTCGACACCGCGGTGGCCGCCCAGACTCCTGCTGTTGAGGGTCTGACGGAGGCTGAGGAGGAGGAGCTTAGGGCTGAGCTCGCAAAGGTGCTAAGTCTTCGCCATCTGTCTAGGGGTGACTGTGAGTTCAGGCTGATGAGGGGCCATAACGCTGTCTGTGCTCTGCAGAAGTTGCCCTGGGAGGTCATTCCCAGAGTCCCACAGAAATTGCTCTTTGCGGCCGCTTTTTGTGTGCCTGGTGCTTTGGGTACCGTGAGGAGGGTGTCCACACGGGAACAGCTGCTCTGAGCACACCATCTACTGGGGGTTTCTTTGTTGGGATTAACACTTGACAATTTCCAGACCCCACAAACTATCCGCCCCTGGATCTTCATTTTCCCTTTAAAGATTCTTCTTTTTGTAAAAAGTGCTTCATGTGATCTTTAAAGTGAGAGTCCTTTAAGAGGAAATGGTAATTAACCCAAGCCTGCAAGTATAATTTTTATTCAGATTGACTGCTGGGAGTGTTCCTTTTTTCTGTGTGATACAGAGTCTAACAGCAACTCACTTAGGTTCAAAATCTGGGGGATGAACTTGCTGATATCTGAGCATAGCATCCGATCAGGCAGAGGCTGGCATCCTGTGTTGATGCATCCTGAGTCTAAAAAGAGCTAGTTGTGTAGATGATCCTCAGCCCCACGGCCAGGCCTCAGACCCTGGGGGAAAGCATGTAGCAGTGTCTGAGTTGAGTGAAGGTTACAGCAGCAGCGGGCAGTGCGGTGAAGCTTATGGGCTACACTCAGTCATTTCAGAGTTGAGCGGCAGAAGCTCATGTCACTTAAAGTTTTCAACGTGCGTGTCCCCAAGACAGCTGGACTGCACAGCCTCAAGCCATGTTGATTATCACACCATGGGTGGAATGTTCTAGTCATTGGTCCTTATTGCTGGAGTAACTAGTAACAATTTGATTGGGTGATCCTATGTTTCTAAGTTATTTCTTTTTCAACTATTTTGTGCTGGAAAAACTAGTGACATAAGGGCTCTGAGCGACTTTTTATTGCCTTACTTCAAATAATCACTTTTTTAAAAGAAAGACTTTAAGATTTTTTTCATTTTTTTTTTTGTTTAAAGTATTTTGAGAGAGAGAGAGAGAGAGAGACAGCATGAGTGGAGGAGGGGCAGAGAGAGAGGGAGAGAGAATCTCAAGCAGGCTCCACACTCAGTGCAGAGCCCCACATGGGGCTCAAACTCCCAAAACTGGGAAATCATGACCTGAGTCGAAACCAAGAGTCAGACGCTTAACCGACTAAGCCACCAGGCGCCCCAAGGGAAAGACTTTTTTAGAGTAGCTATTGATGCAGGAGCTAAAAACCAAAACCTTTAGGGTAGTCAGGCTCCAGAGGATGCTTCCTTCTCAAGTTGCATCTTTTTTTTTTTTTTTTTTTTTTTTTTTAATTTTAGGGCTTGAGCAGTTTCAGGTGTTTATTTTCAGGATTCTTTCTAACTTAAATTGAATTCAAACTTAAGTTGAATTCAAACTTAATTCAAACTTAAATTCAACTTAAATTCAAACTTAAATTGAATTCAAATTCAAATTTACTTTTGGCTTGAGTAACTGCCTTTGCCGAGGCCTAGAGCTAACCTTGGAAACATACTTGTTGTCATAAAGGCCGTTGCTCTGTCACTTGAGTCTTGGCCATCCATCTGTCTGTCAGCTCTGCTTCCTTCCCAGTGCATGTGGAATTTCTCCGTGCAGAGAGGGCCTGGCTGCCAGCAATTCCAGCTTCTGAGCCCAGACTCAGAGCCTGGAGGGAGAGGGGATCATCTCTTCCGACACCTGTGCCCCGTCCCAGAGCAGAGCTCCGACAGGCCTTGCTTGGTCATCCATGGGTGGGCACAGTGATTGGTAGCCCTGCCAGAACCACTTGGCTTGAGGGAAAGAGACAGTTCTCAAGAAGCGGGGTGCTGGTTCCAGATAAGAAGAGATATTTGTTGTTGACTCTGTTCCTAAGACAAGTTATGTGCTGTAAGCGGAAAGTCCTTACGTAATTCCGAGAAACCTCTTGTGTGTGTAAGGATGTTAGTCACTTCCTGCAATCAAGTCAACTGTGCTTTTGCAGGTGGAAGAGGAAATTGTCACTCTGCGCCAGGTCCTGGCAGCCAAGGAGAGGCACTGTGGAGAGCTGAAAAGGAAGCTGGGCCTCTCCGCCTTGGAGGGCCTGAAACAGAACCTGTCCAGGAGCTGGCGTGATGTGCAGGTCTCTACCGCGTAGGTACCTGCCCGCGGCAGAGGTGCCCTGGAGGCTGGAGGGCGTTCGCCAGGCTGGTGCCCCCGGCTCGCCAGTAGGATGTTATGTGCTTGGGGACAAGGTGCCTCACAGAACGGGGGGATCAAGTATCCCTGTCTGCAGGCAGCCAGCCAGAGGCCCTGAGTCCTTGGCCTAGCCCCTGGCATGTCTTCCAAGAGCTTAGAGTCTACACATACTTTTAAAAGGTGGATGGATGCACTAGCTAGTTGTCCAAGCAGAAATTGATGAGAGTGTATCTCAGGGTACAAATCTGAGAGAACACTAATTAGGTCCTTAAAGAGACTGATTTTCCTGTGGTCCTCCGAGCTCAGTGTCTGCTGAGGTGGATGTGAGTCCTTCTCATGAGCGTGATGTGGTCACAGCCCTAGGACTTCTGACTCACGTGTGACTTTGCCCTCTGAATTTGGGGAGTACAGCTACATGGCTCCTCTGAAATGTATCCTCCAGGGCTGGTGGTGGGGCGGGGGGAGGGGGTAAATGTCTCCCACTGAGAAGCCACATCCCTGCAGACAGATCGATCACATTTTATAAAAAAAAAAAAAAAAATCACCTAAGAAACCCATTTCTCTGTCCTAGGGAATCGCGGGGTTTGAATCCCAAAGGGTGGCTGCCAGAGAAGTATCCTGGGGATGCGGCTGTGCCTTCCTCATTCCTCACAGCAGTATTGTTCCCGAAGGGCTGTCTCCCATGGGATGACCAGGCGCTCCCTGGGCGTGACAGGCGAAGGACTGGTTGGTTCTGTCAGCGCCCGGGCCCCCCTGGGCCTCCCCGGGCCTGCGCAGCAGGTGCTCAGCACCAGTAGACCTGGTCTCAGGCCGGCTGGAGAGTCACGTTCCCGCTCTCCAGTCCTTGTCTTCCCTGGAATTTCAGCTGTGCTTTGAAACCTGAGTTGACATAATTGTTCTAAATAATTCACCGCAGACTTTCTGTTTTTAGCTATATGAAAACCTCTGAGAAACTTGGCGAGTGGAATGAGAAAGTGACCCAGTCAGACCTGTGAGTGCCTTTGCCATCAGCACCTCCCTCCTCCTCCTCCTCCTCCTGCTCTTGACATTCTCTTAGGGACCGGGAGGCTGCGTGCACCTGGCACAAACCTAGTTTGGGTGTGTTTTGCTTATTTTGCCGTTACGTGATTTTTCTTAAACGCAAAGGACACTCTACTTTCCGTGAAACGGGTAGTCACTGAAGGAGATTCACTTGGCCACCAGGCCACGCCGAAACCCTCCCTCTGGCTGACGCGGATGCGCCCCTTAGGTGAGAGGCCTGGCTGGCCTTGGGCAGCACGTCTGTCTGGTAGGCGCCCCCCAGCCTTCTGAGCAGGCAAAGCGGCCAAGCACCGACCGGTGCGGACGGTGATTTGGGGCCTTTGTTTCGGTCTTCCTTCCCTGCAGACGTGGCTGCAGCCGAGGGGCTCACAGAGCTTCCCTCGTCCCTGGGGTGGTTCTTAGGCTGGGGGGGCCGCCTGGACCCTGCTGGTGGGGTCTCGACGGAGTCTCTTTGGTCTGAGGGGCATCGAGCTGTCAGCCATGTGGAACATGAGCACAGTAGGAAACACACATGGATAGTTTTCTGTGTCTGTCAAAGCCACGGTTCAGAACGACTCTTGGCGTCTTATCTGAGGTCATAGCACTTCATTTATCTGCACTCTAATCTAATTAGAATTCCTCTGAACAGGGTGGGGTAATGTTTTAAAATAGTCACTTTCTGGGATTTTTTCCATTTCTTACTTAGGAGGAAGTGCTGTCATGGATACCAGAGAACTTGGGTAGTCCTTCTGTGTCTGCCTGAAAGGAACTGGTTGTTACTGAGCTTGTCTTCAAGGTCCCCGGGACCCCAGGTCTGCTGGCTCCACGTGTGGTCTCTGCAGCCTGACGTCACAAGGGGCGGCGGGCACTGGCGGGCTGTGGCGGTTCACGCTGTCTGTGTCGTTGCCGCACGTGCTCTGGGAGTCCCGGTGTGTTGTGTCCCCGGGGCCGCATCGGACGGTCCGTCACCAAGTCGCAGATGTTGTGTGGTTTGGGACGCCTGGCAGGCTCACAGTGTGGACTTACCTGAAAAGAGCTTTAGGAGACCTGAGTGCCGTCTCAAATAATTGCAATTCTGATCCCTCTGGAAGAGACGTGTGGCTCTGGGCGTGGAAGTGGCCGGGGGGATGCCCTTTCAAGCGCTTTGCCAGGCGGTGGCCACTCCCAGGCATCACTTGCAGCCAGCAGCGCGCCGGAGGATGACCGAGAACTTGGGACGGCTGGGAAGCGCCCGCGTCTGTGCCCGTCGTGCTGCTGCTCGCGGGCTGTGCTGGGCACGCGCAGCTTTGACGCCACTCATCCTTTCTTGTCTCAGCCGCTGCTTCTGATTCAGACGGCTAGCCGTGGCGGCAGCTGTGTCCTGCGTCGCGGAACGACCGCCTGGTTGGGCTCTTCCCCTTGGTAGAGCGTAGCTGCAGGCGTGCCGAGGTGGCACCGGGCATAGTTGCCAGTTGCTATATGGAGTCCTTTCCTCGTACGGGACAGAGAGCACGGCAGGGTGAGTGTGAGCCTGCAAGCAGGGGAGGCCTGCTCCGGGCTCACCTGACCAGGGCTCTCCTTACGCTGGCTGTGTCGCCAGGCTGGCTTCTCCTGGACGGTGCAGAGGGTGCCCAGCGGGGCAGGTTTGAATCTTTGTGGCGCTGCAGCCCAACGGCAGGACTGCCCGCCGCGGGTCTCCCCGGGCTCCCCCCGGGCTTCCCCCCGTGGTCAGGGAGCCGTAAACGCACCTGGCTGGCCGGACTGGGATCACGTGCCCACCCAGGGTTGGAGTGGGAGCAGCCACCAAGGGAGGGTGAGGGAGAATGCCCCACGCTGACCGCAGAGTTTGCTGATGGCGGGGGAGGCTGGCATTGGCGGCTGGCGTTGGCGACGTTCCTACACCTTTGTCTTCCCAAGAGCTGGGGGTGATTCCCGAAGGGGTGCTAGGCAGGGTGGCACAGCCTAGCACCCTTCCTCACGTCTGGGCCTGAGGTTACCTGCGTGCAGACTCTGGCTCGGCCCCCAGTCCCCTCACGGCCTGAGCGTGGCCTCTCCACTGGGGCTGATGACAGCCCCTCGGCCCCTGCACTGCATGTGCCCTGGTTTGGAGGCTCCCGTTTCAGAAGGGGTCCCTGTGGCACCTCATTTCCGCACACTTGAAGTGCTGAGGGTGGTGGAGTGGGGGAGATTGCCTCCGGTCCGTCTCCCGTGGGGGTGCTCCCCTTCGGAATGGCCCACGAGCCAGTGTCTCTCCTGCCAGTCATTCAGCGGCCAGCTCCGTACTAAGTGACCCCAAGGGCACTCCTCCTCATCACCAAGGATCCCCGGCACGGGCTTGTGGTCTCTCCAAGTGCAGTTCCCCACACCTGGCCCTGTGGGTGCAGGCAGAAATTCTATAAGGACTTTGCCTTAAATCCTCTGCTTCAGACCGTTTCACTTCAGCGAACAGAACATTAACATGACCTTAAACGTTTGCTATTTCGTGAGAAGCAGCTTGAAGACATTTTCTGACCCTGTGTCTGAAACCAAATATCCTGCATGTTCCCAGTTAACCTTGTAGTTAGTGTTTTATAAATAACGAGCACGCTCCAAGTCTGTTGCTCGCAGGTGATCTGTTTTAACTCCCTTTGAAGTGAAAGCAGTTCACCAGGTGGGGGTAAGGGTGGGGTCCCTAACAGATACTGCAAGTTAGGGGCCCCAGAGAAGGTCCCAGAGCCTTTCCTTCAGCAGGCCGTGCAGTGGGGGACACGCAGCAGGTTTCTCTGTCCCTTTCCTGCCGGCTTTGCCGACCCCGAGGCGACTGTGTGTATGTGCCAGGTCCTGGCAAAGGCTCTGTCGGGATGGAAGGTCCCTCAGAGGATGACCGCTGAGTCTGTGGAAACCCTCCCAAAAGGAGCGTGTGGACTTTGGTTTTTAGTGAGACCCAGCTGTGGTCTGCCCCTCTAGAGCAGGCCTTGCCCCTGTGCCAGGGGGTCCCGTCTAGATCCCAGACACGCAGCTCTCTGGGCTGCAGCTGCACAGGCGGTTGGGTTTCATTTCCATTCCTGTTCCATTCTGTGACAGTTTCTGGCTATCACAGGGGAAGGGGTTTCTGGTGGTCGGGTTTGTCTAAAGGTTGGATTTAGAATTAGAGTTTTTTCGTTATGGACCTGAGGAAATCCCGAGGCAAGTCTTACAGTAAAGATTTTAGATTATTTTCTCTCTGTTAACGTGTTCCAGGATTTACTGACCTTCCCAGCAGCTAAGATAAACTCACTGTCCTAGTGACTACGATGTGGTTTTTTTTTTTTTTTTTCAACGTTTATTTATTTTTGGGACAGAGAGAGACAGAGCATGAACGGGGGAGGGGCAGAGAGAGAGACGGAGACACAGAATCGGAAACAGGCTCCAGGCTCTGAGCCATCAGCCCAGAGCCTGATGCGGGGCTCGAACCCACAGACCGCGAGATCGTGACCTGGCTGAAGTCGGACGCTTAACCGACTGCGCCACTCAGGCGCCCCTACGATGTGTTTTTAAACTCACTTTCTGGAAAGCACGTATTTTAAGTTCTGGACCCTGCCGGGCACCAAAGAAGCCTGAGGCCCCGCGGCGCTACGGGAACGGCTGGGCCTCCCTGCTGATGGAGTGGCACAGGGACTTGATGGGGTGGCACAGGGACTCACGGGCAGCCTGGAGTGCTCGGGAGGGAAGGTGAGGGAGGAGGGCAGCACGTGATCACAGTGGAGCCTCCGGATGGCACTGGGGGAGTGGACGGGAGGGAAGGACTCCGAAGACCCAATGCTGGTGCTGTCTGTGACCTGGTGACACGAACAAGGCGTCAGAAAGTAATTTCAGAGAGAAGGCTGGCATCTCGAGAGCCTTGCCGTCTCAAGCTGTTTCCTTAGGGCAACATGTCAGCTTGGCCAGAAATGAGCCCTTGGGTTCAGGCTGCGGTATCTTTTGTTTATGGTGGCATCTGGACAAGGTCTGGCAGCTCCAAGTATTAACTCTCAAGGCGAGCCCAAGGGTGTCCTCGCTGTCCCTGTAGCCAAGGCATCCTGCCTGTGCCCGTCTCACAGATGTTGAGGTCATGGACCCATGTCTTGTGTGATGCACCCCCCCTTTGTGGATGGTTGGGGCAGGAAGGCCTAGAAAGGGTGGTCTTTGCTGTGATCCAGGGCCACCCCTCGCACTAGGGACGATGGCATTGATGGCATGAGATGAAGGTTCCTCAGTTCTGAAAGGATTGGTGAGACCGTACAGGGGGTTGAGGGCCGGAGGGCTCCCGAGAGTCTGAGCGGCCAGCCCACCACAGGCCACACATCCACACTGTCCAGGGCACCCCCGCCCCCAATGGGCATGGTGGAGCTCTCACATGAGAAGCTCCCTGAATACAGTAACAGAACAAGGGGACCTTTCTGGCTTCTGTCTCAGACCCAGGGCCTCTGTGGGTCTGTCTGCTTTGCAGCAGGCGGACGCCCCACTTGCCGGGCAGTTAGCGCTGTGGCAAGAAGTCAGGGGAGGTGGGTTACCTGAGCGTTAGACGAGATGGAATAAGGTCAGAAAACAGTTACTGCAGAGCTCAGAGGTTGCGATCTGGCCGTGCTGCTTTTGTCCCTGCTGTCAGTCCCCTTCCTGGTGGCCAGACACGTGCTCACTAACCCTCTGTCCCCTGGGGTTCTCTCTGGGCACGTGGTGTCCTTGACTCATGGGTGGTGGCTGCTTCTCCTATTGCGCTGGTTCAGCTGGTGTTTTCTTTACAGCTACAAGAAGACTCAGGAAACTTTCTCTCAGGCGGGACAGAAGACGTCCGCTGCCCTGTCCACTGTGGGCTCTGCCATCAGCAGAAAGCTCGGAGATATGAGGTGAGACACCCTAGTTGGGTAGGCCAGTCGGGTGAGGGTTTGGGGATTTTAGATCCACTAGAGGCTCTGAGGGGGCCTGGGGCTCAGGTACGTGACCCTCCGGGGCCCTTTGGCAGCTGTAGGTGTGGGCACGCCAGCCCTGGGGCAGTCGATTCACAGTCCCCTTGTTTGTGGACTGCCTCTTCGCCACTGCTGTGCTTCTTCGGCAGGGATTGTTGTTTCCTTTGGGTAACTTAGCGCTTGGGATCTGTAAAGGTGGGTGCTTGCCGTTGAAGTTCCACGGATGAAAGATGACTCTGCCTGCAGGTCGGTGTCAGGGTGGGGTGTCGCTCTGGGCAAGCCAGCCGGGACAAGGGTGTTGTTTCCTTGCAGTGTTTGCCCAGCCCAGATCTCAGAGTGTGTGTGGCTGCACGCCAGGGGCCCCAACTGAATGTTCTCCCAGAGTTGATGAGACCTTCATGGCCATCAGAAGTGCTTCAAGCAGGGCCTGGGGGCAGCTTGGACATCTGGTGGAGCACACGTGGCTGCATCCGCCGGGCCCCCTCTGCTACACGGCACTGAGCCAGGGAGACTGGTCCTTGGAGCCAGAGGCTGTGGTGTGAATCCTGGCTTGGCTACCTCCTAGCCCTGCCCTTGGCGAGGCGTCCCTCTCGGGGCTGCTAAGATCAAACGTGCACTTTTGAGCGGCAGTGTGGTGTCCTTCCTGGACGCCCCTCCTCCCCAGGTGTTACTGCCCAGCCCTGCCCTGGCCCCTGACCCACGCTCAGGACCGGTCCCTTCACTTAGCGATTTCAGGGGATGCCTCCCTGTAGCCCCCACCCCATGCTGAGGCTCCTCTCTTCTCAGACTTGAGAATCACGCGGTGGTAGTGCCCGTGGGCTTGGCGTTTGGAGTACAGCATTGGGAGCCCATCCTGCTCTGGCCCCTTTCCTCTTATCCTCAGGTGGCCTCCCTCCCTGCCTGCGTAGGTGAGGCATTTCCTTGCCTCACAGACCTGCC
Organism: Prionailurus bengalensis; assembly: GCF_016509475.1. NCBI lineage: Eukaryota > Metazoa > Chordata > Mammalia > Carnivora > Felidae > Prionailurus > Prionailurus bengalensis. The sequence goes on along the minus strand of NC_057354.1, from coordinate 526,624 downwards.
TGGCAGTTGCCTTGTGAGGCCTCAAGGTGGGGGCTCTGGCCTGACCATGTAGCCAGAGGTGAAAACACAGACACTCATACCGCGTGGCTCGTGCCCAGGGCCGTGCTCACCTTTTGTTTGCTGGATGTAGTTAGTCCCCTCCGCTTTTTATTCAGAAAAATTGCAAATTTTCAGAGAGGCTGAACAATCAGTACACAGTCTGTGTATTTCCTCTGTCCTAAGGAGTGCACGGCCTCACAACTGGAGATCTGGTCATGCTCCTGAGCAGCTATGGCTGGGGGGTCCTTTTGGGTCACCCTGTAAACGTAGGCCTTGTCCACAGTGGCTGTGATTGGAGCCTGCAGATGTGGCTCTGAGTGACAAAAGGGGGGTCTGCAGCGGTCCCTCTCGGCCACACAGTCATCTGCTAAGGCTTGACTTTGTGGGTGTGTTCCTGTAACGAATCTCATTTGAAATTAGATGGGACGCCATCGCCGCTGCACTGTGGGACACCTGCTTTGGCCACCTGAGCCGTGCTGTGGTAAGCCTGGTGACAGACTGATCACACGCCACTGGTGGCCTGGCCTTGCTCCCAGGGGTTGCCATGGAGGGCGTGGGGGGGCCATCCCAGCGCTGCTGGGGTGAGCTGTGTGTGGGGTTGTGGTCCTTTCCTCGAAATGCTGGTCTGATAACAGAGCATTTGAAGGAAGCAATAAATGTGTGCTGTGCCTAAATTACATTCTCACTAGGAACGTCCCTGTCACTTCTGGCATGATTCGCTCACATCAAGCCTTCTCCCTCCCTCTTGGGCGTGTGCAGGGCGTTGGCACTGTCCGGAGCTCCCGCGGGCCCTTTGGACGGTGCACCTCACTTCTCCGTCTCTGCTTCAGTCCCGCTCTCTGCTCCGGGAACTGGGGTGTGCTGCTGACCATGGCGAGGAGCCTCAGGTCACGTGCCCGGCCTCACTGCCGTGTGTCACGTTTGCACCCATGCTTCCAGGGACAAGAACCAGGTCCCACATAGTCAAGGTGCTCAGACGGACTGGCCTGTTTGCTGGTGCGCCTCACCATGGGGCTCTTCAGTTTTGCTCTGCTGTGTTTCCAGGGGTGTGGGGAACTCTGACGTCTTGGGGTCAGTGATGTGTCCACCGTTGCCTCACCCCGTAGTCTCAGGTTGAGCTGAGGTTGAGAATTCACCACTTCTTGAGAATGCAGAAGAGGTCCAGGGAGGTTTCTGTGTGCTGAGATGTTTGCCCTGCATCACGGTGCTGCAGAGGCCTATCCGAGAGCAGCCCGGCCTGGGAGGCTGTTTGCATGCCCTGGGGTAGGAGGTGGCAGACTGGGAGAGGAAATCGGATTTGGGTCAAAGCCTGGGTTAAAGCAGGGGTCTCTGTCTAGCTTGGTGAGCCTTGACGAGGCACCTGCCTTCTCCCACCAAGAGATGGCAGGGCCTGCTGCCCACCTAAGAGACCACATAATTGAGCCTCATATGATCTTCTGAATGCTTCTGAAATGACTTTCATGTTGGGGGTAGCCTCCAGAGCGTGAGCAGGCCTGGCTGGGTAGTGGAGGACATGGCCGTATTGCCCCCAGACATGCGTGTTTCTAGGTTGGAATCTGCCAGCTGGAGTGCAGGGCGCTCAGCCCCGTGGGTGTCCCGGCCAGTCCTGTTGTCGCATGCGTGTGCGCACCCTCATTCAGCTGAAGCCCTGAGGGTCGTACAGCCCGCCTCCGCACACCCCACCCCTTTGCGCTGCTCCTGTCCTTGGGGCTTCATCCCTCTAATTCCGGACAGGGTCGTGGACACGCAGGTGCCTCGTACGTGACCCAGGTGGGATCGCAGAGGGGCCAGTCGCGTGCGTGAGGGAGCGGCAGCCTCTCACAGAATTGGGGCTTGAGAACAGGGACCGGGGTGGCCACGGGGGTCCCTGCGTGGCCTTCTGGAGCTTGAGTGAGGGGCTGGGGTGGGCACTAGCCTCCCTTTCCTAACACTGCGTTTCTTCTCCTCCTGCTGCTGCCTTTCAGGGCCCGTCCGTTCTCCCACTCGTTTAGGTAAGGCTGATGCGGGGCGTGCCTGTGGAAGGCTCTTCCCTTGATTCCGGGCAGGGTGGTCTCTGGCTGGCCTGTGGCAGGCTGTGCACCTCGGCCCCAGCTGGCACAGCCAGGCCTGCCAGGCATTGCAGCCTGCTGGGGAGCTCACGGCTCCTGGGGCTGTGACCGCGTGGCTTATCGCCAGCCCCCAGCCCAGCCTGACAGCGTCCTTCCTGAGAAGAGACGTGTTCACGTTGGGGGGGGGCGGGGAGGGGGGCGTGCTGACTCTCCGTTCTCGGGTTCGGTGCCTCCTGTTCTCTCCTGCCCTGCAAGTGGATTCGTTTACCACTCGAGGGCCAGGAACGTCAGGGCACCTGTGGGGCATCCTCCTGGGTGGTCCTCACCCCACGCTGACCCAGGCACATATGTCCGGCCCGATACTAGTGCTGCCCCATCACACACGCTTCCGGCTCGGAGGCCTGGAACCAAATCTAGAACAACGTGTGACTTTAAATATTTCTACTTACTTGACCTGGTTGTTTCTCTTTTGCCGAAAAGTCATTTGCTGTGAAGTCGAGTAAGGACATCTGATAGCTATTTGTACCAAAGGTATTTTAAAGCCCCAGGCCGAGGTCTTCTTAGTTTCCTATTTTAAAGCTCTCTCTCAGCACTGTCCCATTTCTGGGGCAACTTTGGAGGCCAGCGAGAGGAGCCCGGGGTCCTTTCCTCCCGGGGCCAGGGGCCCTTCTGTGTGTGGTGACCAGAGCTCACGCACCCTGCCAAGCCGGGTCTCTGTGTGGGTGAGCTGATGGGTGTGCTGAATGCCAGGCTCATCCCCTTGGTAACTCCTGCTTCCTTCTCTGCTTCTAACACGCTCCCAAGCAGCAACTCTTCAATCCGCCACTCGATAAGTATGCCAGCCATGAGGTAATGTGCACTCGTGCTCCCAAGCTCCCGGGGGGGGGGGGGGGGGGAGGGGGGAGGATGGGGGAGCCGGGGAGAGGGGGTGGCTCCAGCCAGTCGGCTTCACATTCCCCATATCCCTGAGCCAAGGGCCATCTTCTCCCTGGCAGGCTCCTGTTGGCCAGGGGTTGGAAAGATCCCTTCTAGGCTGAAGAGCTAGTGGGGGGGGAGGCTAAGAGGAGACCAGTGTATCAAATAGGGCTCCATCTGGAACCTTCCAGGGCTGCCCAGGGTATTGGGCCAGGGAGGGGCAGAGAGGTTCATACACATACCTGGCACCCACAAGACTTCAGGCGCCTCCAAGCCTGTTACGGGAAACTTTTATTTGCACCTGGAGGGGAGTCCTGGTCTCCTTAGAACACCCAGAGCTGTGGCCTGTTCCTGGAAGCCTCCCACTCATGTTTCCTGCCCTGCGGTGCCGCAGCAGAGGCCCTGTCCCTGTTCTGTAGCTGCCACACCCCATCGCACATCTGGGGGTCCTTGATGGGCTGCTTCTAGAAGCCCGAGGGTAGGGAGGGAACTGGTTGTATAAGAGGGTGCTGGGTGGGGCTGGGGCTGGCCTGCTCTCTCCTCCTCTGCCTCCTCCTCACTCACTTGTTCCGAATTGTCCTTCGTTTTCCTTTATTTCCGTGAGAGATTGGTGTCAGGAGTACCTGGGACCTTCCATAACTTCAGCATGTGTGGATGTAGGGTGCAGCAGAAATGTGCTCCACATCTCGTCCACTGCTCAGTCGAGAGGTCTGCACTTCACCCGGGGTTGCACCTGCTGGCGGCATGCAGGTCTAATGTTCTTGGAGTTGGCAGGTGTGGCTGACCTGTTCTGACCTGGAAGCCTCCAGAATGACCTTGCCTGGACTGTCTTCTGGGCACGCCCCCTCTCCTTTTCAGCTTGTCACATGTTTACAGTGAGGTCTCAGGGTGCCATCAGGGATCTTTTCTGCAGGTTGATCCTAACCCTGAGGCCCTTCAGACTTAGGAAAGCAGCACAATTGTTTGCTCCCTACACCGACATCTCCTCTCTTTCTCTCTCTCTTTAAAGGAATTCTGCGACCTTTAAGTCCTTTGAAGACCGGGTTGGGACCATAAAGGTAACTGTATTCAGACTGTTCATTTGATTCTCTTGCTGGGGTGGTGGATTCACGTGCAGTTACGAGAGCTAATGCAGAGGGCCATTGTACCTTTTACACGGTTTCCCCCAGTGATCACATCTTGAAGTGACATAACCAGGATATGACACTGATAACAGCTAAGGCGGAGAACAGTTTGATCCCCACGGTAATCCTTCCCTGTGTTCTCCTTCCTCCTGCCCTACCCCCAGAACTAGTGATCTCTCCATTTCCATGATTGGAACCATACAGCATGGAGCCTTTGAAGATTGGCTCTTTTTACGCTGCATAAATCCCTGGAGGTACCTCTAGCCTGTTGCTTGTGTCAGCGATTTGTTCCTTTTTATTGCTAATCAGGATTCACGCTAATCAGAATTCAAGTTCTGTAGACTCCGTAGAGACCTGAGCTGGCCTGGGATCTGCCCGGCTCTGCGTGCTCTGTCTCAGGTCTTTCTCTCTTGGTCTTTTCCCACCCGTAGTCTAAGGTTGTAGGTGGCAGAGAGAATGGCAGTGACCACCTTCCCTCCCCGACGGGGAGTGATGACAAGCCCCTGCCCGACCACACGCCCTTCTAAGCCCGTCGCAGCTTTGCCCAGCCTCGGAGCACGTGCAGGCCCACCCGTCATCACCACAACTGCACCTCTGCAGCGGGACAGCCGGCCAGGCCGTGGGCGAGCGTGCAGAGCTGGTTTTGAGGACAGTCGTGCCGTTCACACGTGGACCTGGCTGCTGCGCTCGCATGAGTTAGAGAACACAGTTTTGTACGCAGATGCTTTACACTGAAGTTGGTAGACGCAGGACCACTGTGCTGTCCGTCCTGGGCTGCAGGGGTGGACAGGGCAGTGGGCCCTTTGGGAATCTGGTGGGTTCATGAGAACGTGGAAGGGACGGGAGAGTGATACGCGTAAAATAAGTGGTATTTCCTAAAACCTCTCCTTCCCTAAGTTCCAGAAGGAATGTACAGAAGGAAGATTCATCCAGAGAGTCCTACCTGATCCTCAGTTTTTATTTCAAACGCTAAACAAGAAAACTGTGCATTTTCTGAAACCCTCCAGAAAAGAAACTGGTTATCAGCAACTGCCTAATTGTTACACTAATGATCTAGCTTTAACGAAAGCAAATTCTTTATTTTTTAAATGCAGCGAATTTTTCAAAAATTAAAGCTAAGCGAAGCTTTAGTCTCATAGTTAGGAAACATTATCTCTTTGGACTCAAGCTGAAATACAAGCCTTACATCGCCTTATGCTTTGTTTGTTTATAATGTTTTTATATATAAAAATAAGGGTTCTTTAGTGGGTTTTGACACTGTGTAGACTTTGGCATCTAGCTTGAGGGTGGCCTGGACCATTGGTGTGTTTTATTTCACTGATGGGCTTCATCCAGCGTATGAAGCTTGCTTCTCTCTCCTCTCAAGGACTGGGACAGCTGCTGGCCAGAGGGCTCCTGGGCCTCCCTGGGGCAGGATGCGGGGCAGGAGAAAGAAAAGCAAGCTCGCCCGCCCCTTCCCCCCCCCCCCCCCCCGCCCCCAATGGCTGATGCATTCATTACTGGCCATCTGTATGCATCGGGATGCATTACTGCATTCATCGGCTCCAACCCACCCGTCTGCCCCACACGGGGGCTGAGTGAGGAGCAGGTGGGCTGCACAGAGGTCACCTGGAGCTCTGCTGTTGCCTTTTCTCAGGAGCTACACAGATCTCATTCCTGTTTTGAAGCTGCCACACCCCAGCAGTCTCTCGGGCCCCCACTTGGGGGGGGTGTCTGCAGGGGCAGCTCCGTGCCTTACTGGCTGGCTCCCAGCAGGCAGAGGCGTCCCCTGTGCGTGCATCTGTGTGCTCGCTGCAGGGAGCAGCCGTGCCCTCGGGCTCTGTGCTGGCAGACCCTGCTGTGCTCCCTGGTACCCGGAGTGCTGCTCACTTCAGACACCCTGGGGCGGGGGGGCTGTCGTCCGTGCCTGTGCCATGGGAAGAACACCGTTGGGGTTTTTTTCTCCAGGGTTAGAATCTCAGATGGGGTGTGGTGAGAAGGCAGGATTCAAGCGTAGGAACATTTATCTTTTCCTCAAGGAAATAATGGGTAATTTGTCAATAAAGCATTCCTTTAGGGAAGAACCTATGCCAACTTGTGTGGTTGTCTTTCTTCCTCCGTGAAGGTGAGGAAAGAGTGGCAGATAAACCCACAGAGGAGGTCCCTGTTGTCCTGGGCCCACACCCTGGGGAGGGGCAGCAGGAAGCAGGTTCAGCTCAAACGCAGACCCCCAAATCCTCAGTCCTGTGAATTAAAACAGGACGCACTGTGAGAGGGTGCCGTGGTGACAAGCCTGTGGGGCGTCTGAGGAGGGACGTGTGGAGGGTGAGGAGGACCCAGCCAGGTCACAGGTTGGGTCAGGCTGAGCAAGCAAGAGTCCTGCAAACCAGGCACTGAAGACAGTTTGCTCCACCGAAGGGCCTGGGTCTGGTGTGCGAGCTGCCCGAGTCCCGCGCGCATCTACTTGCAGTGACCCCTGAGCTGTGGGGGCGCAGGGAAGCCACGTGTGTCCCTTGGTCAGGTGCAGGGCTCTTCCTGAGTCTCCTCAGGTGGAGGAAGTTCACTGAGGTGGCTGTGGCTGCTGTAAGAGAACCCGTGGCATCCTTCCAACCCCCTCTGTGCGTGGGACCATGAGGACAGACAGAGGTAAACGATGGCCTGGAGCAAATCAACTGCGAAGGGAGCTCCCATGAACTGTGAACTGAGACGGTGGCACGGGGGAGGCGGGCCCGGAGGCCTCCGGGTGTGTGCAGGGATACTGGTGAGGCGACCCAGGGCAGTTTGAGGGCTCCTTTGTTGGGAGTTCATCGTTTTGAGGCAATCTGCAAGACTCAGAAGTCCAAACAGGCTCCGGTTCCCCACCCGTGCCCTCCCCACCACTTGCCTCCTGCATTTCTTCACGAAAAGGCAGGCAGATATGAAAGTGTGCTCTCAGACGGTACCCGATGTTCTGTGCCCTGCTTTTCCTTCCTTGTGCTCTGCCCTGGCGCATCAGATGTGTCGACCCCGCTGCCCTGGGCGCTCCCCGTGGCCAGTGCCTTTACTGGGAGTATCGGACTTTCCTTTGGGATCAGGGAGCAGGCTTGCTCCAGATGTAGCAGTGGGGAAAGCGAGTTACTCCACGTTGTAGGAAGTCTACACTCCACGTGGGACCTCTCGATACGACAGTGGGCCGGGAGGATGGTGGGAAAGCACCGCCGCTGCCCGAAGTCAACATTCACCTTAATTTACTTTGAAAGGGGTCCATGTAGTCTTCGCGGATTAAATATTTAAATGTTTTGTGGGGAAGTCTGTCAGGCTTTGTGGGATAGAGTGAATCTGTTGTGGACCCAGCTCTCAAGGGCTTTTGCGATCCCATCTGTTGGGGAAGACAAGGTATTCCTCTAACAGATTTGTGTGAGACGAGCTTTGAGAGCTTGGAGGACCAGAGCACCTGGTGGGGCAGGTAGAGACACGGACATGCCTGGGAGGGGCTGGGAGCAGCAGAGCACCTGCTTCCCTGAAGCCTCAGTTCCCTGTCTCAGGGTAAGGACAACGTGGCTCGCCTCCCGTGATTCAAGGGCACGGAAAGCACAGGGCCCGACCACAGCCACTGTCGGCATTTGACCGGCATCTTCTGTCACTTCCTCTGAACAGGTTGGGTTGCTTATTTGTAGACATACTCAGAATGATGTACTTTTTATATCATGCATCTTGCTCGTTTACTTTCAGGAACTATCACAAGAATTTTCTACGCTGTTTCGTAGCCGTTGTGTACATTTTTAATAGCTATTTTGTTCCACTGAGTGTGCTTGCTTGTACAGTTGGGCAGGTTTCCATTTTCACTATTTTACAACAACAGTATACACCTTTTTCTGTATCTGGGAACATTTTTTTTAGGAGGAATGGCCCTAAAGTGGAACTATTGTACCAAAGATAGACTCACTAAGGCCTGGTTCGTTCGTTCTTGCAGCTTCCGGCACAGGCTGAACACAGCTTGTCCATCTTAACTGCCTCCTTCCTCCTATGATTCTGTCCGGGAATCTTTCATCCTCTTGAATCAATAGACGGTATTAATCTGGCCTTTCTGCTTCTTGGTTTTCGTAAGCCTTTTCTTACTGCCTCCTCGTGTTGCACAATTGAACGACTACCAGGAGGCTTCCTGAGCTCTCTGCCGCAGCCAGCATGATGGCAGAGAGGTGTAAGAAGAGGGCAGAGGCAGACAGGGGTCAGAGCTTGTTGGCAAAGCCTGGATTTTACTCAGTGTTCTAGGGAGACTTAGATGTCATCAGGTTTCTCTTTTATAAAAGACAACTCCGCTGAATGGAAAATGGCCAATGCGCAAGAGTGGCAGTGAGGCGGACACACGCCAGAAAAGGTCTGCGTGGCTTCTAGAATGAAAACTGCCACATGTCAGTGTACCAGACACAGAGCAAGCACTGAATAAGTGGTAGGACTGCTTACGGTTCCGGGGAGTGACAGGGAAAGGTGACAGGCAGGCCTCCCCTCCCAGGTGGCCAATAGGATGAGCAGGAGTCCTACCTGTATGGGGAGGGAAGTGTGTTGACGCTGGTTCTCCTGCTTTTCCACGCCACTGTCTGAAGGCGATTCTGGGGGCGTGGCTGGACAGTGGTGGTGGCACTTCATTGGTTGGGCAGGAAGAAAGGAAGTCCCATCTCTGCGCTCCAGGGGTGAACAAATGTCAGTCCCTAACCAGTGCCCGGAGGAAGGGGGTCGTCGGCCTCTGGGTCATCTCCTAGCAGCTCCCTCTCCCGTTCTTGGACGAGCAAAGTCAGCGGCGAGACAAGTCCGCACACCTCCCCTTTCGCAGGTTTCACCGCCTCACCTACCCGCGGACCTGAGCACCACGGGCACTGGCGGGAGGCTCGGCCCGCGCGCCTAGGTCCCGCCCCTGCCGGGTTGTAGGCGCTTCCGGCTCTGCAGTGCGGGCTCCGCCCACAGCTCCCGGGGCTTCCGTTCCCGGGCTGTCACTTGGGGCCCCGCCCCTGGGCTGTCGCTCGAGGCGCGGCCGTCACCCGGCGTTTCGGAGCAGCCGCTGTCACCTTGCGGCTCCGCCCCGCATGGGCGGAGCCTCCGCCTAGAGCTCGGGGCGCGTGCGCGGCCTGCCCCGCCCGCCGCTCCGACCCGCGGAGCCCACGTTCTTCCGGGGGCGCGCGCGCCGGTGCGGGTGCGTGCGTGAGCGTGCGTGGACGTGCGCGCCCCCGCCGCCTGTGCCGGTGCTGCTCCCGCGCCCTCTGCCGCCGCTGCCCCAGCCGCCGCCGCCGCCTCCTCCCCCACCCTCGACCCCCGGGGTTCCCGAGACGCAGCCCCGGCTGAGGAGGAGCGCGTCGGCCGGCTGCCCAGCAGCGCCGCGGAGCTGAGGAGCGGAGCCGCGGAACGGCGGGCGGGCGGGCGGGCGGACAGGTGAGCTCGCGGCGGGCCCCACGGGCCTCCCGTCAGGCCGGGGCAGGCGGCGCGGGGCGCGGGGGTCTGCAGGGGGCGAGGGGCGGCGCGCCCGCAGCGGGAAGCGGCGGCGACCCTCCCTCCGGGCCGAGGGCGCGGGGCGGGGGCCGGCGGGGGAGGGAGCTTCCCGGGAGTGCTCGCCGTAGCGGCGGGGCGGGTGGGCGCTGCGGCCTGCGAAGAGGAGCCGGCGGAAAGGTGCGCCCACCGCGCGGCCCCGGGCCCGCGCGTGCCCTCGTCGGGGGCCACGCGAGGGGTCTGTGCGCGCCGAGCGGTGCCCGGGTGCCGCCGCAGGGCCGCGGTGGCGTCGGGGACGACCACATCTGGGCGCAGCGTCTCTCGGGGCAGCCCGCACTCAGATGGGGGTGGGTAGGTGGGGCCGCAGTCCCGTGGGGGCTCTCGGGTGTGTGCGACGCTTCAGCAGCCGGTCCCCCTCCTGCCCGATCGGGGGCAGCGCGCGGCCTTCCTCCGCCCCCACTGTCCCCGTGACTGACCTGAGGGTCTTTTCCTTCCCGGAGGAGGGGGGGCGGTGGCTAAGATGGTTGAGAACCGCTGGTCTAAGGGAGCCACACGTAATCTGGTCCCTGGGGCATTATGTCTATGGCTGGGGGAATTGAAATGTGTTCCTGAGCGAGCTCTCAGTTAATCTCTTAGGTTGAAATCATTTGGTTTGTAAAAGTAATAATAATAAAACGTTTTTATCGGTTTTATAAAGACGTTATTTTGCGAAGTGCTTTGTATTGTACTCTGAAGGAGACAGTATTCGGAACTCATCCGGTCAGGGTCTGACTTGTTTGTGTCGAGTGCTGGACTGCGAGCTCTCTTCCGTGCGCCTAGGAGATGGTTTCTCAAAATTCATTCAGTTGTGTCATACAGGAAAAGGAAGCAAAAGTTTCAATTTTATTTTGTTGTTGTTGTTTTGTTTTGTTTTGTTTTGTTTTCAGGTTAGATCTGATAGGGGACATTTTAACTTGCTGGTCTTGGCCTAATAGTGCTACGTTTGAATGTCCTTACTTAGTTGTCTAAAAAAACAACCTTAATGACAGAAACAGCTACATTGCCCCAGCTATTGACATGGTGGCCTAAAGGCAGTGCCCTGGCTGGCCCTTCCAAGACTTTATGCTCATTTATTTGCTTCTTTCTTGTTAGATGTCAAGCGAAGTTTCGGGTTGGAGTAATCCGTTAAACGGGAGATGAAATCAGAAGCCAGGATTCGAGGGTTTGGGGGAACCTTATAATCGAGTGTTCACAACTCTCCTTTCCCCTGTGTCAGTGTTCTCGGACTCAGGGCAGCTCCGGGTGGCACATGGCCAAACCGAGAGCTACAGGAGCTGCTTCTGGCTGGCCGACTGTGTGGCCGACCTGTGTGTTTGATACAGATGGCCTTGTGCCCCCACTGGTCATCGTGGTTCCTCTTTGTCCACCCGCGCAGGACGCTAAGGGAGATGTGTGTTCAGGACCCCCACGGCCTGGCCCCTTGGCCCGGTCTAAGCACAGCACCCAGGGGTTGTGTGATGAGCAGACACTCGGGCTCGCCGAGGCACCGGCTTCTCAGCTGGAAGGCGACCCTTATTGGGGAGCATGCCTGTCGGGCCTCTCCCGCGCCTCTGTGACCAGTCTCCTACCTCTGACCTTCCGACTCACTCTTCCCCTGCCACAGTGGCCTTCTTGCTAGTCTCTTAGGAAAGTCATCTGCTGTGTCCTCCGGTCTGCCCAGAACACTCACTTCCTCCCCCTCGTGCTCCGAGAGGCTCGGCCCTCCCTGACTGCCCTGCCTAGAATTTCAACTCGCCACCTCCTGTTTCCTGTCTCCCTTCTTTCCTTAATTTTTCTTCAGCGCTTAGGTATTTTAATGTCCTGTGTAACGGATTTATTGTGTCGGTGTTTTACTGCAAGAGAAGGTCCACAGGGAGGCTGTCCTGTGCAAAGAACTGTTGCTGGCACATAGTATGTGCCCAGGAAATACTTGTTGAATGAATGATAGTGACGAGCTTAGCAGTTCTGTGCAGCACACCGTCTATTGCTTGGAAGTCATTGTGGGTTAGCACTGAGCACTTAGAGGTTCTGGGTTCTGAGGGAATGCTGGCGAGCCACCTGCCCTTTGGGAAAGGACAGCCAGTACAGGAGAACCTTTTCTGCAACTTCTAGCTTAAGTTATTTCAAAATGGGAAGTATTTAAAGTCAGAAGATCTGTAACTGATAATAATGCTTCCAGAAATTCTGTCTTTGGTTACTCCCCCTCCCCACCCCCCAAGCCCCGCACATGCTGGTCTTAATACTTGGTGACATCTGTTGGTTAATTGGCCTGAGAGGTAGTAATTGTTCCGAGAGCTACTTGAAGTGAGCTGTTCCTGAGGCCTGAGCCCGGGTCTCGTTGTGTGACTGTGACAGGAGCAGTCGGAGTCCTGCTTTGTGCTTAAATGGCTCTGGAGCCCTTCACCTCAGGCCCCTATTAACTCAGAGTAAGTGCATTTTTGTGTGTTTCTGAGGATGGTACTCTTCATTAAGGTGGTCGTGTCTTGGCCACTTTGTCCTCGAGTCCTCCTGCAGAGGTGGCCCTGTGCTCAGTTGTGAGCTACCCTGCAGTCCTTACTTGTTCCCAGAACTCGATTTAGGCCTTTTGTCCCAGTTGCTGCAGCGACCACCTACCTGACGCCACCACGCAGAATCCCCTAACAGGCTACTGGACGGTGCCTGTTTAGAGCCTGAGTATGAGGTGCACACGCTGGTCCTGGGGGTAGTGGGTGCTCACTAGGTGTTGAGTAAATGACTGAATTGCAGGGCAGCTAGGCAGTTGTGATAAGGTGGAGTATTATCTAAGATGGGAGTTTGCTTCCAACGTCAGAGAACAAAATGAGTGTGGGACACCCAGCAGAATCACCCTTGAACATTCCTTCGCTCTCCTATGAAGTACTCTGGGCGGGGTTTGGAGTATACAGTGCTGTCAGCAAACAGCGTCCCGTTTTCCAGTAAAGAGACAGACGCCTGTGTCTTCTGGGGACTGGTATCCAGCTTGGTGACCAGTCCTTTGCACAAGTGGAGAGGAGGCTCTTAGCTCTAGTGGTGCTCTCGTGAGTGTCTAGATGCTCTGAACAGCGGTTGAAACTACGGTACTCCTAAAACGAGGCTTACTCTTACACTCTGATTGGTTGGTTAGATCTGGGCATTCTTGGGCTGCAGACACCCCGCCTGCGGGTCAGCAGAACCCGTGCCAGACTTTTCCTTCCTGAAAAGGACAAGACTGGCTGGAGTGATTAGGGGCCTCCCTAAAATGGGGGTAATGGTACCTGCCCTGCCTGCCTGTTTGGGGAGTATGTGGGATGATAAGTGAAAGGTGTCTCATCAGCTGCTTCCTAAATAGAAGTGGCCAAGGTGCTGAAAGATGGTCACAGTCCTGTTTTATGAAAACGCGAACCCTAATTTCAGAGAGGGCAGTGCTGTGCTTTTACCATCCTGACACCAGGGCCAGCCCTCAAATAATGACATCCCCTGAAGAAGATTAGCAGCTAGTCCGTCATCGGTGGCTTGGGAAGATTTAAGGATTAGATCAGCAAACGGCCTGTAGTTTGCATTCTGTCGTTCCTTGGTGTTTGCGCTAGTTTTGTTGAATGCCTTGTATGCTTGCCAGCGGGCGTCCTTAGAGCTGAGACTGCAGAGATGGGGTCCAGCACCTCACTCTCTAAAGAGAGAAGTGTCTGATGGCACCAGGGGTGGGATGTCCCTGAAAATGCCATCTTAATCAGTGTTCTTTTTAAGGACTGATCCGTATATACTAAAAGTTCACTTCATTCGAAACTATTTTGCGTTGTTCATGTATCTTACATAAATGGTTTTATTATTTTTTATTTCAAACGTTTGTTTATTTTTGAGAGAGAGAGTGTGCTCGAGCATGGGGGTGCAGAGAGAGAGGGAGACACAGTCCCAAGCAGGCTCCGTGAGGCGGGGCTGAAACTCTTGAAGCGGGGCTCGAACCCATGAGCTGTGAGACCATGACCTGAGCCAAAACCGAGAGTCAGAAGCTCAACGGACTGAGCCATCCAGGTGAAATAAAAATTGTTTCTTTCTTTATTTTGAGAGAGAGGAAGCATGCATAAGCAGAGGAGGGGCGGAGAGGAGAGACAAAATCCCAAGCAGGCTCAGCACCATCCGCACAGAGCCTGATTGCAGAGCTTGAACTCACAAACTGCAAGATCATGACCTGAGCTGAGATCAAGGGTTGGTCACTTAACCCGTTGTGCCACCCAGATGCCCCTAAAAATGGTTTTTAAAGCTTAGTTCTGGGGGCACCTAGGTGGCTCACTTGGTTAAATGTCCAATTCTTGAGCTCAGCTCAGGTAGTGATCTCATGGTTTGTGGGCTCGAGCCCCACTTCAGGTTCTGTGCTGACAGTGCAGAGCCTGCTTGAGATTGTCTGTCTCTCCCTCATTCTCTGCCCCTCCCCCACACTCTTGTTCTCAAAAAAAAAAACCAAACTTAGTCCTGTGGCAGAAACCCAACTAATGTTTTTAAATTGTGTGATATATTGTGAGTGATCAGTGAATGTCCCTTGAATGTGTGTGAATGAACCTTATTTGTCATCCTTGGCTGTGTGTAATTTTATTAGCCTTTTAATTTTTCTGCATTGAACTTGTATCAGCAGCAAATACGGTGGTTGACGAGATGGAGTGTGCAGTCCTTTGGAGTCTCCACTGCTGCGTCCTGAGGAATTCTGTGCCAGTTGGTTACAAAACTGCAGCCCTAGGAGTCAGACGATTGGAACGCTGACCGGCCGCCCTGTCAGCTGTGCCCCACCCTGGCTATCTCTGGGGTGGCCGTCCGCTTTCTTAGAGAGCGCTGTCAGTCCTGTCCTCGCTGGGTGGAGTAGACATGTGGTGCAGTGAAACCCACAGCACCTGAATCTCTGGCGTCTTGTAACCTTGCGTTGGTTCGGGGGTTGGGGGCCCAAGATCATGGGTCCTGCCTCAGACAGTCCCAGTAGAATGTAGAGGAAGGTGCTGGGCAGGAGTGGCGGGGCTCTGCAGAACAAGCATGTATCACTGTCTCACTGTTTCCCCGCCATCTATTATTGGAAGGGATTAGCAGCATAGCAAATGTTTGATTCTTACCTAGGCAGTCCCATTGAATTTTTCTTATTAAATAGGAGAGTCTTTTGTGAGAGGGTTTCTCTAGATAAACAATGAAAATTTTCTAGGTCAAACAGTACAGACTCTGTAATTTTTGCCACAGAGTATGAAGTTTATATTCTCTGTGGCAATGTGTGTTTTTTCCTCTTCACTCACATGGGATTTTAACATTTTATATTTTGGTGCTCATTTAGCTACTGCTGTAGGGTTTGATAATAACAATCAGTGTTTTGGTGTTTTTGTTATTGTTTTTTGGCCAGTTGCAATAAATTTTGGTGAGATAAGAATTTAGTTATAGGGGTTCCAGGGTGATTCTGTCAGTTAAGCACCCAACTCTTGATTTCGGCTCAGGTCGTGATCATGGTTTGTGAGATCAAGCCCCCCATTGGGCTCTGTGCTGACAGCGCAGGGCCTGCTTGGGTTTCTCTCTCTCCCTCTCTCTGCCCCTCCTCTACTCATGTTCTCTCTCTCTCTCAAAATAAATAATATATTTTAAAAAAAGAATTTAGTTATAAATAAAATGACTTCAATTATGAAAGAATTTTTAGGGGCACCTGGGTGGCTCAGTCGGTCAAGCGTCTGACTTGGGCTCAGGTCATGATGTCAAGGTTTGTGGGTTCGAGCCCCATGTCAGGCTTTGTGCTGACAGCTCAGAGCCTAGAGCCTGCTTCGGATTCTGTGTCTGTCTGTCTCTGTCTCTGCCCCTCCACTGCTCACATTCTCTCTCTCTCTCTTAAAGCTTAATAAAACATTAAAAGAAAAAACTTTTAAAAGTACATGAAACCAACCAACATCTGTTTTTTAACTTAAAAAGAAGTTGTGTTGTGGGTAGAGATTTTTGCTGGATGAGTTTATCTTATACTTTGAATGATGAGACTCCTCACATCTAAATCTAAAGTTCAGATTTTTTTTTTTTTTAAGTTCAGAATTCGTAAATGTGATCTCATGGTCCAGTTTTGTTTTGAGACGAAACCAGAAGGTCTACAGTTTAAGAATGACAGTTGTCTAGGAAGTATTTCTTAACTTGTCCGAGCAGTCACCCCCTGTTTGAAACAGTATGGTTTCTCATGGAATGCACTTAGAGGACCCCCTCCCCCTGCCCCCCCCAGTAGCAAACCCTCTGAAACGGTCCTAACCGCAGTTGGGAACAGGCCAGTGTACATAATGTGCATCAGCTGGATTCCCAGGACGGCTCTGCATCGTAGCTGTTACCCAGTTTTACAGATGAGGAAATTGACAGTTACATACTTTCTCTAGTGTAAAGGTATGGTGTTGAAAAGAATAAGCACCGGTAATGCCACCAGGTGTTAGAATGACAGCAGACAGAATTTACCCCTCTTAGAGCGCTGTTCCCTGTTGCGTCATCGTGCCCGTTGGGGTGACCCTAACTGAGTGCTGCCAGCAGCACCTTTCTTCCTGCTGTGTGTGCCCCACCCTGGAGTCCTCTGCCGGCCGGCTTCTTTCATAAAAATGTATCCGTGGAAAGGGTAACTGTAACATCCTCTGAGCGCCCTGTCTTGACAGCCAGCTAGGTCAGTCTGTCCAGCCAGCTACTAACATCATCTCGTCCTCGCCAAGGCCAGCGGATTGCAGTGCAAATAAGTACGGGTGGCGTGGGCGTGCTCTTGACTGTGCTGTAGCGTCTGATTCGCACCGTTTACTTGTGGCACGTTTTAGGTGTTTGTTATTTTTAAAAAAAAATTTTTTTTTTCAACGTTTATTTATTTTGGGGACAGAGAGAGACAGCGCATGAACGGGGGAGGGGCAGAGAGTGAGGGAGACACAGAATCGGAAACAGGCTCCAGGCTCCGAGCCATCAGCCCAGAGCCCGACGCGGGGCTCGAACTCCCGGACCGTGAGATCGTGACCTGGCTGAAGTCGGACGCTTAACCGACTGCGCCACCCAGGCGCCCCAGTGTTTGTTATTTTTTAAAGGGAATTTTGTCTTATTTTTAAATTTCATTCATTTGTTTATTTTAATGTTTATTTTTGAGAGAGAGAGACTGAGCATGAGCGGGGGAGGGGCAGAGAGAGAGGGAGACAGAATCGGAAGCAGGCTCCAGGCTCCGAGCTGTCAGCACAGAGCTCTGTGTAAGGCTCGAACCCACGAACCATGAGATCATGACCTGAGCCAGAAAGGGACACTCAACCGACTGAGCCACTGAGGTGCCCCTCTCTTCTTTGTAAGTTTATTTATCTATTTTTGAGAGAGAGAGAGCGCATGTGTGCATGGGGGAGGGGCAGAGAGGGAGGGAGAGAAAGAATCACAAGCAGGCTCTGTGGTCCCAGCGTAGGGGCTCAGTCTCACGAACTGTGACATCATGACCTGAGCCTAAATCAAGAGTCGGACGCCCAACAGACTGAGCCACCCAGGAGCCCCTGTGGCGTGTCTTAAACCGGTCACAGAGTCACAGCATGTTGTGAGGCAGATATGGGTAAGCCTGTCCATTCATCAGACCTACATGCTGCACCCTGGAATGGGCCTGTGGTCTTTGTCCTGGCCTCTCCTAGAGTGACCATCCAGCTGAGGGACAGCTCACCCCGTCGACGGTGGTCGGGTGCAGAATTTGTTTCTGTGAGCAGCAAACAGCTGTGTACAGCCTTACCTAATTAGATGCTATGTTTTTAAAAGACAAATGACAAGGCAAATTAATAACGTGTGAATTTTTTTTTAAGTTTAAGATGGAAAAAGAAACCCCTCTTACCTCTCAAATGCATGTAACAATAGTTCGTGTTAGTGTGCAAGCTGTGAGTCTGGGATGCTGTGAGCAGCGTGGCTCTCATCCCGCGTTGTGAACTTCGTCTGTGTGTGTTTGGGTTTATTTTTAACTACTGTAAAGGGTTTTAATGTAGTATCTTACTCAGATGAGGCTTAATGTATAAGAAAACAAGCTACTTGTGCTTAGGGTAGGAACAGATTGCTCCTGTTTGTGAAGCAGTTACTGAGAGTTGGAAGCCTGGGGCTCAGTCAGTTAAGCATCTGCCTTCCGTTCAGGTCAGGATCTCGCGATTTGTGGGTTCCAGCCCCACATCAGGCTCTGTGCTGACAGCGCAGAGCCTTCCTGGGATTCTCTTCTCTCTCTCTCTCTCTCTCTGCTCCTGCCCTGCTTGTGCTCACTCTCTGAAAATAAATAAATACGCTTTTTAAAAAATTAAAAACAGAAAACAGTTACTGAGACTTGGGAGTCAGACTTGCATTTGGATGACAACCCCACTGGCCCCTGCCAGAGTGACTGAGTGGATGATGCGGTACTTCTGAGCCTCGGTCTCCTCATCTGTAGATTGGAGATCGTAATAGTGATAACTGATGTTTATTGATATTTATTGTGTACCAGGCACTGCTGTAAGCACGCGAGCTGGCTCACAGACGTACGATGCTAGGCTGTTTCCATTCCCGTTGGACAGAGGGGACGTGGGGATTTTAGGAAGTTGCCCGGGTTACTGAGCTCATGAGTAGCAGAGCCAGGTTCCAGCCCAGGCAGGTGACTTCACAGCTGCCCTCACGCCACCCAGTGGACCCGGTGCCCGTCCGGCAGACTTCTTAGGAGCATCTGGTGGTGTCCAGGCACGTGTGCCCCTCGATGCCTGCACGTGGTAGTACTCCCTAGACTGGAGCTGGCAGGTTGGTCCGGCTACAGCCGTGACCGCGAGTTCTCCCCCGCTGTACCCAGCTTCTGTTTGGAGGTGACACTGCCTCTGACATCAGGCATCTCTTACCGTTGGCTTGGCAGCAGTGTGTGCTTGTGTTCATTCTAGAGTCAGTGGGATCGTTTGCTTCTGGTTGTGGCTGCAGGAAGGGGTCGCTGTGAAGCCACGTCCATCTGACTTCATCAGAGGCTGGCCATATCCACAGGGGACTTTCACGTTGGGCGGTAGGAATCCGTGCAGGGAAGTCTTGCCGGTTCCAGCAGGTGCATTTGGGGATGTGTTCCTCGTGGAGACGCAGAAGATACTGGGCCTTGTCTGTCGCGTTTTATGAACTCTCACCCACTGGGCTTCAGAAAACTCTTCCTGGTAGGCGTTCGTGAGAGTCCCTCTCTGCCGTGGTACAGAGTAGCTCCGGGTTCTCCTGCTCTGCCTGTGGACCCTTAGGCCTGGTCTGCAGAGAGCCTGGTGCCTGCGTAGGTTGACTGTGACGTCAGTACCCTGAGATTTTAGGTGTTGTGAGGCTAAAACACCTACTACCAAAATCCCTGATGCTCATTACTTCATGAGAAGTACTTTGTCTTCCAGTGTCTAGTTTTATGTTCAGATTTGGGGATGTATTAAGGTTTTCTGGAAACTGTTGGTCATAGTAATGGTTCTGGCCTAGAACCTTCTCTGGCATGGTGCACAGAGGAGCGCTTATCAGCTCCAGTGCTGAGAATGGAAATGTCACTTGTACCTGCCGGTCACGTCCTGGGGGCAGGGGCTCTAGCTTGTTTGAAGCTCCCTGTGCACAGAGGGGTTAGGAGCTGTTGGTGCCGCGCTGGTCCAGGGCCTCATTTTGCGTTGCCCAGATCCGTTTCCCTGTGCTGTTTGCACATCAGAGGCTGAGCGGGCAGGAGGGAGGGCCAGGTCAGACGTGGCAGGCGCCTGCGGGATGTGGTAGGCATTTGTTAGAGGACAGGTTCTCTCCAGGCTGGTTCACAGGGAACCTCCTTCTCACGAGTCAAGTTTTGAGAACGTTCAGTTCCTATTCATTCTTTCATTGTTTAGTCTCCTCACAGTTGAACATATTTATTGTGATTCTGCTCAACTTCTGACCTCCTTTTCCTTTTAACTTCTGTTCCGAGCATCACCTAACTAAGAAAACCCTTATTTGGTTTCTGGACATGGTTACTACTGATAAAATGAATTCAGCATTTACCGAATGTTATGCCAGAACCCGGGGCAGCTGCTCAGTTCGTAACTCAGAAGGGCTTCAGCACTAGGCTTGCTCTCAGCCACCACACCCTCTTCTTGCGGGAATAGTTGCCCAGTTTGGGAAACCCAGGATTCTGCTCAGGGGTGTGGCCCTGGGGCCAGTCGTCTCCGTTCTCCCTCAGGTGTCTGTCTGTTGCAACCTGCTGCCATCAGTCTTGTTTCCCGTGTTGGAGCTCAGGAGAGCAGAATGCCCGCTCTGTGGTGCAGGAGGACGCGGACACTCTCTCTGTGACCAAGGGCAGTGCTTGCTGTATGGAAAACAGTGCTCTTTCCGTGCCTTGGATTGGGCTGGGCCCCTCCCGTCTCTTACGCTCTGAGGCTTGGTGGGGAAGTTGGCTCTAAAGAAGGGACTCATTTTGCTTTTTATTTTCTTTGTTTTAAGGCTCGGCATCATTGTTGCTTTTTATTCTTCACATCTTTTGTGGAGTTCCTATATTTCCAGTGACTTAAAGAATTCTTTACATTTGAAAATTATTTTATTTTGGGGACACCTGGGTGGCTCAGTTGGTTAAGCGTCCAACTTCGGCTCAGGTCATGATCTCATGGTTTGTGGGTTCGAGCCCCACGCCGGATTCCGTGCTGATATCTTGCTTAGAGCCTGGAGCCTGCTTCGGATTCTGTGTCTCCTTCGCTCTCTGCCCCTTCCCTGCTCGTGCTCCGTCTCTCAAAAACAAATAAATGTTTAAAAAAAAAAAAAAAGGAAAGGAAAAAGAAATTATTTTATTTTTTTTAGTAGGCTCTATGCCTAACATGGGGCTCGAACTCACGACCCTGAGTTCAAGAGTGGCTCGCCCTACCTTGAAATTCATTTTAGGTTAGGAATAAATATAACAGAAGACTGTAACATTTGGCATCATTTCTTTTGTGTTTTCCACATTTGTTGACTCTTGCTTAGAATTTCTTCCAGTATATAAGTGGAGTTAATTGGTGCTAATTTCTTTTGTAGTGTACGGATTTTTTTCTTTCAGAATAGATAACAGATTCAGAGTTAAACCTTCAGATCAGTTTTCTGAGCCTCTCCCTGTGTTCTGAGTCTGTCCCAGCACTGGGAGTACTGGCCCTCCCTGGCTCGAGGCTGGAGCTTTAGATCCACCTGCTTCTTGAATGTTCTTTGGTACTAGATAATTACCAGGTTCACCGCAGACCATAGATGAAAATTCCTGGTCTTTGGAACACCAGTTGTATCTCATGTTTTAGTATTTTCGTTTTTAGCAGGGTCTCTTGCGTGGGGTTGGGTGCAGAGTGCCTGAGGCAGAACAGCAGAACCTCTGTCCGCCTGTCCCAGTGGAACCGCCGTTCTCCGTAGCCCTTGTGCACTTACTCCTGTGTCTTTGTCCTGCTCCTTCAGCGACCTCTCTTTCACTTGAGGCTGTCGGCGTCTGTTCCTTCCCTTCTCCTTTTCCTCCAACTTCTGTCTTCAGTTTACCTTCACTGCTGGCAAGGCAGAGAAATTTACATTGTGTCTTGTAACCAGAGTTGCTGTGGGTAAGTTTATTGTTGAAATCCATGGAATGGTTACATTGTATCCGCCTGTGAAAACCCTGTTTATTGTAGAGCCAGGGTCCTGTTCTCTGATTACATTTTCTTTCTAGAGTAGGGCCCCTCTCCCCTCAAGGTTGCAAACAGGCTCCCCCCACCTCCAACTTTTTCTTGGATTCTAAATTTTCAGTTCCCATCATTTGATGTATTATCTTTGTGGCCTGGAACTTTCCTTTGGGTACTTTGTCCTCCTACCCCTGGCCAGACAGTGGCTCTTGAGACTGCCTGTCCAGCCACATTCCTTATTTGACCCACAGTGTGTAGGAAGGCTGGACAGTGAGATGCATGGCAGCCATAGAGGCCTCTGTATCTTGGAGCAGGGTCCCCAGAGACAGTGAGAACAGAGCCCTTGGTTGGCCTTCATGCTGCTTCATGTCTGTGCTGAGTGACACTGCTGAGACAGGCTGTAGATCCTGGGCTTGGTGGGTGCAGGAAACAAACTGAGGAGGTGTGGCTGGGGGGGGGGGTGCTCCTGGGACTTGGGACTCTGGGTGTGACTGAAACCTTTGAAGTTGGCCTTTGTCTCATGCCCATGTTAACTCCAGATGAAGCAGATCACCTGCGGGTGAAGTCTTTAGAAGAAAATATAGGAGACTTTACTTTTGGCCTTGGGGTTGAGATGGACTTTGAACAAAAGCAAAAAAGAAAAGGGAAACAAAGAGATCATCATTTTGCAAAGATTTGATACATTCAGTTTCATAATTAAGAAGTTGTGAGATCGGTTGCACAACAGTGTGCCGTAGAGTTGGGTAAGTTGGTAAACACATTTCACGGTTTTTAGCACAGTAGAAAAAAGAGGGGCTCCTGGGGGCTCAGTTGGTTAAGTGGCCCGGTGTCAGCTCAGGTCATGATCTCTCAGTTCTTGAGTTCGAGCCCCACATCAGGCTCTGGGCCAGGAGCGTGGAGCCTGCTTGGGAGTCTCTATTTCCCTCTCTCTCTGCTTCTCCCCTGCTTGTTCTCTCTCTCCCTCGCTGTCTCTTTCCCCCAAAAGAAATAAGTAAACTTAAAAAAAATTTTTTAAAAATGTAAGCACTAGTGTTCATCAATAGACATGGTAATAAATGAAAAGGAACTAGGAACTAGGAACCTTTGTAGCATTTACAACCAGTAGAGGGTTGGTGTGCTGGAGGCCACAACTGGTGCAGCCCCTGGGGCACTGTGCAGCCAGCTGCCCTGCCAGGGGGCAGACCCCGAACCCCACACACTGCCCTGTGAGTGGTCCACAGCGAGAAAGGCGCCCTTCTGCCCCCTGGTGCAAACTGGGAAGCCTGGCAGTGCCCATGACTGTGCCAGGGGGCAGGGGGCGGTGCTGATTGCTGCCGACCCCTGGTCGCAGGTAGCGCCCCCACAAAGACGCTGCCAGTTCTCCGGAGCCAGAAGCTCCCCTTCCAGGCGTCTGCCCAGGCCCTTCCTAAACGGTTTGTGGTGAAGGACCAGATTTTCTTTAATTGCCAGTCTGTCAAAGACTGATGATACTTTTGTAAACTGCAATGAAAATGACTAAGTGGAAAAGTAAATTACAAACAAAACGTAAAATACAAACGCAGATTTTTTTTTCTCTTTTATTTTTTAAATGAGCATAGTAAAACTGACCTTTTTTTAATGTTCTCTGAGGTTTTTTTAATTTTTTTTTGTTTTTATTTATTTTTGTTACAGAGAGAGAGCATGCATGAGCAGGGGAGGGGCAGAGAGAGAGGGAGACAGAATCCGAAGCAGACTCCACACTGTCAGGGTAGAGCCCAGCTTGATCTCAGGGACCATGAGATCATGAGCTGAAACCAAGAGAATGTTCGACTATTTTTTTTAGGTTCAAAAAACTAAAACTAAATAATGTTTAGGGAGAAATGCAAGGTAATATTTTAAAGAAAGGGAATAATAAACATTAATTCAGGGTAATGTATACGGGGAGAGCACAAGGTTATTGACAATCTTCACATTCTTATTTATTTTTCATATTTATTTATTTTTGAGGGGGGGGGGCAGAGCATGAATGGGGGAGGGGCAGAGAGGGAGACACAGAATCTGAAGCAGGCTCCAGGCTCCAAGCTGTCAGCACAGAGCCCAACGCAGGGCTCGAACCCACGAACCGTGAGATCATGACCTGAGCTAGTCAGACACTCAACTGACTGAGCCCGCAGGCACCCTTGAAATCTTAAGATTTTTAATTTGAAGGATGGGATCGTGGTGTTTATCACAATGCATTATAACACACACACCCCCCATTCTGTTTGTCAAATGTTACATAAAAATAATTAGAACAGAAATAGCTTTCCTTTTAAGATGTTTTCACATCTGCTCTTTCACATCCCGAGCCGGCCTGTGTTGAGTTTCCCCCCAGCAGCAGGTTGGACTCAGCAGAGGCTTTTTACAAACCATGTGCTCTGTGCTGCAACTCCGTCCGGAAATGCAGGGGTCCCAATACTCAGCTCTTTTCCCTGAAGGCTGCTGAGTCTTCTGAGAAGCAGAGACATGGCCCATGAGAACAGGGATTTTTGTCCCTCTCATTTATTTTGTTCACTGATAAATCCCCAGCTTTGAGAGCAGAGCACGGCGTGTCACTCGTGCTCCGTCAGCCTTAGCGGAGCGAGTGAACACAGACACGTGCCCACGGCTCAGGACGGCTCTGCTGTGTGTGTGTGGAGCAGTGGCCAGGAAGAGGTGTGTCCACAGGGCTCAGGGGTCCCAGCAGGACCTCTCCACAGAGAAGGGGGCAGGGTGGTTAGAGAGCCCCGGTGGTCAGTGGGTCTGCCTTGGAGCAGGTAGGTCTGCCGGTCGGTCAGGCCCTGAGGCCCAGTGGACGCGGTGGTGGGAAGATGCTGGTGGTGGGCGGGGCTGTGGCCAAAAGGGCCTTGAAAGGCAGGCCAGGGGGCTGGGATTTGATGTTGCCGCTCTTGGGGGGTCGGGGAGCAGAGCTGTGCATCGCAGACACCCTTGCAGCAGTGGGGGAGGGCAGAGCACGTGGGGTCTTCCAGCAAAGCCTCCCTCTTTACCGGATTTCTGCCTCTGTGCCTGGTGATCTCTGACCATCTTAGAGCTCGTCGTTCCTGCTCACAGGAGTGTGCCTTCTTGTCTGCCCGGTCCTTGTGTCCCACCTAGCAGCACAAAGCGGGGTGCGCCACAGATTTGCAGAACACGTCCCTTTGTTTTCAAAGCATGATGTTACCGAAAAAGACCCAGCCTGAAGACGGTAGTTTAACCCTCCTGGAGTGAAGACGGGGAGCAGGCCTCTGGTGGCAGCGAACGAATCACAGCGACGTAGTTGCAGTAGGCGGGGCTGCTCTCCCGCCCTTGAGGGTGGGTCTCAGGAATGCCTTGACATTACTTAGAACAGGGTTAGGGGAAACCAGCCGGGGCGCAGCTGCTCCAGATGGCAGGCGGTGAATTCCCACGTCGTTGCCCGCAGGAAGTAGAAAGACATCTGAAAGGCTTGGACACGGTTGAAGACTGTTCGCCCAGTCAACAGGGCTGCGCTGTCCCTGGATCTCAAGGTTGGGTCCCCATGGCTCTTCCATGGGGTCTGCTCGTGGTCTTGAGCGGAGGGCTGCCTGCCTGCGCCAGGTGCTTGTTTCTTCTAATCGTTAAAGTATACCTTCTCTTTATAGAAAATAAGGAAAGTGAAGTATTAAGACAATACCTTTTTTCAAAAGTTGAATTTAATTTAAAAAACCACAAGGGGCTCCTGGGTGGTTCAATTGGTTAAGTGTCCAACTCTTGGTTTTGGCTCAAGTCGTGATCTCATGACTTGTGGCTTGTGGGATCGAAACCCAAGTCAGGCTCTGGGCTGACAGTGTGGAACCTGCTTGGAACGCTCTCTCCCTCCCTCTCCCTGCCCCTCCTCCCCACAGGTTCTCTCTCTCAGAATAAATAAATACACTTTTAAAAAAGGAAACCACTGGGGCACCTGGGTAGCTCAGTCAGTTAAGCGTCCGACTTTGGCTCAGGTCATGATCCCACGCTTCGTGAGTTTGAGCCCCACGTCGGGCTCTGTGCTGACAGCTCAGAGCTTGGAGCCTGCTTCAGATTCTGTCTCCCTCTCCCTCTGCCCCTCCCCTGCTTGCACTCTGTCTCTCTCTCGGTCTCTGAAAAATAAATAAATATTTAAAAACAAAAAAAAAGGAACCCACAAAACTTCATTATTTCCTTCTCCCCTTAACTGTTCTCTCGTATTTGGCCTTCCACAACTTTTCTGTTTGCCAGTACCTTCCTGATGCATTTCCCAGTATCACGGACACTAAGTGAAATAAGGTCCTTTCATTTACAGTTTGTGTTTTAGTTATAAGACTGTTCCGGTTGAACATGGAACTTTCAAGAGTGTGCGTTGCCTGGGAGTGCCGGGGTGGCTCAGTCAGTAAGCATCCGACTTCGGCTCAGGTCACGATCTCGCAGTTTGTGAGTTCGAGCCCCTGTGTCGGGCTCTGTGCTGACAGCTCAGGGCCTGGAGCCTGCTTCTGATTCTGTGTCTCTCTCTTTCTGACCCTCCCCTGCTCGTGTTCTCTGTTCTCTCTCTCTCTCTCTCTCTCTCTCTCTCTCAAAAAAAATAAACATTAAAAAAAAAAAAGTGCCTGTTGCCTGGCAATGTTTACTTTCTAACCAGAACATGAACTTTTGAAATGTGTGTAAAGTGGTGTACAAATTTAAATTTAATCGTTTTTATGTTTGGAAAGCATCTATTTCATCTTCTGACTCAAAATATATACCAATTTGAGTAATAGTCGTGGCAGCTCCTTTTTTTTCTTAAAGGGACAGTATTTTTAGGGTTTGTGGTTACAATCTGTGTTAAGAGTAGCCAGTAGACCTGGTGGAAAGGGTGGGGTGTGATGGTGTCCAAATGAGAGTCTGTTTGTAAGATAGGCAGCCTGTTCTAGATGATTGGAGAGCTTTATGTTCCGTTTTGATTTTCTTATGTAATTTGCTTTGGGAACAAATAGCCTTAATTACAACAGCCGCTTTTCTAAACACAGGTGAAATTGACATACAGCGAAATGCATAGATGTTAGTAAATTTCAGGGAGTTTTGGTGTATATATACAATTGTGAAATCACTACCCCAATTAAGTTATAGAGTATCTCTGTCATCCTAGAAGGTTCCTTTTACTGTCCATAATCACTTTCCTGGTTTATATCACAACAGATTGTTTTTCATATTCTTAATTTTTTTGTAAATGAAATCATTTTGTATCTAGCTTGTCTTACATAATATGTGTGAGTTGTTTTTTTTTTTAATGTTTATTTTTGAGAGAGTGCGTGAGCTGGGGAGGGGCAGAGAGAGGGGGAGACAGGGTCTGAGGTGGGCCCTGTGCTGACAGCAGAGAGCCGACAGGGGGCTCAACTCACCAACTGTGAGATCATGACCTGCACCGGTTGGATGCTTAACCAACTGAGCCACCCAAGCGCCCTGAGGTTTATCTATTTTATTGCTTGTGTCAGTATATGACCCTTTTTTATTGATGAGTCACGTCCCTATAGAATAGTCCTTTGTTGCTGGCCATTTGTGTTCACTCTTCTTAAAGCTAACGTAACAGTTCACATGTGTTGGAGGAACTCGGATGTCAGGCAGGTGCAACCCTCTGTCCTCCTCCTTTCCCAGATGGACCCTGTGTGTGAGGATGTCACAGACTTTATAAACTGTGAAAGTCAGGATTGATGTTTTTTCGCTTTCACCTTTCATATATATATATACTTTTTAATTTTTTTTTTTATTCTTTATTTACTTTTGAGAGACAGCGAGACAGAGTGCGAGCGGGGGAGGGGCAGAGAGAGAGGGAGACACAGAGTCCGAAGCAGGCTCCAGGCTCCGAGCCGACCGCACAGAGCCCGATGCGGGGCCCGAACCCATGAACCTCAAGATCCCAACCTGAGGCCGAAGTCGGACGCTTAACCGACACAGCCACCCAGGCGCCCCTCATATATATTTGTAAAAAACAGAAAGGAGGGGTGCCTGGGTGACTCAGTCGGTTAAGCGTCCGACTTCGGCTCAGGTCACGAGAGCCCCACATTCGGCTGTGCACTAACAGCACACAGCCTGCTTGGGACTCTCGCTCTCCCTCCCTGCCCCTCCTCCACTTTCTGTGCACACTTTCACTCTCTGTCTCAAAGTAAATAATCTTTTACCTAGATACTTACCAAAGGCTCCATTCCTTCCTGAAAGTGCTAGTTTCTGATACCATTTCCCTTTGGCCTAAGTAACTCTTTGGCATTTATTGTAAGTTAAGTCTTTCTCTTGGTTTCTTTCCTTCTTTGTGTTTCCGAAAATGTCTTTATTTCACCTTTGTTTTGGAGGGATGTTTTTTGCTGCAGATAGAATTCTGGTTGGATGGGTTTTCTATTTTAGCCCTTTAAAGGTGTGCTCACTGCCTCCTGGTTCCCATTACTTCTGATGAGAAGCACGTAATTCAGATGATTGTTCCTATGTAATATGTCCATTTCCTCAGTTTACAAGATTTTCTCCCGATCCTTTAGCCTGCAGCACTGTGAGTATAATGTGCCTCGGCAGGATCTTCTTCATATTAATTTTATACCCCGCAGCCAGAATAATCTTAAAACATAAGCTGTTTTTGTTGCCTGTTCCCATAAACTGTATTACTGGGGACCTGTGTTCACTGATTTCGAGTGTCCTGCTTCACTGAACTCACTCCCCACTCTCAGATTGTATTTCCTGTTTATCATAGTATTCCCAATGCCTGGCATGTGGAAGGACTCAGTAAATGTTTTTCAGATAAGTGATCATGGAGAATGATGAATGCTGTGTTTTGTGAGTGAAGTTACAGGCATTGGAGCCCAGCGGGGCTCGTGGCAGGGTCGTTATCCATCTGGTCTGGTGCTGCCCCCCCTCATGCCGCCACACCTTACCATCGTAGTCATAGAGAGGCAGGTGGGGCGCCTTGTTCAAGAACACTTGTGTGTCTGATGCACTCAGCAGACCTTCCTCTTAGCGTTGGAGAAACATGTGCAAAGCGGGGGATCTTGTTTCTGTGTTCTTTGGTGTGAAGTATCGTAAGGGTAGTTAGTTGTTCCGTGTTACATGATAACTTAAATTTAATTAAAATTCCAGTTGGAAAAAACCCATAAAATATGTTGCGGATACACGGTTGGAGGGTCATGCATGGGCTGCCGAGGTCTCCAGTCGAAGGTTGTTTGAAGAACCTCTGGCCACCCACGTGTCGAGTGCCCTGGATGTGCCAGGCGGTGTTAGGGAGCCTGGGAGACCCGACTGCGAAGTGTCAGGGCACAGTCCTCCCACGGGTCCTCCTCAGATACAGCAGCCGCTGCATTTCTTTGCAGTAAGTGGCATTTGTTTTCTGATTTTTGGATTTGTCTTCTGGTTTAAGTTTTCCCATTTGTTGTGTAGCACCTTTACAGTTTCATTGCCAGAGAAAAACCGTAAATAAATCATTAATGAAGTAAGAAGAATGAACGGACAAGGGACAGCTTTGATCTTTCTTGGATGGTTTCTGTTAAAAATGCCTTTGCCTCTCACATGGCTTTTCCAGCCATTTTTACGTGGACAAGAGGGTGCCCTTGCTGCTGTCTGGCCCTCCAGTTGCTTTATGTTGCAGCCAACTTCTTTGAATTCTTCCATATTGATTGAAAATGCATATTCGAAACATTTCTTCTTTTTTTTTTTTTTTTAATGTTTATTTATTTCTGAGACAGAGACAGAGCATGAGCGGAGGAGGGGCAGAGAGAGAGGGAGACACAGGATCCAAAGCAGGCTCCAGGCTGAGTTGTCAGCACAGAGCCCGACGTGGGGCTCAAACTCACAGACCGTGAGATCATGACCTGAGCCAAAGTCAGATGCTCAACCAACTGAGCCACCCAGGTGGCCGTCACCTTCTTTTAAAAATTTTTTTTAAATATTTATTTTTGGGAGAGACAGAGAGAGACAGAGCACGAGCAGTGGAGGGGCAGAGAGAGAGGAAGACAGAATCTGAAGCAAGCTCCAGGCTCTGAGCTGTCAGCACAGAGCCTGATGTGGGGCTTGAACTCACAGACCGTGAGATCATGACCTGAGCCGAAGTCGGGCACTCAACCGACTGAGCTACCCAGGCGCCCCTCAAAACATTTCTTCTTTAAGTCACCTAAGTTTGTACCTCTATCTTTGTTTTGTATTTGTGCACAGTTACTTTTGAGGACTGAAAAAGGTGTGACAGTAACTAAACCTACACTTGTCCACAGTATATAAACATAAGGGGCCATCTGCAGGACCTAATTTCCCTTAAATAAGTCACAAGAGACCCATTATGTGACTTCGAAAGCAGGGCTTGCACCTGCTTCTGTAATTAAATCAGGTTTTATTGGAGCACCCCTGTGCCCATTCTTTCACACAGTGTGCTTTCCGGCTTCAAAGGCAGAGCTAAAAACTGGGGAGCCAGTGATGGAGACTGGCCCACAAGACCGAAATGTTTACTATCTTGCCTTAAAAAAAGCTGGCCGATGCCTGCTCCAAGGCGAGTAACCCTTGGAAGACCAACACCAAAGTAAAGCTAGGGTAGGGTCTGTGCAGACTGTCCCGCAGCCAGCCCACCCCTTGCCGATGCGGGCACTTGGCTTCGACACAGTTATGTTAGGTCAGAGCTGCTGGCCATACCATTATGACATAAAGGAGGTTAGTTTCCAACTCTCGTTTGTGATGCCAGAAAACTGCCAGGGGCTTGAAATTGGATCAGGAGGGGGTCCACGTGAGGATGTTTGCTGGTTCCTGGGGTCAGCTAGACCCTGGGTGACTGAACCCCTTGTCTGGGTGCCTTCCATCAGCTGTGGCCAAAACAGACAGACTTGCCCACAAAAGAACAGCTTTCTCTTTCTGCAGTACTGCTTGTTGGAGACTTCCTGGTTGCAAGAGGGAAGTTTAGCCCATGGGGATGAGCCCCAGACCCCTGGTTACAGGGGCATCACTGGCCGGGTAGGCTGGGCTTCTCAGTACCCCTGACAGCCCAGCACACCGAGCATGCTAAGTAAAGCTGTCCTGGAGGCGACTCACTAAAAAAGCACCTTCTGGGAAGGGCAGTCATGTATCCAGAAGCGCTTTAAAAAAAATTTTGTAATGTGTGTTTATTTGTGTGAGAGAGAGAGACAGAATGTGAGCAGGGAAGGGGCAGAGAGAGAGGCAGACACAGAATCTGAAGCAGGCTCCAGGCCCTGAACTGTCAACACAGAGCCCAACACGGGACTCGAACTCATGAGCTGTGAGATCATGACCTGAGCCGAAGTCGGATGCTCAACCGACTGAGCCACCCAGGCACCCCATGTTTATTCATTTTGAAAGACAGAGAGAGACAGAGCACAAGCAGGGGTGGGGCAGAGAGAGAGGGGGACACAGAATCCGAAGCAGGCTCCAGGCTCTGAGCTGTCAGCACAGAGCCCGACGCGGGGCTCGAACTCACAAGCCATGAGATCGTGACCTGAGCCGAAGTCAGACGCTCAACCGATTGAGCCCCCAGGTGCCCCCGGATGCACTTTTAGAAGAGGTCTTGCGGCAGGTGATGTTCTGAGAAGGACAACTTAGTAGATTTTATAAAAGTGATAACTTTATAACGGTATTAAAAGTTCAAACAATACAGAAGAGCATAATGATTTAAAAAAATCAAGCCATGGTATAGAAGTGGATGAATGTTGGGCACCTGGGCAGCTCAGTTGGTTGAGTGTCCACCCAACTCGATTTTGGCTCAGGTCATGATCCCAACGTTTGTGGGATTGAGCCCCGCATTGGGCTCTGCGTTGACAGTGTGGAGCCTGCTTGGGATTCTCTCTCTGCCCCTCCCCCACTTGTGCTTGCTCTCCTAAAACACGTAAAGAAGGGGCGCCTGGGTGGCTCATTCGGTTGAGTGTCCGACTTTGGCTCGGGTCATGGTCTCATGGTTCACAAGTTCGGGCCCCACGTCAGGCTCTGTGCTGACATCTCGGGGCCTGGAGCCTGCTTCGGATTCTGTGTCTCCCTCTCTCTCTGCCCGTCCCCCGCTTGTGCTCTCTCTCTCTCTCTATCAAAAATAAATAAAGTAAAAATGTAAAAAAAAAAAAAAACCCATAAATAAATGTTAAAAAAAAAAAAAAGATACGGGTGAATGTTACACAGCCAAGAAAATGTCTGTTAACCTCTGGTTCCTAGTTTTCCCCAAAACAATCAGATACTTAACCTTCTAAAGATGTTTGCATGTCTTTTACATAAAAGCATTGTTGCACTTTTCCTTGAATTTGACATAGAAAAATCAAGGTGGTGCTGATGAAATTAGCATCCCTCGGTGCAGGCAAACCCCACCCTTGTCTGCACGCCCCTCCCCCCACGTGTCGCCTGTGTCCTTGTAGGTTTGCGATGTTTGTATGCATCAGATTTGTTCGCACAGCTCCCAGTGCTCTTTAGTCTTGTTCTAGGATTTCCGTGGGTTCAACACCTGCCCACAGACCCGTTACCCCTGGTTTCCATTTTTGACTGCTGCCTTTTGGTTTGTGTTTTCACTGGCTGGGTTTTCAACAGATCATTTTTTCTAGAAGCTTCTTGTTCCAGAAGTTCTCATGTCCATGTGAACATTAGTCTGTGCCTCTGTCTGTGGAGAGCTTGCCTGATCATAACATTATTGGGTCAGGAGTGTTCAGATAGTTGTCCCGCTAACATTCTGATGCCGTATATTACAGATTTGTGCTACTCCAATTATGAGGGAGAAAGCTGCCAGTCACAAATGACTCAGGATGCTTAATAACTTAGTTTTTAGGGGCACGTGGGTGGCTCAGTCAGTTGAGTGTCTGACTCTTGATTTCAGCTCAGGTCGTGATGTCACAAGCGGTGGGATTGAGTCCAGTGTTGACAGAGCAGAGCCTGCTTGGGATTCTCTTTGCCCTTCCCCCGCTTGCTCATGTATGCACGTGCCTTCATGGGGGGGGGGGGGGGGAGTTTGGATGTAGTTACTGGCAACCCACTGAAATTAGGAAAATTAATTTTAGATTATTTTATTGATCTTTCTTAAGACGGTTCTGTCTGAGACTAGGAAATTTTGACATTCAGTGCAGTAATATTAGTGATATCTGGCATACATACTGAGTTTTAAATAATACTGAGTTTTAAATCATAATTTAAAATGTGAAAGTTTCACAGGGTACTCTCTTCCATCAGATTAAGTAGCTGACTGCTTCTAGATGTTGTAGGCATACGAGCCTATGTCCTGTGGAGGGCTTGGTTCCAGATAAACTGCAGTAAAGCAAGTATCACAATAGAGCCCAGTCAAATGAATGTTTTGGTTTCCCAGTGCGTATAAACGTTCCATTTACGTTAAACCATCGGCTGGGGAGTGTGCAGTAGCGTTATGTGTAAAAAAAAAAAACCACAAGCCTCAATTTTAAAATACCTTATTGCTAAAAAATGCTAACCATCATCTGAGCATTTGAGTCAGAATCACTGATCAGAGGTCACTGCAACAAATACAGTAACAATAAAAGGTTTGAAATATTGCACGAGTTATCAAAATGTGACACAGAAACAAAATGAGCTAGTGCTGTTGGAAAGGAGACTTGCTTGATACAAGGTTGCCAAAAACCTTCAATGTGTTTAAAAGAAAAGTACAGTGTGAAAGAGGTATGCCCAGAGCTATTTTTAGAGAGTAGACAGAAACTGTTACTTAATGGGGTTTAGAGGCCAACTACTTAATAGGCGTTGAGTACCTGAGAATAAAAACCAAGGAAGTTACTTACGGGGCAATAGTTGGATTTGACAGTGCTGTGGTACTTCTGACGTGGCCTAACGAGGCAAGACAGTACTGGCTCGGACTTGGATGCTGAGAGTATGCTGCTCCATCAGCATCAATAAAGACCCCTGCTCCTGGCGGATCTCTTGGCTCCTTGCTAACCTAGTCTGGTGAGGTCTACAGGTGAGAGAACTGCAGTGATTTGCCTGAGGTCACACAGCCAGAAACTTTCAGAGCTGGGCTTAGAACCCTCACATCCTGATTCCAGAACCCATGATCTCTCTCTTGGCAGTGAGACTTGTTTTATTTTCCGCCCTTAGCAGCACACATCATCCCTTGGGCCTAGGGGCGAGGTGGTTTAACTGGTGTCCATAGGCCAGGGCCTGGTGCCCTTGGTTTGGGTTCAGATCCTGACTTCACCTGTCTGTACTTCTGTCTCCACATCTGTGATACCACTGCCACAGAGCCTGCCTGGTGAGGGGAGGGGAAGCCTGACCCCTGGGGGCTGCCACGCTCCAGGAACCCAGCCCGGTGGGTGCTCAAGGCGGCCACTGGAGGGAGTCGAGGAACCTGGCACATTGGGGCCGTCCACCCCTGCACCCCCCTCCTGTCTGTTGTGAGCGTTAACCTTTGCATTAGGTGTGGTAATTAGGTGCCCACAGGAGGGTGGGGGGTGTGGGAGCTGCTCTTGTGTCTCCTGCTGTCACTTCTCCTGCCACAGGCCCAGATGACACCACTCTCCTGTCCCAGGTTCCTCATTCTGTTCAAGTGTGTCCTCCCCAGACAGTTCCATGTAGAAGGCAGGAGCAGTACTTTTCCCAGACTCTTACATTGATGTATTCTTTTTTTTTTTTTTTTAAAGTTTATTTATTTTTGAGACAGAGAGAGACAGAGCATGAACAGGGGAGGGGCAGAGAGAGAGGGAGACACAGAATCGAAAGCAGGCTCCAGGCTCTGAGCCGTCAGCCCAGAGCCCGACGCGGGGCTCGAACTCACGGACCGCGAGATCGTGACCTGAGCCGAAGTCGGACGCTTAACCGACTGCGCCACCCAGGCGCCCCTGATGTATTCTTTATTATTTTTTTAAATGTGTGTTTATTTTTGAGAGAGAACATTTATTTATTTATTTTAAGTTTACTTATTTTTAGAGACATCACAAGTGGGGAGGGGCAGAGAGAGGGAGAGAGAGAATCCCAAGCAGGCTCCACACTGTCAGTGCAGAGCCCGATGTGGGGCTCGAACTCACGAAACCATGAGATCGTGACCTGAGCTGAAACCAAGAGTCGGAGTTTTGACTGAGCCACCCAGGTTGCCCCACACATACAGACTATTAAATCAGTATTGAGTTTAAAAATTATGTCCATCCTTTATTTTTCAGATGGTTGATCTCAGGCCAGGGTTGCAGGTGTTTAATGGCACTGGGAGCTGCCTAGACCCGTCTTACTGCTATCACAGAGGCAGAGTCGGGAGATTGGAAAGCTCCCCCCCTTTTTTTTAAAATGTTAGATATTTTCTTTAATTTTTTTAAACGTTTATTTTTGAGAGAGACAGAGCGCAAGTGGGGGAGGGGCAGAGAGAGAGGAAGACACAGAACCCGAAGCAGCCTCCAGGCTCTGAGCTGTCAGCACACAGCCCGACTCAGGACTCGAACCCACGAACCGCGAGATCATGACCTGAGCCGGTCGGACACTTGACCGACAGAGCCGCTCAGGCGCCCCAACACTTTGCCTGGTTTTTACCAGTGGTGATATTTTGCCAAAATATGAGTGTTTTGTTTTGTTTTAATTTTTAAATGTTTTATTTGCTTTTGTGAGAGAAAGTGGGGGAGGGATAGAGAGAGGAGACACAGAATCCGAAACAGGCTCCAGGCTCTGAGCTGTCAGCACAGATTCCGACATGGGGCTCAGACCCACAGACTGTAAGATCATGACCCGAGTCGAAGGACACTCAACCAATGGAGCCACCCAGGTGCCCCTCCAAGCTGTAGTTTTAGATCATTACCAGGATACTGATGTTGATACGATCTACCGATCCTACTCAGATTTCCCCATCTTTACTTTTACTCATTTGTGTGCATGGTGACCTCTGTTCAGTGGTTTCGCCTGCATAGGTTTGTGTTTGCGCCCCTAGACTCAAAATACTGGAGGTCTCAGTGCCACTGGCCATCCCCGCGTTGGCCTTCGTACTCACACTCACCTCCCATCCTTGACCCCTCGGCACCCACCCATCTGCCTTCCATTTCTGGCGTCGTATCATTTCAAAAATGTTCTGTAGGTACAGTCATACACTGTGTAGCCTTTTGGGATGGGCTTTGTGTGTTCAGTGGCATTCCCGGGAGGCTCATCCAGCTTCTCACAGCAGTTACTTTGTTTTCGTTTGCCAAGTAGTATTTATTACGTGGTGTATTCACCACCCAGTTTTTTAAGCATTCAGTTGAAGGACATCTGGACTAATTCTGGTTTGGGGCTGTTAGGAGTAAAACTGCTCTGAATGTTGTGTGTAGGTTTTTATGTGAACAGTGTTTCCTTTTATTTTGCATAAATCAGCCAGGAGCAGACCTGCTGGGTCCTGTGGCAAGTGTGTGCCAGGTAATTTTCCAGTGTTTCCTGGAGTCCTTGTAAGCGACCTCTCGCTCTGCCTCTGTGTTCACGCAACCTCGCGTACTTTGCATTTACCAGGGTTTCATATGAGGGACTCCTACGTCGTCTGTTAGGTCTCACCCCTTTCACTCAGCAACATGCTTAAAGGGTGGTTGTGGCTCATTCCCTTCGTGCTGAGCAGTAGTCCACTCTACGGACAGACCCCTTTCTGTTGATCCATTCACCTGTCAATGGACATTGGGTTGTTTCCAAATGTTGGCTGTCAGGAATAAGGCTGCTGTGACCATTGGTGTGCAAGTCTTTGTGTAGACCTGCGTTTTCATCTTGCATGTGTCAGACCGTACCAGCAGTGGAGTGGCTGGGTCGTATGATAAGTGTGTGTTTGACTTCTTAAGGCACTACCAAGCTGTTTTCTGAAGGGGTTGTGGCGTTTTACGTCTTCAGCAGAGTTCATGTTACTTCACATCCTTGCCAACTTACTTGATACGGCTCATCTTTTTTTTTTTTTAATGCTTATTTATTTATTTAAAAAAAATTTTTTTTATTTTTGAAGGAGAGAGAGAGACAGAGCATGAGTGGGGAGGAGCAGAAAGAGAGGGAGACACAGAATCCGAAGCAGGCTCCAGGCTCTGAGCTGTCAGCACAGAGCCTGACCCGGGGTTCAAACTCACGAACCGTGAAATCATGACCTGAGCCGAAGTCAGACACTTAACTGACTGAGCCACCCAGGAGCCCCTTAAATGTTTGTTTATTTTTGAGAGAGAGAGAGAGAGAGAGAGAGAGTGCAGGTGGAGGAGAGGCAGAGAGGGGGTGGGGACAGAAGATCCCAAGCGGGGTCTGCACTGACAGCAGAGGGACTGGGGCTCGAACTCAGGAACTAACTGTAAGATCACGGACCTGAGATGAAGTAAGACGCTAACCGACTGAGCCACCCAGGTGCCCCGATACGGCTCATCTTTTTCATACAAGCTGTTCTAGTAGAAATGTAGTAGTATCTCATTTTATTTTGCATTTCTGAATGACAGCGACGAACATCTTTTCATGTGCTGTTGACCATCTGTATGTCAGTGTTATGCCCTTTGCTTTTCCATACAAATTTTTAAATAGGTTTCTCAATTTCTATCAAATGAGCCTGCTAGGATTAGAGTTAAGATTGTATTGTATCTGTAGATCAATTTGGAGAGGATTGGCATCTTAACAGTATTGACTCTTCTGATGCATGAACATTATAAATCTGTATTTTTTAAAATCTTTGGTTTCTCTAGGCAATGTGTGATTTTCAACATAAGGGTCCTGTATGTCTTCTGTTAAATCTGACTCCTAAAAAAATTTAGCGTTTTGGATGCTGTTGTAAATGAAACGTGAACGTAATAATATTTTCCAATTGCTTACTGCTCTCAAAAGTATGGTTGTTTTATTTAAAAAAAATTTTTTTTAACGTTTTATTTATTTTTGAGACAGAATGAACGGGGGAGGGGCAGAGAGAGAGGGAGACACAGAATCGGAAGCAGGCTCCAGGCTCTGAGCCATCAGCCCAGAGCCGGACGCGGGGCTCGAACTCACAGACCGCGAGATCGTGACCTGAGCTGAAGTCGGCCGCTTAACCGACTGAGCCACCCCGGCGCCCCAAAAGTATGGTTGTTTTAAATATCATATTAGTATCCTGTGATCTTGCTAACTTCACTTCTCAGTTGTTGGTTGGTTGGTTGGTTGGTTTTCTGTTTGTTTTTGTTTGTTTTTTGTGGATTCCTTAGGATTTTCTATATAAACAACCAAGTCATCTGTGAATAGGGACAGTTTTAGGTCTTTTTCTTTTTTCTTTTTTTCCTGTTGCAGTGTTCAGGGTCCTATGACAATGTTGAATAGAATTGGTGAGAGCAGGCGTCCTTGTCACGTTCTGGTCTTAAGGGGAAACCTTCAGTATTTCACTCCTAAGCATATCAGCTGTAGGCTTTTGGTCAGATGTCCTTTATCAGACTGAGAAAGTTTCCTTCTATTCCCAATATCTCCTGAGAATTTTTAAAATCATAAATTGGTATTGAACTTTGCCATATGCTTTGATTGAATCTCTTGAGATGATCATGTGGTTTGTCTCATTTACTCTATAGTGTAGTGGATTACATTGGTTTCTTTGGAAAGTTAAATCAGGCTTGCATTCTTGGGATAATTTCTACTTGATTAGATTCTATTTGCTAATACTCTGTTAAGGATTTTTGCGTCTGTGTTTATGAGGGATTTTTTGGTAATGTCTTTGTGAGGTCATGCTGGTTAAGACACGTAAAGAGCAGATCCTTCTTCCCCTGTTTTTGAAAAAGTTTATCTAAGATTAATGTCATTTCTTCCTTGAATATTTGTTAGAAAACTCATCAGGGCCTGGAATTTTGTTTGTGGGAAGGTTTTCTCTTACCGATTCAATTTTGTTAATGTTTTTAGGACTACTCAGATTTTTCTGTTTTATCCTGTGTTAATTTTAGTAAATTATATTTTTCAAGGTACTTGTCCATTTCATCTAATTATTGGCATAAAGTTGTCTATAATCTTATCATCTTTTTTGTGCCTGTAGGGTCTGTAGTGATGACCCCTCTTTTTTTCCTTCCTCATGTTACTGATTTCTGTTCTTTTTTTTGTCTGGCCAGTTGTTTATTAATTTTATTGTTTTCAAAGAGCTAACTTTCGTCTTTGCTAAATTTTTCTATCACTTATCTGTTTTTTACTTTGTTGGTTTCTGCTCTTTAATATTTCCTTCCTTCCATTTCCCTTGGGTCTGCTCTGCTTGCTTCCAGCGTTATAAGCCTGAATCTTAGGTTTTGGCTCACATGTTACATTTTATTATTTAGTTCAAAATATGTTCTATTATTATGATTTCTTTGAGCTGCATGTTAGTTTAGAAGTGTGTTGGGTGATGTTAAATACTTGAGGTTTTCTCAGAGGTCTTAGTGTTGAATTTCTAACTTAATTCTGCTAAGCTCGGGGAGCATACTTTGCATGATTTAAATTTATTGAAATTTGTTTTAGAGCCCAGCATGTGGTATATTGGTGATTTTTTTTTTCTTTTCTGTGTGTTTATAGATGTTGAGGGTCACATAAGTGTCATTGAGGTGTTGGTGGTCGGTAGTGTTCTTCAGGTCATCTATTTATACTTTGTTGTTGTTTGTTCTGTCTGTGTCTGAGAGAGGAGTGCTGAGATTTTTATAGCAGTGGGTTGTCTCTTTCTCCTTTTAATTCTGTCAGTACTTGTTTGATGTATTTTGACACTCTGTTGTTTTTAACATTTATTTATTTTGAGAGAGAAGACGTGTGCATGCAAGTTGGGGAGAGGGAGAGAGAATCCCAAGCAGACTCCACACTGTTAGCACAGAGCCTGACGTGGGGCTCAGTCTCATGAACTATGAGATCATGACCTGAGCTGAAGTCAGATGCTTAACTGACTGAGCCACCCAAGAGTCCCATTGTGTTTTATCCATTCTGACAATCTCTCCCTTTTTTTTTTTTTTTTTAATTTTTAAATTTACTTCCAAGTTAGTAGCATATGGTGTAATAATGATTTCAGGAGTAGAATTTAGTGATTCATCACTTACATATAACACCCAGTGCTCATCCCAACAAGTGTCCTCCCTAATGCCCCTTGCCCATTTAGCCCATCCCCCCCCACAACCCCCTCCAGCAACGCTCAGTTTATTCTCCATATTTAAGAGTCTCTTACGGTTTTTTTCCCTCCCTGTTTTTATATTATTTTTCCTTCCCTTGTGTTCATCTGTTGTGTTTCTTAAATTCCAAATTCTACTTGAGTGAAGTCATATGATATTTGTCTTCTCTAATTTTGCTTATTAGCATAATATACTCTAGTTCCATCCACGTTGTTGCAAACGGCAAGATTTCATTCTTTTTGATCTCTGAGTAATATCCCACTGTATGTATATACCACATTTTCTTTATCCATTCATCAGTCAGTGGACATTTAGGCTATTTCCATACTTTGGCTATTGTCAATAGTGCTGCTATAAACATTGGGGTGCTTGTGCCCCTTCAAAACAAGCATAGCTGTATCCCTTAGATAAATATCTAGTAGTGCAGTTGCTGGGTCGTAGGGTCGTTCTGTTTTTAATTTTTTTTTTTTTAATTTCTTTTTCAATGTTTATTTATTTTTGGGACAGAGAGAGACAGAGCATGAACGGGGGAGGGGCAGAGAGAGAGGGAGACACAGAATCAGAAACAGGCTCCAGGCTCTGAGCCATCAGCCCAGAGCCCGACGCGGGGCTCGAACTCCCGGACCGCGAGATCGTGACCTGGCTGAAGTCGGACGCTTAACCGACTGCGCCACCCAGGCGCCCCTGTTTTTAATTTTTTGAGGAACCTACACACTGTTTTCCAGAATGGCTGCATCAGTTTGCATTCCCACCAGCAGTGCAAGAGGGTTCCTCTTTATCTACATCCTCACCAACATCTGTTGTTGTCTGAGTTGTTAATGTTAACCATTCTGACCAGTGTGAGGGGGTATCTCAGTGTGGTTTTGATTTGTATTTCCTGGATGATGAGTGATTGAGCATTTTTTCATGTGTCGGCCGTCTGGATGTCTTCTTTGGAGAAGTGTCTATTCATGTCTTTTGCCCCTTTCTTCACTGGATTATTTGTGTTTTGGGTGTTGAGTTTGATACGTTCTTTATAGATTTTAGATACTAACCCTTTATCTGATATGTCGTTTGCAAAAATCTCCCATTCTGTCGGTTGCCATTTAGTTTTGCTGATTGTTTCCTTTGCTGTGCAGAAGCTTTTTATCTTGATGAGGTCCCAGTAGTTCATTTTTGCTTTTGTTTCCCTTGCCTCGGAGACGTGTTGAGTAAGAAGTTGCTGCGACCAAGGTCAAAGAGGTTTTTGCCTCTTTTCTCCTCTAGGGTTTTGATGGCTTCCTGTCTTACATTTAGGTCCTTCATCCACTTTGAGTTTATTTTTGTGTCTCGTGTAAGGAAGCGGTCCAGGTTCATTCTTCTGCATGTCACTGTCCAGTTTTCCCAGCACCACTTGCTGAAGAGACTTGTCTTTATTCCATGGGATATTCTTTCCTGCTTTGTCAAAGATCAGTTGACCATACGTTTGTGGGTCCATTTCTGGGTTCTCTGTTCTGTTCCATTGATCTGAATGTCTGTTTTTATGCCACTACCATACCGTGTTGTTGATTACAGCTTTGTAACACATCTTCAAGTCGGGGATTGTGATACCTCCAGCTTTGGTTTTCTTTTTCAGGATTGCTTTGGCTGTTCGGAGACTTTTCTGGTTCCATACAAATTTTAGGATTGTTTGTTCTAGGTTTGTGAAGAATGCTGGTGTTATTTTGATAGGGATTGAGACAATCTTTTTTTTTTCTTTAATTTTTTAAAAGGTGTATTCATTTCTGAGAGAGACAGACAGAGTGGGAGTAGGGGAGGGGCAGAAAGGGAGACAGAATCCGAAGCAGACTCCAGGCTCTGTGGGGACAGCTCATGGGGCTTGAACCCGTGAACCATGAGATCATGACCTGAGCCAAAGTTGGACATTTAAGCGACTGAGCCACCCAGGTGCCTCGAGACAGTCTCTTCTTTTTATTGGAGTTCTTAGTCTAAAGAGTTCATTTTCCTTTTCCTTTTTTTTTTTTTTTTTTAATGTTTATTTGTTATTGAGAGAGAGAGAGACAGAGCATGAGCAGGGGAGGGGCAGAGAGAGGAGGAGACACAGAATCCGAGGCAGGCTCCAGAGCGGCTCCGAGCTGTCAGCACAGAGCCCATCGCGGGGCTCGAACCACAAAATGCGAGATCATGACCTGAGCCGAAGTCGGACGCTTAACTGAGCCGCCCAGTTGCCCCATTTCCCTTTTTCTTTTAGCCTTTATAGCTATACTTTGCATTTCTTTATTAGAGGTTGCTCTGGAGATTACAATAAACACATGTGATTGTGCACAGTCTCTGTGGTGTGGCCGTGTTCTCGCCTTCACAGGCACAATCACCAACTTTAACTTTGCCTCTGGCCCCACTCCCCACACCCCTTTATGTCATAGGTGGATGTGTTGTGTCTGTGGACCTCCTGGCCCCCACTAGCGGTGTCATGATGTTTCGCTTAGAACAGTCATCTGGAATAGAGTGTGTCGGCAGT
This sequence comes from Prionailurus bengalensis, assembly GCF_016509475.1. Classification (NCBI taxonomy): domain Eukaryota; kingdom Metazoa; phylum Chordata; class Mammalia; order Carnivora; family Felidae; genus Prionailurus; species Prionailurus bengalensis. The sequence goes on along the minus strand of NC_057354.1, from coordinate 485,119 downwards.
GTGCTTGGAAATCCTATACTTCTTGATGTTTTCTTCGCATTTTTCTTATAGGTTAGCCTACCATGGCAGACCAGAGACAGCGCTCACTCTCTACCTCTGGGGAATCACTCTACCATGTTCTGGGGCTGGACAAGAATGCAACCTCAGACGACATTAAAAAGTCCTATCGGTGAGAGGCCACACGCGGGGAGGGCCTCGTACCTCGTGGGGTTTGACTTGCATTTACCGAAACCAGTGTTTGTCCCTGGCTGAGCTGACCCCGTGTCAAGCTGGCGATGGTTCCACCACACCTTGTAGCCTACAGCTCTCAACTGATATTTTCTCGGCAACGACAAAATAACACTTTGTGGGTGATACAGACGGTCTGCCCTGGAGCAGCCAGGTCCAGAGGGAAGCAGGTCTGAGCCTGCTCCGTAGCCGGGGCTTTAGAATGCTCAATGATTTGCTCTTCTCCGCGCAGTGACAGTAGTCCCCTCCCAGTGGAACTTACGCACAGCTGCACGGAGTAGGCCATAGGAGGCAAACCCCCCACGAGTCCGCACCCTCAGCTAGTTGTCTCTTGTGTTCCTCACGTGTGTGATTCGTGAGCACGGAAAGCAGGCCCACGTTGTGCTCGCCTCGCTTGCAGTCACTTCGTGGGGCAGCTGAGCAGTTAGCCTGCTGGGACACTAGAGGTCGGCAGTGGGTTTGCCTTGGAGCTGTTGGAAGAGCCCTCCCTCCCCCGCCCCCCTTGCAGGCTGTGCCTGCGGCCACTCCCCCAGGGTTAGCCTCACCCCAGGACCCTCTTCTCTGGGGCCGGGTCAGGGTCAGGGCCGGGCAGTTTGCAGAGATTTCTCCGGATCTGACAGTCTGGAACTCTGGAGAGGTGGAAAGTGCCGCGGTGATGCATGAATGTGTCCTCCACGGGGCCCTGTGATGGGTGTGTGTGAAATAAGGGACAAAGAAATGGTTTTGATTTGCAGAAAACTTGCCTTGAAATACCACCCTGACAAGAACCCCGATAACCCGGAGGCGGCAGACAAGTTCAAGGAGATCAACAACGCCCACGCCATCCTGACGGACGCCACAAAAAGAAACATCTACGACAAGTACGGGTCGCTGGGGCTCTACGTGGCCGAGCAGTTTGGAGAGGAGAACGTGAACACCTACTTTGTGCTCTCCAGCTGGTGGGCCAAGGTGAGCGGAATGGGCGGGGGGCGGGGGGTCCGGGCGCACACAGTCAGACCGTTCGGTCCAGGGGCTCTGCTCAGGGGCCCCGGTTCCCGGGTGTGGGGCAGCCTTTCTCCCCGTCCCGTGTGGACGCGGCCGGCTCGCTTGCCTGTGTGCAACGGGCCGAGAGCGCACCGAGCGAGCCCGACACCGAGCGGACGTCCTCTGACGAGTAAGTTCCTACAGAGACAGGCTTCGCAAGGGAGCTTTTCCAGCGCGTTTTGGACGGATGTTTTTGTCGTCGTGGGGGAGGACGTGTTTGAAATCTGACTTGAGAAACGTTTGACATTTTGTCCGGTGGTTCTGTTTTGAACACTTGTCCTTTTCCTCACTTGACTCACAACCCGTGTCCCATGAAGGCCCGAGGGTGTGACGGCCCCGGCCACCAGGCGCCGTGGTGCTGGCCAGTCAGCCCCGTAGCCCCTCCCTGTGGGCCCCCTTTCCAGAAGCTTACAGAGCTCCGTCTCTCGGTGTCCCTGCTCCTCGGGCCCTGAAGGGCCGCGGAGGGCGTCTGGGCCCGACACGCCCCCGGAGCGGCCTCGGGCTGGCCGCGGGGCGGGGGTCCCGGAGGCCGCGTGGCCAGCGCCCCTGTCGTCCACCCGCGCAGGCGCTGTTTGTCGTGTGCGGCCTCCTCACCTGCTGCTACTGCTGCTGCTGCCTCTGCTGCTGCTTCAACTGCTGCTGCGGGAGGTGCAAGCCCAGGGCGCCCGCGGGCGAGGACGCCGGCTTCTACGTGTCCCCCGAGGACCTGGAGGCACAGCTGCAGTCGGACGAGCGGGGTGAGTGCCCGCCGAGGGCCGCTGAGCGGGGCGGGCCGGGCCGGGCCGGGCCCTGAGCCGTGTCGACCTGTCTTGTCAAACAGGAGGGCACTGACACGGTGCCGCAGTGTTTGTGGTGGTCGCTGGGACTGTTGAGGTGTGAACGTGGACACTTGAGGTAAAAGCAGACGCAGAGGGCTGTCCCCACCCGCGATCTGAAGCGGCCGAAGTTCCACGGGACCCAGCAGGTGGGGAGGGACCGAGGGCTGGCGGTGACCTGAGGCGACGGAGGAAGGTTGCGTTGGGTGGAGGTGCGCAGGTAGCCTCTCCCCTCCGACCTGTGACCCTGGTGGAGCGGCCAGGCGACGGAGCTTTGTCACGAGGACGGTGTCGTTGGGGGTCACACGTGCACTCGGGAGGCCCGGTGGCGAGGCTCCGCCCTCACACGATGAACACGCACGTGCTTGCTTTTCAGAGGCCGCAGACACGCCGATTGTCATACAGCCAGCGTCCGCCACAGAGACCACCCAGCTCACGGCCGACTCCCACCCCAGCTACCACACCGACGGGTTCAACTAAGTTCCGGAGCCGCTGTGATAGAGGATAGCCCAGCACCCGGCCACTTCACCCTTAGAATCATGAACTGTAGCCGCAGAGATGGGGAGGGGGCTGCCCTGGCCACGGAGGAGGGGCAGCCGCCAGCCCGCCGGGGCCCTTCCCACCTCTGTGCCCGCCCGCCCGTCGCCCCCCAACACGTGAAGTGCGTCGCATGCAGTATTTAAAGCAGTGTAGCTACGGTCCTCTTCTGTTCTCTCCTTTTTTAATAGCATGTCTGGGGCCACGTTCCGTGTGTGTCTGTGTTGTGGGCGCGCCGCCGTGTGGCCGCGTGAACCAGACGCCGAAGCAGTCTCGGGGCTCACGAGTGGCCGCACCGGCCGTGGCTGCTGCGTAGGGTCTCCCAGCCGGGCAGGCTGGGGCCAGAAGGGTGGCTCCTTCCCCTGTGTTGGTGGCGGCCAGAGGCGGGTTCTGGCCGGCAGCAGCTGTGAGGTCCAGTCCCTGTCCCGGCTCGCCAGCCGTGTGGTCACAGCCAGAGCCTCTGGACGCGTTTGTTGCCTGGGAGGAGCTGGGCACGTCCTCCCTCCGCCCAGCGCTGGTGGCCTGTTCGTGCTGTGGGTTTGTGCGGGGCCGTTTGCCTTGGTGGCTTGGCCTCGTGGCTGGGTTTTCCTTTGGGTGAGTTTGTCGTGGAACGTGTCGCAGGCTCTGCCAACCCCAAGATCGCGTTTTCTGCCCGGATGCGGCCCGGGTCTCCGTGGCACGCGGTCCCTGGCCAGGCTGCGGGACGTGGTTCTTCCGCACTCCCACTCTCGTGCCCCGGCCACATTCCAGCCACCTGCCCTCCCCTCGGGTCACCCTCCACATTCCTTCAGGCCCGCCCGGGCCTCCTGGTGGGCCTTTCTGGGCCTGGAAGAACCACAAGTGGTGGTGGCGAGCCAGTTTGTTGTCAGAGGGGCTGACCGTCCAGGTCCAGGTTGCTGGCGGAGCAGGGCCGAGCGGCTCTGGGAAGCACAGTGGTGAGCACAGCCCTCTTCTCTGCGCTTCCCAGAGCTCCTGCCCTCCTTCCTTCGCCCGTTCCCTTCGGCCGCCGTTGATGGTTCAGGCGGCGCTAGAGACGTCAGGTTCCCAGAGGAGGCGGCACCTGGACCGAAGGTGCGCCTGGTGCCCTTGGCTGGTGAGCCAGCAGCCGGACTGTGGGATGGATCCTCCTCTCACCGCTGTGTTGAGCGGCACCTTTTGTGGAGCTGGAAGTCAGTCTTGTCTGTGCCCCGGAACTCGTGGGTGACGCCCCTGCCGCGGGGACTGAGGAGACGTGGGTTACGATGTGCCCGTGCCGGCCCAGAGTTGAGAGTTGCCCCACACCCCCAGCGCCACCGGATGTGCTGTGGCTCCCTGCTGGGCCTGCACTGGCCGGTGGAGACCCACGGGGCCCACGTGGGCTTGGCTGCTGCGGAGTGCGTCCTGGATTTGCAGATGAAGAACGAGGACGACGCCGGCTCAGACGTACCAGGTCGTGCTCCTGACGCCCGCGGCCTCCACCCCCTCGCGCCCGCGGAGCCCTCGCTTGTCTGCCACCGGGGCCTTGAGGAGAGCAGGTTCTTGTTGTTGGCCAGGAAGTGGCCGGAGGGATAGCAGTGTGAGGACAGAATGCGGACGCGCTCGGAGAGCAGCCGTGTGAGGGCGGAGCCAGCACCAGGCCCCTGGGCAGGTGTGTGATCCCATTTTGTTGTTTTTTTGTCCATTAAAATGATTGTGAAGACGTCCAACGAGAGAGAAAGTATGCACTGTGATTTTAAATTAGAAATCATTCGCTAAAATCTGACCTCGTGAAAGGCTAAGAAATTCATTGCCGGCTCTGGGACCAGGGAGGAGGTAAGACCACAGAGCTGTTCTCTGCCAGTCCCAACACGGCAGCGAGATGGAGCCTGAGAGGCAGGCTGTGGTCGGCCTTTGTGACGTTCTGGAAATACCTTTGGGAGCTGTTTTTCCCCCAGAATGGCCAAGAACTAACTTCAAAGCCTGGACTTAAGGTAGAAAGCCTCCCCCTCTGCTGCTGGGACCTGCAGGGGACCATGCACCTCTGTGCTCAAAAAAAACCCTGGGGCCACTGCATGCGTCTGGGGAGCCCCTCGCCAAGTGTCCTCCAGCCACAGGACGGGACACTGTCCTGGGGGCCGGGGTGGGTGGGTGTTGCAAGAGGGGCCGGGCAGGAAGTTTGTCCGACCAGTCCTTTGAAGAATGTGTGTAGTCGAAGTGAATCGTGGCAGTGAGGACGGTGACGATTGCCCAGGGGCCTGGGGTTCTCCCCGCCTGGCCCTGACTTGGCGATTCTGAATGAGAGCCCCCCCCCCTGCCCCCCCCGCCCCCCCCCCCCCCCCGGCTGTGCTCACTGTCAGCCCTGGGCGTGTTCCCTTTTTCTGGAGTGTTCTGTGTTTCCCTGCTGTGCACTTGCTGAGTCTGGAGGGGCACCCTGTTCACTGGCCACATGGGGGCGACTGTCTGCCTGCTGCGCAGCTGTGAGAGCTCCTGGCTCTAGGACACCCCCACCCCACCCCCGCTTCCTTTCCCGTGCCCCCCCCCCCCGTCCCCTTCTCCCCTCCCCCTCCCTCTTTTCCCTCCCTACAACCCCCGTGCCTTCCCACCCACCGCCCGCTTCCCCCCTCCACTTACCTCCCCTGCTTCCCTCCCCCACACACCCACCCCCCTCGAGCCAAGGCCATGTGTGGCCAGAGAGCGCCGGGCCAGTGTGGGCTGGAGCCCGTCCTGTTCCACAAAGCGCAGGGCTTGCCCAGATGCCCTCAGGGGCCTGGCAGCAGCGACCGCTTCAGGATGGCAGGAAACACGCAGGAGACTCGCGGGGCGTCTGATGGTGGCTGCTGGTGTTTGCGTTCTGTTCCTGCCCCGTGATGTGGTCTTCTTTCCTTTCTCTTGTCTTCCTTTGGCTTTGTTCTGTTTTCAAACTGCTTTAGATATGACCGCTCAGCGTGTGAGCTTTCCTAGTTCCCTGGTCAGTCAGCGCGGTTTGGCACCCATGGGGACCCACTGGAGAAGAAGCCAGAGTGTGCTGGGGTTAGAGCAGGTGGCGTTTCCACACCCTTGACCACCAGGTGTGGCCACGAGGCTCCTGCTCCAGGAAAGGCCTGTTCCCACGAGTTCTGACGGCAGGGGGGCCGTCGGGTGAGCTCCTGCCGGAGGAGTGCCCGCTGGCCATCTGGGAGACGCTGGGGTGACACCACCAGCAGGTGGGCTGGGCGCCTGCCCGCGGGCTCCCACCGGGGGTGGCGGGGGGCCCTGCCCGGCCTCCCCCGGCTCTCCGCAGATCCCACCAGAGGGACGGACGTGAGGGTGTGGGAGGAGCGACCTCATTCCTTTCTCAACACGCTGATCTGTGAGCCCGTGTGACACAGGACCGCCCTGTTTGTTTTTGTTACTTTGGTTGTGAACCCTCCTGTGGAATTGGCGAAAGCTACGTTTTTACTGTCCTTACGAGCACGGTTGGCGTTGTCTGTGCTGTAGGTGTGGGCAGTGGGTGTGTGTGTGTGTGTGTGTGTACATATGTGAATATGTATATATCCTGCGGCAGGCGTGACTGCTGCTGCCCAGCGGCAACAAGTACAATAAAAGCTGGCCCCAAAACAGCCTTGGGTTTCCTGGTGAGTTGGGTCAAGAGCAGGGTCTTGGAGGCAGGTAGGCTCCTTCGCCGGGTGCGCAGAAGTGAACACCGACCCACTTGTGTCCCTAGGGTTTGTGTGAACGGCCAGGTAGGGTGCCAGGGCTACCGTGGTGGACCGTCCCCCAGTGCCACCCCCATCTCTGGGGGCCCACCCTTCGTGCTCACCTGACACTCCAGTGAGTGACCCTTTGGGACCTCCAGGTGGCTGGAAATCTTCCCTCCCTCGAAACATTAAAACCAGTTTTCTAAGCATAGGATACAGCCCATGACAAATGCATTCTAGAGGGGATGCTGTCTCCTGCCCACAGGTCTGCTTTGGGAGGGGTCCACTGGGAAGGAGCAGGGGCCACACGGGGCCACCCTCCAGGAAGGGGCTGGGCTCAGGGTCCACAGGCAGTACCTTTCGCAAATTTTGTTTCCCTAGGAAATGGGACAATGTTTCAAGCTAAGAGAGGGAAAGCAGTTCACTCTGGAATAGACACGTGTGTGTGTATATATACATTGTTTTTAAATACTAAATACAAATGCATGGAAACAGCTGTCCATGCGCCGGTTTTGTCCTGTTGCTGGAACCCACAGAGGTGGGCAGGTGCCCCTGACCCCGGCTCCCACGTGCACCCTTGAGGGCCAGGCTGGAGGGTTAGGATGGGTCCCGTGATGATCTCCATTTCGTATGTCTGAATGTTGACCTTAAAATAAAGATAACTGTTGTAAAATAAATGTTTTCACCGCAAACCAGGTCTTTATTTAAGGATCCCTGCGGCATCCTCTTTTGGGGGCGTCTTGCACCGGGGGGGGGGGGGGGGGCAGGGACCTCACTCCCACCTGCCTGGCCCACGTGTGGACAGAAGCCCCTCCTTGGTTCTGTTTTTCACCTCCATTTTCTAAATACCACAAATAGGGTGAAGAGAGGGTCCTGTAAGCCCAGGGCGGCTTGGACTGTGGCTTCTGCGGCCCTCCTGGGACATGTCCCAGCAAGCCGCTGGCCGAGAGCCCGTGCTTCCACTGTCCCCTCATTCCCACCTGGCTGACTTGGTAACTCCTACCGCCTCAGCCTGGAACCGCCCCTGTCCCCCAGGCACTGGAACCGCCCCTGTCCCCCAGGCAGATGGCAGATCACAGAACTGCCTGGCAGGACGGGGCGGGCTGCAGGAGTCCGGAACAGCACGCCGGGCTTGGGCCCGAACCCTCAGCGGGTAGCACAAGGTAGGCAAAGGGTGACTCTGGGGGCACCTGGGGCAGGCTGGCCACCCCCCGCTGTCCCCTGGGCCTGTGCTGTGTCCCCCCGTCCCCCGGTTCCGACCAGGTCACCCCAGTGCCCGCCCACCCAGGGCATCAGCGTGGAGTGCACTCGGGTCCTCGTGCCTGGACGCTGCTCTGCCTCCCTCCTGGGTCGTGTCTGAGCCAGTGGTGACCTGGCACTGCATCCTGGTGTCTCCTCAGCAAGGCCACCCTCCACCCCAGCCCCCATCTGGTCCTCCAGCCTTCATGGCTCCACGGGGTTCAGAGTTTCACCCCCACACACACCACACCGCCTTGGTGGCAGACAAGAACAGTGCGTGGCCTGGGCCCCGTCGGGCACCCCTGGACTGTGTGCAGGTCACAGCATGGGGTTTCCGGCCCCACTCCAACTACTACTGTGCCTCTCTTTCCCCATCTCGGAGATTGAGGTCTCTGCCTCAGGGCACGTGTGTCCCTGGGGGGTTCGTGTCTGGCCCACACAGTGGGGCGGGTGGCCCAGGGGCCTTGGCTTTAGGTGGGAGAGGCCACCCTGAGCCAGGAGGCCCGTGGGTGTGACCACCTGGTCCCGGCCACAAGTGTCACCTTCCATACCCTTTCAGTGACTGTCCCTCACACCTGGAACCCCCCCCCCCTTGGGTCAGGGTACTGGGTCGTCTGTTCCCTTGGTCTTAGAGCAAGGCAGAAATACTTGGAAAAAAATTAAGCAGCATAGAAATGCTAAAAGTAATTTAACAAACACCTTGAAACAGACCCTCCTTCTGGACATAAATATGAAGCCGTTTGATTTAGACTTTCCATAAAAGGAAAGCTGACGGTGAAGCCCTGTACCTCCCTCCCCAGCCCCGCATCCCCCTTCCAGCCGTGGCCACCAGAATTTCGGTCTCTTTCTGCCTGTGGTTCTAACCCTGCCCACCGGTGTCAGCAGCCACAAAGCCCATTTCACTCATGATTTTATCGAGCTCTGAGATTTTGCCTCAACTGTAGCATGCTGTACTCAGCATGCACTTTCCCTCAGTGTAGGTGTTTTGAAAACTCCGTCGTGGCTCCACGTAGGTTTGGTTTGTTTGCTTCAGCTGCTGCATGGCATGCAACCTAGAACCAACCACGAGTGGTCGACGGCCTTGCTAGCTGAGGACGTGGCTTTTCGGTTTTTCGCTGTTGACCAAAGCCGGGCTGCCAGGAGCAGGTGCACGCACGGCCAGCGGGCCGTGGCTGGGCACCCATCCGGAAGCCCGTGGACTGCGCCGGTCACCGTCACCACTGGAAGCGGGGAGCAAGCGGGAGGGGGCGACCGGGAAGTGGCGGGACGTGGCCCCCCGCGGCGGGGGCAGGGGTCTGGGGACCCGGGGCGCCGAGGGCCAGGCGGGGGGGGGACTCCCTCCCGCTCAGGAAGACCGCGGCAGCGACTCCGCGAGAGCAGCTCGAGCGGCCACGGGCCGCGGGCAGGACACGGGGGAACCGGGGCGTCCGGGTCTGGAGGGGTCCCCGGCGCGGCCCCACCCGTTGAGCGCACGGCCGCTCGCAGCCCCGGACGCCGGGCTCTCTCCTGCCGCAGGGGGACCCCCGCTCCTACCGTTTCTCCGCGGACTCCGCTCACCGGCCCCCCCCCACCCCAGCCCCTCTCCGTCCGGGGGCGCGGTGCCGCGCGGGCCGGCTCCCCACGCTCGCTCGGCGGCTCCGCTGGCGCTGGGGCCCGGGGGCGCAGCGGGGGGCGCGGGAGGCTCGGAGGGGGCGGGGCCAGCGCTAGCCCCACCCCCGCCACGTGACGGCGGGCCAATCCTCGGCCCCCTGGAGGCCGGCCGGTGACCAGAGAGACGAGCCTGAGGACCCGCGCCGGGAGCCGGGCCCACCCACCGGCGCGCCGACCCCGGACGTGTCGCTGCTGAGGCCGACCCCGCTCCCAGCTCAGCCCCTCCTCCGGCCCCGTCCTGTGGCGGTCAAAGAGGCGGGTCCTCGTGAACCCCATGTGCGAATTACCCCCTTCTTGCCCTTCGAGCCGAGGCCAGCTAAAAACCCACCCGCTAACCCCCGCCGGGCCCCTTCGCGCCTCTGAATCTGCCGCTCCCTCCCGTCCTGCTCGGAGCAAACCCACGGCTCCAGGCTGCTGAGCCCGAGGGAGCCCGGCCAGGAATCCGGGCACCTTGCGGTTCGGTGCGGGGCGGGGCGGGGGGGGGGGGGGCAGCTGAGGCCCCGTGAGGGGCGGAGTCTTGCCCCAGGCCCGTAGCAGCCCCCAGACTCCACTGCTGACAACCTGGCTGATTTGCCCGACTGAGCGTGACCACCAGATGTGCCCAATGCCGGTCTGGGGCTCCCCAAGCTTCCCTTCCGGCCAGGCCCCGGGGGCATCGCTCCTCGCCTTGTGGCAGCCGCTGCTGGCAAAGGGGTGGCACCTCACGGGCTGACGAACCTGAGATTGACCCCGGAGACACCATTCTCAGGTTGGACAGTCCTGGAGGCACCGCCCGGGGGCAGCTGGTGAAGGACACCCACCATGTCATGGGAGCTTCTGGACCAGCGTGGGATGGGCTCCCGGCTGTAGCCCCGTCTTCCCAGCTCTCCTCAACTTCTCCCCCAGGCACCTGCCCCCCCACCTCCACCCCTCAGCTTCTGCTGGGCCCGGAGGAGCCCAGATGCCTGGAAAGGCAGCATGAGGGCCACCGGAGAGTGTCCTGGGGATGGGCTCATCCATCCCTGGAGGGCCTCACCCTCGCCTTCTGCCCCAACTGGAACCCCCCGATGTGCCCAGAAGCTGTGTTGATTGTGGTTCCCAGGAAAGTCTTGGACCTTGGATTCTGGTCCTATCTCTGGGACTAAGAGGCCCCAAGGCCCGGAGGAATTGTCCCCTCCTTTCTCTGGCAGCCTGAAGACCCTCCCCCAGCGCCGTCTGCAAGGTGACCTACTACTCCCTGCCCCCAACAGGACCCAACAGGAGATGGGCTCAAGAACGCCCACCCGCCCTCCCCCAAGCCCATGGCCTAGCTTCCCCAAGTTGCCTTGGATGAAGGGACCACAGCCTGAGGGGGCAGGTCCTCTGGTTCCGGCTTCCCGTCTCCCGATTCTGCCCTAGGCCCCCACTGACCCTCAAGAAGCGGGAGGAACTCGTCCTCCCCCAGAGGCTGGCTGAGTTGGGCAGGGGCAACTGGGCCCTCTCCTTCGAGCTGCGTTGTGCACACGCACACGTGCCTGTGGATTTGCTGTGTGCTGATGTGTGTGCGTGGTGTTGATACGTGGGTGTACGTGTGTGGGTTTGAGTTATTCTCTGGGAGCTGGCCAGCCTCTAGCTGGACTCTGGGGGGGCCGTCCGAGGAATAACCTAGCCTCTGCCTGGACCCTCATTAACAGTTTGCCCTATTTCTGTTCTGGAAAGACCCAGTGTGACCAAATGGCACGTTCCCGGCCTCACTGCCCCAGGTTACCTCCTAAGCAGGGCCAGGCCAGGTTCCCAGCACACAGCACAAAGCACAAGGATGTTAGAATGGGTGAGCGGGGGCCCCAGAACATGGGGGGGGGGGGGGTCTACTCACCAGCTTGGGCAGAAGCCCCTCCTGCTGACCTCTGGGCCCCATGTCCGTGCTCTGTCCCTGGTGCCTGGCCACCCCTCGGACAGCCTCCTGCCTTTATCTGCCTGCCCTTGGCCTGGCCCCCACCCAGTGACTTCCTGTCCACGCCCCCGCAAGCTTTTCCATGACATGGTCTTTTGTGGGGGGGGGGGGGGGGGGGGGGGGGGACCAAGGAGATCAGGAAGGCAGGAAAGCGGCAAGAGCCAGCCCTGGAAGAAAGAGGGGGAGGAAGGCTGGGGGTGCCCGGCAGCCCACCCCCAGCAGCCCGAGCCTCTGCGTCCCACACACCCACACCCAGGCCGGCCTGCCACAGACCCACCGTCTGGAGGGGAGCGAGAGAAGCCCACACACCCTCGAGCCCGGTGGCAACGAAGGCAGGGCCGGAGGTGGGTTTCTGGCCCCACACAGCACGGCCGGCCGCTGAGGCCCCGCCATGTCTGCTGCAACTTGGGGCTCTTGTCAGTGGCTGGGATCCACTCGTCACTCCCTCCTACCGCCGCCCACACGCTGATTTCCGCCCCGCTCCCCGATACTACAAACACATGGTGGGGGTGGGAGGCGGCTGCGGAGGCTGTCTCTTGAGACCCAGAGCCCCAGGTCCCCGCGGCCACCCAGGGGCCCGTCTAGCAGAGCCAGGAGCTGTGCCCTCCTAAATCCGGCACTGAGCCCGGATCGCCGGGAAAGCCGAGCGCGAGACCGGGGGTGCCTGTTGTGCTGCGGAGAAGGCCAGGCCCCTGGACTCTTCCTCTCCGTGGTGGCTCCGCACCTCGGTCCCAGGCAGGGCAGCACTCAGGTGCCCCTCACCCATCGGTCACGGCTTCATTTCCCTGAACTTTATTTTATAAAACGTACAGAGTGAGTTACAGCGGTAACGTCTTTTTTTAAACTGAAATAAGTTACGACATCTCTGTAAGCAAGGCCACGCGAGGCGGGAAGAGGCTGGGTGGGGGCGAGGGCAGGAGGGCTCAGGCTCGCTCAGGCTCGCTCAGGCTCGCTCGTGGAGGCCACTCTTCCTCATCACTGCCGTCAGGAACAGCGTCGGTCCCGAAGTAGCGGTCACCGAAGTTCCCTGGGGAAGGAAGCAGGCCCTCGTGGCGGGGATTCGGGCCGCCAGACACCACCCCCCCCCCCCCCGCCCCCAGCACCGCTGACCGGCCCTGTGCGGCCTCACCGATGCCAGGGATGATGCGGAAGAGGTCATTGACGCGCTTGTCCACAGCTGTGGTGAGGATCCTCACTTGCGGGAAAGCATACGCCACCGAGTGAACACCCATCTCCGCCATGAGCAGCGACAGCAAGAAGATCTTGTCCTCCGGCACGTCGTGGTCCTGCACGGTACGGGGCCAGTGAATTCCAAGCCAGCCCTGCGGCCGGCGGCCCCCTCCAACGCACTCACCAAGAGCACCCGCACGGCCATCATGGCTGCAGCGCCCGTGGACACGGTGCAGTCCATCAGGATGACATGGTCGTCACTAATGTCCTTGGGCAGCCGCAGGTAGTGGAGCTGCGAGGAGCCGGAGTCGGAGCCGGAGTCAGAGCCGGCACAAAGCCAGGGCTGCCCTCCGGGCCCTCCGGGCTCTCGCCGCCCCGGATTACCACCGCCTCCCCCCCTCTCCCCCCCCTTGTCCTCCAGGCTCCCTGCGCCCCTTGGCCCCTGCCCTCCAGGCTCCTTCCGCCCCCGGCCCCGCACCTCGGGCTCCCCAGTGAGCTGGTTGGTCTGGATGAGGATAGTGCCTATCCGCACGTCTTTGCACACGGCCCGCAGCGCGGGCTCCATCGTCTCACCGGCCCGCAGGATGGACACGCCAGTGATCTGGGGGCCCGGGGGTGGGGGGCGTTGAGCTGGCCGGACCTACCGCCTCGCCTCCCCGGCTGCCCCAGTCTCGCCCCCCCCCCCTCCCCCCGGCTGCGGCCGGCCCCGCCGGTACCTGCTTCCCCGCATAGCACTTGCCCGCGTAGTCCTGCCCCTGCGGGGTCTGCACGACGCAGTCCTGCGCACAGAGGGGGTGGGGGCGCTCGTGAGCACGAGAGGCCGCCCACATCCCGCTCCCCCGCCCCCCTCCCCCCCACCCCCGCCGGTCCCACCCCGCCCCGCACCTGGAAGGGCAGGAAGGAGAGCGCATGCTCAATGAGCAGCCGCATCAACCGCTTGGAGTAGAAGATGAATTCGTCACGGCTGGTCTCCTTGTCCCTGTGGGCCGGTGGCGTTAAGCAAAGGGGTGGGCCGCCAGGGGCCACCTCGTCCTACAGAAAGGGCTCTCACCTGATGATGGTGTGCATGCCTCGCACCTGCGGCGTGCTCTCGAGGACACTCAGCGTCTGAGGCAGAGGGTGGCACTGGTGCGCCGAGGCCAGTGCGGCCCTGGAAACACAAGCCAATTGGGGGACTCAAGAAGGGGTGTCTCCTCCTGGCGCCCCATCCTCCCGCTCCGACACCGTGTGGGGGGCAGATGTGAGGGGGACAGTGGGGCGTGCAGAGTGGGGGCCGCCGCCTCCCTGTGGCCGACCTGGAGGGAGGGCCCCACCCCCGAGATCCGCCCGCCAGGCGAAGGCAGAGCAGCTGACCTTCAGGTGGGAAAGCGAGGGGCTACGGTGTCAGCCTCCCCTCCCAGCCCCAATCCCCTCCGGGCCTTGCTCGGGAGAAAGCGAAAGGGGACCAGGCAGTGGGAGGGAGAAGGAGTCTCAGCCCCCAGGAAGGGCGACTGGTCCCCAACCCCAGAACATGTCTCTCTGGGCAACAACTGAGCTTCAGGGCCAAACTTCACCCTGACCCTTCCCTCCAGGTGATGCACCACCCTCTCAGAAGACAGGAGCAAATCTAGCTCAGGGCCACCCCTGCTGCACCAGGCCTGGAGTGGGGAGAGGAGGCGGGGGGAAGTGGGGAACAGAAGGGGCGGGGCAGGACGGAGCAGAGGGGGCGGGGCAGAGGGCAGAGCTGAGCAGAGGGGGCGGAGCAGAGGGCAGAGCTGGTGGAGGGCGGGGCAGAGGGCAGGGGGCGGGGCAGAGCTGGTGGAGGGCGGAGCAGAGGGCAGGGGGCGGGGCAGAGCTGGGGGAAGGCGGAGCAGAGCAGAGGGGGCGGGGCAGAGGGCAGAGCTTGGGGAGAGCGGAGCAGAGAGCAGAGCTGGGGGAGGGGGGAGCAGAGCGGGGGGGCGGGGCAGAGCTGGGGGAGGGCGGAGCAGGGCCGGGGACAGCAGCCCCCCTCCCCCAGCAGCGCACAGCACAGCAGCAGCACAACCAGAGCGCACTCTGTCCTCACATATCCCAGCGCAGCTTCCTCTGCTCGCCAGGTGAAGAGTACGTTCGGGGAGGGAACAGGGCAGGAAACCCAAGGGTTTACAAAGAGGAAAAGAACAAAGAGAAAAAGAGCATTTAGCAAGGGAGCGCGGGCAGCCCCTGCAGCCTCCGGCTAGCTGGCCTGAGAGAGAGAGGCAGGTGGCGGGCGACTGGGGGACCCCTGGAGGCTTTGCTCTCCGAGGCACGCCCCCGTCCTGAGGCCTGCCTGCCTGCCTGTCCCCGCCGCCGACCGCCCACCAGCAACACTTCCTGGGGCTGACAGAGGCGAGCGGCCACCAGCCACCACTTCCCGTGGCTGGCCAGAGAAGGGGAACTAGCCGGCAGCAGCATTTGGGTGTTTTCTCAAGTCTGAAACCCCAGGAACTGTATTCTCACAACAGAGGCTTCCAGAGGGCCTGACAGGACAATCCCTGCAGGTGCCCTGGTCTGGAGGAGAGCCAAGCAGTGATTCAAGCGAGGGCAGGACGCTGGAGGGGCCAGTGACTGGCCCTGGAGGCATTCCCAACGCAGCAGCTGGGGCTCCCAGTTGTGAACCGGGGGCTGTCCTGGTGCTTCCCGATCCCACAGAAAGCCTGGGCTAAAGGCAGGTCATTCATTCATTCATTCATTCATTCATGCTGAGCACTGTGTGGGGTAGGTGCCTCCTCTGCTCCCTTGGGGCCCTGGTGCATTCAGAGCTCCTGGCTCTCTCTCTCTCCAGGGCCAGATGGGCAGGGGGCCAGGGGGCTGAGGCCTCACCACCATCTGTGGGAATCCAGACCGGACCCTCAGATCGGGCAAAGGAGGTATAAACCCAGGCCCTCCCTCTATCTTCTGAGGGGCAGGCCTGTAGCCACTGACCTGGGGGGCACCCAACAGGGCTGGCTCAGCACAGCTGTGCCCTCTGGCGTCAGACCCCATGCAACCAGCCCCATGCTAGGGAGAGGCCTCCAGAGAGGTCTGACCAGGGCAGAGTCAGGGCTCTGTGTGACCTTGGGCAAGTTCCTTAACATCTCTGTGCCTTAGTTTCCTCATCTGCCAACAAGGACAGGCAAAAGCAGTGTGGGGGCCACCACACTGTCCCTTCCGTGCCTGGGGCAGGGCTGCCCAAGGGTGGGCATGACAGGAGAGGACCCTCCCGCCTGCCCAGGTGACAACCCAAATTCTGAGCTGCCTGTGGATGTTGGAAATGCCTCCGTCTCTGCAGACAGGTGTAGGAAGTCTTACCTGACACTGAGCTCACGCTGCGGCAGCAACACAGGGAGACACAAGGGAATGGGGTGGCACGTCAGTGATGGTAGCGCTGCTCACCTTGCAGTCACCGGACAGCACAGCCCCTCGCCACCGTGCACCCTGGCCAGCTGGGCCACCCCCACCCAGGAACGGACCTGCCACAGCCCCACCAAGGGATCGTCCGAGGCAGCTGCCAACCATGGGAGGGAACCAGCTGTTACGGCCTGTGACCTGGGCACCCTCTGGACTGGGCAGTAAGAGCCAGGACTCCTGGGGCTCTGTTCCTCATTCCTCAGGCTTCCAGCACCCCATTACGGAGCCTGCCCAGAGCGGTGGGCAGTGCCCTTAGCCAGCCCAGCGCATGTAACTTCAGGTTGGGGCACCCCTCCTGGAGTGTTCGGGACACAGCACCCAGCACTGACACCCAACGGTCCCTGGAAGCTTTGGGAAGAACAGGAGTGCACCCTTCCACTCAAGGCCCAGCTCAGGCCGGAAACACCAGAAGGCACCTGTACACTCCACGCTTCCTCAGGGAACCCAGCTGCCTCCGGCCAGCACAAAGGGCTGGGGGCTGGTGGGCAGCAAGGCTGACCGAGCAGGCCTGGGACACTGGAGGGCCAGAACGTGGCAGGGGACAGTAAATACACGGGGGCTGCAGAGCGGGTGGCTGTGGATGGTGGCTGCAGGGAGCCAGGGAGTGGGGCTGGGCGGGCTGCAGGTAGCTGGGAACCTGGCCCAGCTGACTCACCTCCTCCAGCTGGCTGTGCATGTGCTGCACGATCAAGTCGATGGCCACTGTGTTCCCGCTCCCTGGGACGGGACAGGACAGGTCAGGAGGGTGACACGGGCAACCAAGGCACCTCCTCTGCCCACATCCCCAGGGCAGGTGGGTCTGCAGGCTCACCCCAGGGCACCACGATGTCTGCCACACGCATGGTGGGCTGGATGTACTGGTCGAAGGCAGGTTTGACGAACTTGTTGTACTGCTTGATGACGCCCTCGATGTCTCGGCCTCGCTCGCTGATGTCCCGACGTAGCCGTCGCACGAGGCGGATGTCAGAGTCTGTGTCCACAAAGATCTTCATGTCCAGGAGCTGGATGGGGAGAGCCGGCTGCTGAGCGGGGCGTGCCACCGGCATGGCCGGTGTGGGCGACATCGGGACCAGTTCCTGCAAAGATCTCTGGGCTGTGTGCCGACCTTGGGGCACCTTGAGGGTCTGGCTGGTACCTCTGGCTGGCAGCGTGCGTGGCTGTGGGGGCATGTACACGTTGCGTGGGGGCGCTGTCCACCAAGGGCTTCAGCCAAAGGCCACTGGATGGGTACTGGTTCCTGAGGCAGGTGGAGCCGGCACCACTACGGTGGGTCGTCCGCTATCTACGTGCCCTCGCACACACCAGGGGACTGGGGACTTGTTCCCTCCCCACCACATCCCCCATCATGGTCCTTGGGCTTGGTGAGTTCAGGTCTGGCCAAGGACGGGCGGATGTGGGGCTGGGCACTGCTGTACGGTGGGCAGCGGAGTTCCCTGAGCCTCAGCCCAAACTCGCTGGCCTCAGAACTACAAGGAACCGGGAGCAGATCTGGCACAGCTGGCTGTGAGCACAGGCCTCCCCCGATGGGCCTCGGCAGGGGCAGGAGAGGGAGCCCCGCACAGCAGGGCCTGGCGGGATGGATGCGGCCGTGCACGCCTCCCAGGGGTCAGGGGTGCGCCACGCAGACGGCACAGACACAAGGGCCCGCCTCCATCCCAGGCAAGAGCACGCACGTGCACACACGCAAACCCACACCCACCACCCCAAGGTCACTCTGACCTCAGTGCCCTCACGAGCCCCAAAGAACGGCAAAGGAAACACAGACACGTAAGAGGGTGAGTAAGGGTCAGAAGAGAAAGAAAACACAGTAGAGGCCCTGGCCCAGGGCTTGCACCCCCACCTGGAAGGGAGCCCCTCCTCAGGCTGCCTCCCCCACCAAGGCCATTTCCAGTCTCTCTGTGGGAGTGGCGGGTCTGCTTGACCCAACGTCCTGACTGGCTCCCCACAGAGTAGCCATTCCTCACCCAACACCCAGTGACTGCACCACAAGGATGGGACAGGTGGCCATGCACCTGTCAGAGCCAGTGGCTTGGCCTGCTTGGAGGAGGCAGGTTTGAGGTTAGAACCACAGCGGGGGCGGGGAGCTGAGCCGGGGTGGGCGTCCCCGGCCGTCAGCCTCGAGCCCTGCTCTCACCTCCAGCAGTGTCTTGTCAGCAAAGGCCATGATGCCCTCGAAGATGATGACGTTTGCACCGTAGAGCGTTTTCTGCAAAGGAATCGTGCAGCGGTTCACCCTCTGTGCCCACCGTGCTCCCAGGAGGATAGGCATAGGCCGAGCCCAGCGGGCCTACCCAGTCTTTCTTCCGGCTGTGGGTGGTGAAGTCGTACACGGGAACCTTGACACTCTTGCCCTGCTTCAGCTTCTTGAGGGTGGACACAATGAGGTCAAAGTCAAAGGCGTCTGGATGGTCAAAGTTGAAGTTGTTGCGGGCAGCCTGCTCCTGCTGCTGCGTGGTGAGCACCTGTAGGGGGAGGAGGCAGGGGCTCTGTGTACCCCTCCCCGCCATGCCCCGGGGCCGGGGCGGGGGCTCCAGGCCCCTCTGAGGCCATGGCCTGCATGTGCGGGAGTGCTCCTCACCTTGTAGAAGGAGTCCATGGACAGCAAGACCACCCAGGGCACGTCCAGGGCCTCGATGATCATCCTGGCCACGGTTGTCTTCCCGGAGGCGCTGCCGCCTCCCAGGCCTGCGGGAAGGGGCAGAGTGACCCTGAGCAAGGGCCGCCCAGCCATCCTCCCAGATGGGTTCCCTGACACAACTGAGGGGCACGAGGCTGCTGACATGAGTGGAGCTGCTGCTCAGGTGCTCGATGACAGGTGCTGCCTGACCTCCCCCTCCCGCCGCGGGCCTGGCTCACCGATGGCGAAGGCCTCCTTGGACTGCGTGCCATGCTCGTTGTACCAGGGCGGCCGCCCGGCTGTGTAGATGGTGCGCTTGCTGGTGCGCAGCAGGGGCGGCTCAGACTTGCACTGGCTGGTGGTGCGCTTCCGGGGCGAGCGCCTGGTGCCCACAGCTGGGAGGAGCCTGTCCAAGGACTCCGCATTGCTGCTGCAGAGAAGGAGTACACGCTCGCCTCTGCCGTCCTGTGTCGGGCCTGGCGTGGCCGCCGTGGGGCGCAGCCCCCCCTCCCCCCGTGCAGGCACACGGGCACGGCGCGGGGGGGCAGACTCAATTGGGGCATACACAAAAAACCACCCGCAGCCCACCCACAGGGCTCCGGGCCTCGGACCGCCACTGCCCACACAAGTTCAGAGGGACAGCAAACACAGGGCAACGAGGACTGCCATCTTGGGCCTGGCTCCTCTTTCCTCGTAGGCTGGGCACCAGCGGGCTCCATAGGGCCCCTGTCCTTTCAGGAGATGAGAGGGGCACACCAATGGCAGTCAAGACCCCGTGGAGGACTATGTTTCCTCCCAGGACACTCTCTGGGCAGTCCTCTTGTTTTATATGATCTGATCCCTGCCACCCCGTAGGGTACACAGGGCGAGGGGCTCCGGAGACAGAAGCTGCTGACGGGAGAGCTGGGCAGGGCGGCAGAGTGGATGGGTGCAGGAGGAAGGCCCTGCGCTGGGAGGCCTACAGGGAGGCCCTTGCTTCTTGCCCTCCAGCACGCTGCAAACTCCGGGCAGAAGGCCACGGCCCCCAGGGGCTACGAGCTGGAAAACTCAATCCAGGGAAGGCACGGACGGCATCCGTGTTCTGTCCTGCCCATGCTGTCCCCCTAGTGCCGAAGGGACATGCTGATGTCTCTGTCATTTCAGAAGGGGCACGGTGTGGCTGCTGGCCCAAGGCCTCAAATCCCAAGAGCGGCAGCTCCGGGGACATTCAATTTGGCTGAGTGGCCCAGCTGGGAGGCAGTGTCTGCCCGATGCCTGCTCAGAGTCTGTGCTGAGAGGCTTGGACACAAAAGCCTGGTGTAAAGATGGCTGCAAGGCCAGGACAAGCCCAGGGAGAAGGCATTTCTGGCCACCGCATGAGAGAGAGACTGGGCTGGCCAAAGCATCACCTTGCTGACCTGCTCCCGAGGCTTCAAGGCAGGTCGTGGCCCAGCACAACTACTGACTATCCGGGCAGAGCCCCCGGCGGGTGGGAAGACAGGGCAGGGAACCACGTGGACGCGCTGGGCAAGTCGGTCCCTGCGCAACGCTTTCTGCAGCACTGCCTGTCCACCCCTGGTCCAGGACCCTGGTGATGAGTGCTGCTCACAGTACTAGCAGGAGAGCCGGGGATGAACAGAGACAGGGAAGGCGTCCTGGAAGTATGGCTGGGTGAGAAAGTCCAGTGCCATGAGACACGAACTCATGTATATATTTACATAAAACCGCCCGCCTGCACACACCTTCATTTGAGGGTGCGTGAGCAAAATGGGGCGCACAGAGGGGACTACGGCCTGTGAAGTCTGCTGCCACCCCTACAACCAGCAGTGCCGGGCCGCGGGGTGCCTGGAACCGGGCCGCAGACCCATGCCCCGGCAAGGGTGCTGCCAGCTCACCCAGGCCCGTGACAGTGCCTTCCTGCCTCTGGAACAGCCTGCAAGAGCCGGGAAGGTGGGGTGCACATGTGTTGGGCGTGGGAGGAATTAGCTGAAGCCAAAGGCGTGACAGGTAGCGCTCGGGAGCCTACTGGTGTGTTGAGAGGACAACTTCAGCAGCAAGAAACCACCCACCACATGACAGGAGACACGTGGCCGCATCCTGGGGGACAGACAGCACAGGACTGCCGCTGCTCCTTGCCAGGACAGCACAAGGAGCCAGCGCTGGAGGTGATTAGCCTGTCTGTGTGCTCAGTGTCACCTCTGTGGCTCTGGAGACAGCAATCTGGAGCGAGGACAGCCCTAGGCACTGTCACCCAACAGCAAGCATGTGGGGGCTTCTGCCCAGCATGGAGCCACCCCAGCAGTGCCGCCCACACGCCCAGTCAAACCAGAGAGGGACACGGTGCGGGGGTGGGGAAAGCATGCACCAAGCAGCAGTATCTCCAGGACCTGGGCAGAGGGCAGTGCTGTGTGATCTAACCCCGGACGTATTCGTCTAACCACGCTGAGCACACAGCCCCCACGGCTCACCAATGTGTTGTCCTCCCAAGCAGGCGGCCCGCCGCTCGCTCTGGAGATGACAGATGGCCCATTCGGGAGAGTGGAGCCAGCCCTGCCGTGGCCCTGGGGGTGACGGTGGGCAGAGAACAAAGTCCAGCCCCGTGCCTTCTGCGAGCACACTCCAATGTGGAAAACCTGACTTGCAATGGAGGAAGTCCTCCCCATCTCAAAGAACGCGCTCTTGTGCGCTCGTGCTGAGCATGCCCACGCAGGACCGCCTCGGGGCAGCGTAGGCCTGGGGCTGGCATCGCTCCCGTCCCCTGCTTCTCACCCCGGCGCAGTGGCCTGGCCTCTCCAGCAGGAAACTCAGAGTCCCTATTTGTGAGTGTTCATTGTACTACTGAGGTAATGACGGCCACCACCACTGACAACTTCTGAGGCTCATGCTGCCAACAGCCTGGGACCATTCCAGGGAAGAGTACCCGTGCGCCAGGAAGAGCTGAAAGTAGGGCAGAGAGAGCTTTGCCAGAAACCCGCCCCGTCTAGGGCGCCGCCCCATCTAGGGCGTGTGATGGGCCGGAAAGGCATCAGGCTGGGTCTGCAGCCAACTCCAGCTGCACTGCCTTCTCCAAAGCCCCGTCTCTCTCTGGGAATCAGGGACAAAGCCGCGCTGTGACCTCAGAGCAAGCCGCACCCCATTTTCTCAGCGACACGACCTTGGAAATGGGAACATCGCACAAAAGATCTCATTTCTCAGTCAACAGATGGTCGGGGTGCTTCTGGCTACAGTGACAAAAGCTAATCTCAAACCAAAGGATTATGAGCCACAACAGAGACTCACCTGTAACAGACAGCCCCAAGCAAAACCAGACCCTGCTGGCGGCCAGCCCTGCCTGGCCCCTCACGAGCACCTACCCGGCCTGTTTCCCTACGTCGATCGGACACACGTTACATGGGGCTGCCAGCGGCCAAGACACTGCAAAGGCAGTTGCCTCACTACAGCCACGAGGGACAACAGGCCTGCCACTCACCTGCCTTCTGCTCCGAGGGCCCAGCATCCCGAGATCCTGATGCCAGGGTAAGCTGGGGGGCTGCTCATGGCTGGGACACAGGGGACAGTGGACAGCAGGGTGATCCCAGGTGTGTGCAGGAGCATCTCCACAGGGCCACTTAGACCCACAGTGGCCCCCTTGGACAGCTCAGGAGACACCTGAACTGTCCCTCCATGCGTGGGCAGGAAGTGCTGCAGGTGAGAAGCTGGGGTTGGGTCCGAAGAGCCTCCCGTGTGGAAGGAACAGCACTCACTGCCGGCCTCAGAGGCTGAGGCCACGGGCATTAAGAGGATCACCCGGCTGGGGGCTGTGCACTTTCCTGATATTAATAGCACTGACCCTGCTGAAAAGAACAGTGTCCTGTGGCCCTGGCAGACCTCAGGCCTGCCCTGGCCTGTGCACCGGCTGCTGCACTGCTGGCCCAGTGCTTGCTGAGGACCACAGTGCACCCCTCCTAGAACACCATGGAAAGAACTCCAGACCCCAGGCCTGCTTGGGACTGTGAAACCAATCCTCTCCTACACCCCTACAGGACAGGGAAATCTGAGGTCTCTCCTGGCCAAGTCTTGCTGAATGTCATTGCTGCGCTGGGCGTCACACTCTTGGCCCCAAGGTGCCTTCTAGAGGCATAAACAAACCTGAAACTCTATCCACCTGCCCCACCCCCTCCAGGGGTAGGCTCCAGTTCATCCCCCAAGGCCACCCAGTGCTGCGTGTTCAGCCAGGGGGAAACAGTCATTCTCTAGCCTGGCAGCAGGAGAGAGAATGGGTTCAGCCCCAGCCTCAGCAAGGGTGGGTCAGCCAAAAGATCTTTACTGCAGTGTGTGAAGCGGTCTGCATCCCTAGGTCCTCAGCCTCCTTTCCAGCTTTCCTCCTGGCTTCTAACAACATGGAGGCTCAGGGAAGAGAAGATTCCAGATGGGGCTCACACACCTGAAGAGGGGCCGCTCCTGGCCGGCCCAGGTAACAAGGGTGTGTCTGCCTCCCTGTCCAGAGGCACTTGGAGGCAGAACTGAACTGTCCAACTTTGCCCACAAGCGCTTCCCCCTCCTGCTCCCTGGCCTGGACAAGCGGGCAGGGGCTGGCCCACACTTGGGAGGCTAGAGCTGTCCTGGACAGGGCTGCAGAGTTGGGGCATGCAGCACCAGGGCCTTCACTGGTGCCTGACGCTCTGTCCAGGTTTAGGAAGTTTGCTGGATGAGTCAAATGAGGCTGGATGGAGGAGGGAGGAGCCAGGCCCCAGTGGACCCCAGACTGCTCAGAGACAGAGGTGTCAGGGGAGTATTCTCAGGGCAGGTAGAACACTGGGGGGCTGCAGTCTTAAAGGAGCCAAAAACAGGCTCCAGAGACTTGCACAGCCCCTACCCCATTACCCTGGAAACTTCCCTGCAGAAGTCCCTCGTTCCTGCTGCTCTGGGCGGGTCCAGCCAGCCTCCCTCCATTCCCATAGCTGCAAACCCACCTCCACCAGGACCGCACCAGGAGACAGCCCCAGGGGTTCACTGTTATCACCACCATTCTCATTTACCCATCAGCATGTCCAGTGCTAAGGGAGTTGGAGTCTCTGTCCTCATGGAGCTAACCCTCTAGAGGGGCAGGCAGACAAAACACAAGGGCAAAGTAGACAAACCATACCAATGCGCCCGCAATGACGTGGAAGAAGCTGGAAGGGTGGTCAGGGAGAGCCTTAGCTCAGGGGCACTGGCACATACACCTAAAATGCCAACCAGACCCAGCTCCGGGGCCCTTGGGGGGTGTGCAGGGACTGTGGGGGCAGCACAGAGGAACAGCCCTCAGGACACCAGCCAGCATCAAGGGACAACCGTGAAGTCCAGAGGCAGTTCCAGGGTAGACCCCATGGGCCTCTGGAGAAAGCGTGCCGGAGTCTCCACTTACGGCTCCCAGGTCCTGGCTCTCTTCCTACGACCTATGCTTCCCTGGACATCATGGGGGGGGGCACCCAAGCCCACTACACGATTCTGCACGCAGGATGGGGCCCTGACTGCAGCTGCCACCTATCTGTGTCCTCAGGGAGTGCTTTTCTCAAGGGCCTACCTAGCTTTATCCTCTCTGATCTCGGGCTACCTCAAAGATTCTTTGGCACAAGCAGGTGTCACAGACGCAAGTCCTACAAGACTCACCCGGTGCCAGGCATATAGTCACTTTTTGCCGGGAAGGTGTGAGATGGGAAGGACACACAATGCTCCTCAGGGCCTGGGCAGCCTCCTGCGATCTGGCGGCTCCTGAAGGAGAGCTGTCATCGCAGGGCAGCCTCGCCTCATCCCTTACCCCTCCCCCCCCTCCTCCCTCCAAGAAAGAGGTTGCCCTGGCACCCAGACCATTCTGGAGGAATCCAGGCACACAGCATTTCTGCCTTGGAGAGATCACCCAAGTCCCGGGATGAGATGCCCGGGCTGGAACCGTGGTTTCCTTGGACCCCCACAACCTGCGGCCCTCGCAGAGCCTTCCTGAAGCGACAGTTTAGACCCGGAAGTGCAGGAGGCTGCTCCGGATCGCGGCTCAGCCACCGCCCCCTGGTGGGCCTGGCCCCAGGAGCTCAGTAGGAGCCCATTTCCTCTTGGCCTCTTCCATCTCCCCAGTCAGGGTGACAAAATGGCCCTGCCCCCCGCTCTACCCTTCCAACTTCAACTCTTGCAAAGCCTCCCCAGAGCCTGGCGGCACGGCACAACAGGTGGGGCAGGCGGAAGGCAGCAGGCACGATCTACCCCAGACTCACGAACCCTGGCCTCTTAGGTGGAGCAGAGCCTGAGTCCCGGCGGATTCCAGAACACACTGACCACCTCAGATGCTCCAGCCCAGGGGCCCTCCCCGTCCCCTCGGGATAGACAACAAAGTCCACGCCAGCTACGGGCAGAATCCGCTTTATCCGCAGAACCTCGGACTGGGCGCCCGGCAGGCCTGCCCATGAACCCGGTGCCGCCGGCCATCGAGGAGCGGCGGGGCGGACACGGTCTCACCTCCGGGCTCAGCGCCGCCGGCCCCGCCAGGCCCGGAGGAACCTCCCACCGCGGCAGGGGGCCCCCCGCGTGTCCAGACCCAGCCCGTCGAGGTCGCCCTGCCCGCAGGCGGACGCCCCACCGCACCGCGGGCTCCGGCTCACACGGCGGACGCGAGAGGGCGTGCGCGGCCCCCAGCCCGTGCTCGGCGGGGCGCGCCTACCGGTCCTCGCACGAGGCCTCGCTCCTCTCCGCCGGCCGGTCGGGCCCGTCTCCCGCCGCAGCGGGCGGCGGAGGCAAGCGGGGCGCGTCAGCAGTGGCTGGGGGCGCCGCCATGGAACTCTGAGGCCTCTCCGCGGGCCGCGTCTCCGGGGCTGGCCGCCGGGAGTCGTAGTTCGGGGCTTTGCGCCGCACACTCGCTGGCGCGCCGTGCGGACTACAAGTCCCACAAGGCCGTGCGGCTGTGCGTGCCGGGACTCGTAGTCCGGCCTCACCCGCTGCGAGCGGGCGGACGGGCGTCGTTTGCGGGGAAAGATCCCACCCCGAGCTTTACCACAAACTCAGCAGCACAAAGCCCCTGGAAAAAAATCAATAAACATTTATTTGATACAGTCATATTTAATACATACAGTTGATGGCCCACCCCCGCGCCACATGGGGCCGGGAGGCGGGGACGAGGACCGGGGACAGATGGTCACAAGGCGGGCAGGGCCCGAGCTCACCGTCAAAACATCTTGCAAATAAACACTTTGTAGATAGAATATATATGTATATATACGGTTACAAGTGATAGCTGGAACCTCTCTTCCGAAATGCACTTATGTACGGAGAACCGGCATTAAAAAACCCAAACCAAGAAACCCAAAGCACAGGCTGTGTGGCTGCCAGGCCAGAGGTACTGGCCGGCGCCCCCCCCCCCCGCCCCCGCCCGCGACCCCCAGGCCTCCAGGGTAAGCCACCTGGGGCCCATCGAACTGGACACACCGGGACAGCCCTGCCCCCCGTGGGTCAGGGTGCACCCATTCTCTCCCTTCTGAACCAGAGGGACAGGAAGGGGCTACCGCTGGGAGGGCCACTGATCACCTCACACCAGGATACACCCTCAACTGCCTTTGCACAAGCAAATAAAGTGCATCCTATTTTTGTGTGAAGTGTCAGCCCCTTCAGTCGGGCCGTTCCTGTTCTCAGGGCAAGGGTGGGTGGGCTGGGCCAGAGGTAGATCTTCAGAGAGGGACCTGGCATTGTGCCCTGGGCTTGGGTCTTGGGCAGGGTTCACGCCCACCATGCCCTGGGGGTCTGCCACTCCAGTCCCTCTCACTGAAGGTGTCAATCAAGGCCAGGCGGTTACCTGGCCGGATTCCCACCAGAGTGGGAGGTGGGCGGATCCCGCTGAGCCGCCCAGGGCTCTGCCCACTTTGGAGGAGGGCTCTGCCCACCAGCTCGCCACTGCCACTCACCAGAACATGGGAAGCAGGAAGGGAAGAAGGGAGAGAGGGGTCCGACCCAATAGTCACTTTTGGCAGCAGCCCCCCACACCCACTTTAAAGACAAAGAAGGGGGTTAAAGTGCTAAACATCAAGTTATCCAGGACCCCACCTCTTCCCACACATCTAGGCAGGGTTCCCAAACCAGGGACCAACTGTGGACTTCAGGGGGTGACCTGGAAACTCACCCCCCAGCAAAAAACCAGCCCCCCGTTCCCCAAGGGCCAAGTACCTGAGAGGCTGGGGCGGGCGGCCGTCCCCAGCAGAGGTGTTGAGGTCCAACCTCCTCCAGCCATTGGTGACAAAGACAAATGCACCTGGGGCTCCTGCCAGCACCTGCATCCCCTCCCTGCCCAAGGCTGCCCCCCTCCCCCCACAGTGGCTGCCTGACCCCACCTCTGCCTCCACCAGCTGTATTACCATAGTGACACCCAGGAACACAGAAAAGTCTTTCTGCCCACGCTGCCCTCCCTTCGTGTTTGACACTGGATCACATCCATCCGTCCATGCCTCCAGTCTTCGATCAAATCAAGGTGTGTGTGAGTGGGGGTAGTCCAGGTCTCTACACCCCCTCCCTAGCACACAGGCCGGGGTTGCCCAAGAGCCTTTTGGCCAAAGGAAGGAAACTGGAGACGGGCAGCATGACCAGCCCCCAAACCCCCCTGGAATCTGTCTCCCTACTGCAGGGCCAGGAGAGCCAAGCCTGGCTTAGGGCCCCTCCTCTCCTGTGACTAGATGAGGACGGGAGCTGAGGGGCAGAGAGGTGCCCGGTCAGCACCGCCTCCCTGAGCAGGGGAGAGACACCCCCTCAGCCCCTAGATCCACCGTCGGCACCAGGAAACCCTTAGCACCAAAATGTCGGATTGTTGTTTTTGTATAAAAAACAGAATAAAAAAAAGGTTGTTACTTGTCACAGCAACAAGACTGGCATCCACTACACCCAGGAGATACACGCACACGGGCAAATATCAAAATTCACATCGTCCAGGATCGGCAAGGCCGAGCCCTCAGCCCACCCTCTACCCCCCAGTGGGAAATAACCTCTGTCCAAACCCAGTGGCTCTGAGTACCTTCCTCCCCCCTACACTGCCGAAGCTGGAAAGTGGGGCCCAGGGAGGAGGCCAGAGGCGGTTTGGCCACCTCCTGTGGGTGCCCTGGACTCCAGCCTGAACCCTGGTCAACCTGCAGACCTAGCCACGCTCTGAGCCCCCAAAAGGGCCAGCACAGAGCTGCCACCAACACAACGTGACCTTGGCCAAGCCCCCTCCTGGCCTTCAGCTCTCATATCGAAAGACCACACAACCAGAAACAAAAGGGCAGGTAAAAAAAAAAAGGGGGGGGGGAGGAGACTCCCATGGGAGCTTAGCCACAGGCCAACCCAGACCAGCAGACAGAAGGCTGATTCCCACAGGGATTACTCCTCAGAGCTGGGCCCCAGTTCCATGCCCCACATGCCTGTGGACCCCAGACCAGACTGGCCCATCCCTGACCCACTGGGCTGCCCCAACCTAGAGCAGTGGTCTTAGCAAAGCTGGAGATTGGAGGCAAAGCTATGCTCCATGTGACCCCTTCACCGCCCCCCCCCCCCCACTCCGGCAGCCCTGCAGGTGAGAGCAGAACCCTCCCCCTGCCCCAGGCAGGGAGCACCCATGAAGACAGGATGGCAGGAGAGCCCACGAACAGGGCCACCTCCACCCACTGTGACGGACAGGGGCCAGTGGGGCAGGGGCCCGAGCACAGCAGGGGTCACACAGGCAGGGGAGGGTGGGCCTGGAGAGGTAGAGAACAGAAGCAGAGGAGCCAAATGCGGAAGGACGAGGGAGGCCACGGTAGGGCGGCTGTCTGGTCAGCATGGTAGCAGTCAGACTCAGGGTCTGTCCTGGGAGGTAGCTGGGGGTGCTGGGGTCCAGTGTTGGGTAGAAAGGTGAGGCTGCTCAGGTGCCCTCATCAGCCCAGAACCATGGGTCACCGAGGACCCCCAAGCCTTGGGCCTGAGAAAGCAGACGGGGCCGGGAGCTTGCATGGTGAAGGCCATCTGCCTGCCTTGCTCTACCCCGTGGCGCTGAGGCCTAAGCCACAGACCCTCTTCCTGCCCATCCAGGGCCCCAGACTCCACCAGGCCCATAAATGTCCCTCCAAGCTATTGCACTTCCGTTGCTGCCACGGGCCTCCCCCCAGAGAACCAGCCCAGGTGTGCCCTGTGCAGCCTGCACACGGGAAGGGCCGTCAGGAAGGAGAGAGGGACTGGCTGCCTCCGCTGGACAGATGAATAGGCAGGGGTGGGGGGTGGAGAACCGGAGGGCAGGAGGTCCTGGAGCTAGCTACCCCCACCCTGAACAGAGTGGGCTTGGTGTCCAGTGTGGGGACCAGGCCCCACCCACCTGCCAGCCACTCTGCTCACTTCTCAGGAGCTTTGCTGGCTCCCACCTTCCGGCCAGTGGAGCCCCGGGCCCCTTTGTCTCTGCCTCCTGGGGGCCAGTCGTCTCGACGTGGGGGCATCTTGGGTGCGGGCTCCTCAGGGGTCCGCTCCTTGGGCTTTCGGCCTCGCTTCTTCCCACCTGCCAGACTCTTCTTCTCTTCCTTCTTGGGTGCCAGTGAGTCCTGGCTCCTGTGTTTGGGAAGTGGGTCAGCCGAAGTACGGAACCAGTTCTGGAAAGAAAAACACCGCAATGTAGACCCCGAGGCAGGAGGATGCTAGGCACTGGGGCCAGGCAGGCTGCTGCGCTACGGTGCCTCCTGCTCGGGGTGCGGGGGAGTGGTGCCCAAGCTCCTCCCGTCCTCCAGGGAAGCCAGAAGCCACTTTGAAATAACCCCACCAGATTTCTTCTTTCCTTTTCTTGTTTTGTTTTTTTTTTTTTTGAAACCACCAGATTTCTCAACCTTGGCTGCTTGCTCAAAGGCCACACAAGCTATTACCCCACCATTCCCGCCCTGGCCCAATCCCCTGCCTGGGGCCAGCCCATTTGCTGCAGGCTCAGCAGGTGTCTCAGCCCATCCCACCTCTGCATGGGTCTTGAGGATGTGATACTTGACGCCACTCTCAGAGCTGAACTCCTTTGGACACAGCAGACAGCAGTACTTTCCCACCAGGTGGTCTCCCTGCAAGGCATCAGGCAGGCCAGCCCCCAGATATTGGACCCCACCCCACCCCTGGGAATACCAGAAGCACCAGATCTAAGCAGGGAACCCCGGCCCTCTTCCCGCACCTGTGTGGCTATAGGGTCGGGGCAGCAACTACAGCTCATCTTGTTGGGTGCTCGATGGGTGAGCTTAGGGACCCATCAAGGCTTCTGTGTGGCAGGACCTCTGAGCTGCCCCCGCTGCAGGGGAGGTAAGGGATAAGGAGAGGATGGGAAGAGGAACGTGCCTTGGGGAAGGGCTGCAGCCTTGGCCTAAGGCCCCTCACCCCAAGCCCAGGTCCACTGTGCCCGCTTACACCCACACAGACGAGAAGCCCCTGTGGGCAGAAGAACTTGGGCCAACGGACTCATGGATAGGGTTGGAGAATGCTGAAGTGTCCTGGGCTGGGCTGGCCATCGGGCACTGGCCGGTCCCTGCCCCACCGGGGTGGGGTCACACACCCAACATGCCGGAGCCCCTAAGGGTTGGCTGGGAGTGCAGAGCACCTACCCCACCACGGGAAAGGGCCAGGGGACTGACCTTGCTGCAGCTGGCGAGATGGGCCTTAAGGCCGGACACACTGGAGTAGATGGCTTCACAGCACTGGGGACAGGAGACAACGGTGGGGGAGGGCCTCCCAGCAGATGTCCCCACACAGACACACGCGTACCCCTGGCTGAGGGATTATGGGGCCTCTGGGGTAAGTGGGGGGCTTGACCCCAGGGGTCCTGGGATATGGCAGGCTAGACCTCTAAAGCTGAGATTATGGGGCTCCATCTAAGGACCCTGCAGGGATCACAGGTTGGCTGATCACTTGGAGACCTCCTACCCAGGGCCACACCTGGGCTCTTTACTCCTCAGCCCCAGGGTCCCCACACCCACCCACCAGCCTGCCCCAACTCACGTCATTGGGGCAGTTGACGTGGCCTTTCTCCTTGACTTCATTCTTCCACGCCTCCAACAACTGGGGGTTAAGTGTGGGGAGGCCTGGCCGAGTATAGTTGAGCTGTAAAAGCAGGTGAGCACCAGGGTGAGCCCAGGGGGCCTGTGTTAATGGGAGGCTACTGAATGCCAGGCCAGAGCCGACCCCACCTGCTCCAAGGACCAGACTGTGCCCCCCACAGATGGCAGATGTGAACCTGGAAGGCCAGCAAATGGGCCAAGTCGCAGGGGCGGGGCCGCTGCAGGGGACCCCAAGCTAGGTCACGCCCTGTTCGGGGACGGGAGCTCACCCGGGCAGTCTCAGGTACTAAGTCATCCTTCACCCGCCGCTTGGTCCAGTCTCGAGCCAGTTCGTCCTCTGCAATCTCTTGCAGGTGGAACACGGCAACCTGGGCTGACGTGCGGCGGATGCGGCCGCTGGGGGTCCGCTCCACACCCAAGAGGTCCTCAGTTTCGGGGGGCTTGTCCTCAGGTTCCTCAGGCGGCTGCAGAGCAGGAAGACAGGGTGAGCAACAGGGACCAAGTGGCACGGGGTGCAGAGAGACAGAGGTACGTGCCCCAGGCAGCGAACACGGGCACTCGGGGGTCCCAGGCTCACTAGGCCCCATGCACGTAGCCCCCAGAAAGGGAAGGGGGAGCACACACAGCAGATGGCACGCGACACACGCTTGGTACCCCAGGGGCAAGAGGACCCAGGCCACAGGCTGCTCACTGGGGCCGTGTGCTCCGAGCGCATGTGGTAATCGTGTCCGGCCTTGGAGCGGTAGGTCTTTCCACAGTGGGTGCAGGGAAAGGAAGGGCTGTCCACTTCACAGGGAGGCTTTCCGCAGCGTCGCTGGTGGTACTGGTAGCCCATGAGGCTGGAGAAGGCGGCCCCGCAGCCCTGGGGTCAGAGTCGGGTAAGTGGCCAGCAAGGGGCTGTGTCCCATCCCACGCCCAGCGCCCCGCACAGTGCGCCCCGCCCCCCCATCCCACTGACCTCCTGGGGGCACCGCAGCCTCCCCATCTGCTTCAGCACCTTGCGCAGCCGCTCCCGCTCCTCCTGCTCACTCCCCTCCGAGGCCTCGGCGTCAGAGGGCTGGGGGGCAGGCCCAGCCTTAATATCCCCACCACCACAGGGCCCCTGCCCCAGCCCAGGGGTCAGGGCCACAGGTGTCCAAGGTCAGGCACGGGAACCACTAAGTTCTGCTGCCACGTGGGGACGAGAGGTCAGTGGGCAGGGCAGGCAGGGTGGGGTGGGGTGAGATGGACTAGGAGGCTAGCGGCTGGTGGGTCAGGGCATACCTTGGCGCTGTGCTCTGCCATGGTGTGGTAGTTGAGGCCGGCCTTGGACTTGAACTGTTTCCGGCAGTGCTGGCACTTGAGAGCATCCTGCAGCTGCAGACATGCCCCTGTCGTGAGAAGCTGAGTCTGGGCACTTCCCCCCCTGGGACCCCGGGCAGCCTTACCTTTTGACACACCTCCATGTGCTTCTTAAGCCCCACGAGGGTCTTTCGGGTGACCACGTTGCAGGTGGGGCAGACAGCCTCCCCCCGTTCATGGATGGCCCGCTGCCACTGCTCCTCAGGGCCACCTGTAGGGCAGGGCCAGGGCCTCAGGGGCTGGTGGGGGCTCCCGGACGCCCTGGATGCCAAGCACAGGACCCACGGTCCACACTCAGCCCCCAGTCCCTGTGGTCCAGGATCTGCCCCAGAGTTGAGATCTGTCCTGGGCCCTGCACATGGCAGCCCCCCCACCTGGAGCTGGGTGGGCCGTGGGGGCCGGCACGTCCTTGCTGACCGTGCTAGCAGGAGCCAGCACCTTCTTGCGCACATCCTCGGGGCCCGGCCCCTCCTGCTTCTTGGCACGGTGCAGGCGGGATTTGTCCTCTGCCTTGGCCAGGCCTGTGTGCACATACAGGATGGGGCAGGTGTGAGCCAAGGGTGCAGGCACACTTGTGCATGTGTCGAGCCCCAGATGCTGTACTGGCTAGGGCCTCACCTTTGAGTCCGAAGGTCCCTGAGATGGACGGCTGCTCCCCTGTAAACTTCTTGGGTGTCTTCTGTTTCCTTCCTGACTCGGGGGAGAGAAAACAGGGCCCAAGGTTTCTGGTCAAATAACCGTCGGGAGGCCTGGGCCAACAGACCGCTACCCCCACCCCAGCCACTGCCTCCCCCCTCTCGTCTTACTGTGCTTTGTGCGCTCCGCTCCCTCCTCAGGTGGGGACACAGGGCCTGTGGCCCTCGGTGCCTCCTTGCTCCCCAAGGGCCTGCTGCCCAGAGAAAGGGGGCTGCTGCCGGGGTCTGTGCTCAGCTGGAAGGCCGAGGTGTGGCCCGTGGTGGATGGGCCATACTCCCCATTCTCCGGCCTCGCCTGCTTTGGCAGGATGGGGCATGCATCCAGGCTGTCCGCAGCCCTGCAGGGAGCAGGCAGGTGAGGGGCAGGAGGGCCCACTTCTGACCCTGTTACCACCTCCAACCTGGAAGGAGCCCCCGTACCTTTTCTTACCACTGCTCCTCCCTGTGGCTCGAGGAGTTTTGTTCTCGGACTTGGTCAGCAGCACCATTTTGCAAGGTGGTGTGTGTCTGCTGATGGCAATGGGCCTGCTGACCGTCACTGGCTTACTGACCACAATGGGCCTGCTGACCGTCACCGGCTTCGTGACTGGCATGGGTTTCGTAACTGTCACAAGTTTTGTCATCGGCACCGGTTTGTTGATGGTCACTGGTTTGGTCACCGGCACGGACTTGGTGACTGGCACTGGCTTGTTGAGACTCGCTGCCTTGGTGACCGGCATGGGTTTGGTGACCGGCACGGACTTGGTGACCGGTATGGGTTTGGTGACCGGCACAGGCCTGCTGACCGTGATAGCCTTGGTGACCGGCACAGGTCTGCTGACTGTCACTGGCTTGGTGACCGGCACAGGCCTGCTGACCGTCACTGGCTTGCTGATGCCGATGGGTTTGCTGACACCCACGGGTTTGCCAACAGTGACAGGTTTGCTCACTCCAATGGGCTTGCTGACCCCAACGGGCCGGCTGATAGTGACCGGCCGGCTGACCGGCCCAGGCTTAGGGGCAGGCAGGGGTCGGTCCATGTGGTTCCAAATCCGGTGCTTCTCCAGCTGGGTCTTGGAAGTGAACGCAGCCTCACAGAAGGGGCAGGGAAAGGTCAGCCTCTCTGAGATGGCACCCTGGGTGGAGAGGGCAGGCATGGGATGGCAGCCCAGGCCTCTGCCCAGACACGCCCTGAGCAGACAGGTGGGGCAGGGCGGGCCCCAGGCCTCTATTTCCCTGCCCCACAGCCCCTTACCCCTTGGCACCGCTGGTAATGGTACTTGAGCCCGTAGATGCTGGGGAACTCCAGCCAGCACCCTGAGTTTGGACACTTCACCCTTGAGTGCGCCTTGAATTCATCTTTCCACTGGTTCATCAGGGAGAGCTGGACATGGAAAAGGTGAGGCTACTGACCCCTCAGCCAGCCAAGTCTCTGCCAACCCAACCCATGCCCAGCCTCCGTCTCCTCCCCAGGCCTGCAGGGCAGACAGGCTCCAGGAGCCCTTCGACCTCCGAAGTGCAGCAAGATTCAGGCCACCCCAAGCAGCGATGGTGTACTTGACCTGTTCTAGGAACCCCACAAATGTGACCCACTGGGTCCCAGGCCGCACCATGAAGCCAGAAAGCACAGAGCGACCTCTGACGCAAGCTGAGGGCTTGGGGCTGGTGTGTGAAAAGCAAGCAAAGGCAGGGTGGTGGCCTTGACAAGCAGACCCCAGCATGAGTCCCACCCCCGCCTTCAGGGAGCTCACAGGAATATCTCGGAGGGCCTGGTTCTCGGCTTTTGGACGCCCCTTTTTCTTCCCTTCCGTCCTGTCACTGGCTGGACTCCCCGGGTCAAAGCAGAGTGGGCTCTGGCTGGGCACTGTCTGCCCGCCCCGGACCACCGGCATCCCTGCAACACATGATATGCCAAGGCTTGGAAGCTGCATTCCCCACAGCCTCACCTGCCACCCAGGGGGCTGCTCAGGCCTGGAGGAAGCCCCACTCCCCCCACAGCGAAGCATGGGGAGTGGGAGACTGTGACTGTAGTCAGCCCAGGACAAGAATCCAGGGGCCCAGGCGGCCCAGCTGAGCACCCAGGAACTAGACTACTGGGGGAGCTGGGAGCTGAAAAGGAGTCCCACAACCAGTAGCAGCTGCCTGTGGTCACCTGGAGTTGACCTTGGCCTGATCCCTCTTACCCAATTTTGGAGGGTCATGCAGCACAGGAAGTCGGACTTCGTTCCGGCCTCCATCCTTCCCAGGTCCACTCTTGGTGGATCCTGGGAGCCGGCGGCCTCCTCCAACACAGAAGGGATCGGTCATTTCTGCAGAGCAAGTAGACAAACCTGTGAGGCTCACCAGGACCGACTCAGGACTTGAATGGACTACTCTTAAACCCTGCCCCCAGATAGGCCCCTCTCCGGCTCAGGGGAGGAGAGCCTGCCCACCTGTGTATGTATGGTAGGTGATGGAGGCTTCTGGTTTAGGGGAGGGGCTGCCCAGCTGAGGTCTCCCCAGATTATCCAGGAGACACAATCATCTTGGAAGCACCTAACTGTCCCGAAACCCTCATCAGCTCTCATAGACTTCCTTTGTCCCCAGACACACAGTCCTAAAACGTGCCATGAATCATACCTGGTACTGAGCTGCGGGCAGCCCCTGAAGAGGTGGAGCGTTCAGGAAGAAAGAGACCGACAGCATCCCTCCCAGGGGCCAATTATGACGCTAATATGGCTGCTAGCTCACAAGCCGCTCTGGCCCAGCACCTTGGGACACCTTACTCCACAGCCCCACTCAGACCGAAGGCAATGCCACCCTACCTGGACATGCACCCCTGGACCCTTCTCTCCAGGACACAGATGGAAGATGGCCAAGATGGGCACTGCAGGCCCCTAGCCTACTCAACTGAATAAATTCCCCTGGGCGGGGGGGGGGGGGGCAGATCAAGGACTGAGGATCCCAGGAGCACCTGTTTCTAGTCCCCATGCCAGCTGAACCGTTCAACCTGACTTTCTTCTCAGCCTTGTCTCCAGCAGGAATCCCTCAGCCACCCTCTACCCGGCTGACCTCCTCTCCACCTCCACCCTCAAAAGCCTATCTGTCCCCCACCTACAGGTCCACCAGTGCCACTCCAGAAACTGCCAGGCCATCGGCCACAGGGATTACCCTGCTGCCTGAGGCTGGACATCCTGGGCCTGTTCTGCTGGGGGACTCCAGACCCTGAGAGCTCTGGGGAGGGACTCTTGAGCTCAGCCCTACAGGATCCTCCTACAGGGACACCTAAGGTCACAGGAAGGGGGGGGGGTGTCGTGTGGGCAGGCAGCCCCTCCTCTGGCAGTTCCTAACGAACTTACATCAGAGGAAGCGGGGAGGGACTGCAGGGCCTAGAGGGGGTCCAGAGACTGAGGTCTCTGGTAAGGACAATCACTGCTCATTACCAAGGGGGTGCCCATATCCTGGGCCCAGGGGGAGGTTCGGGTCTACACGGGCCTAAACAAACTTCTCTGAAGTCTTCACACCAAAACTTCCAAAGGAGACATGCCAGCATCAGTCATCCCAACGCCATGATGATTCCACCAGCCTGGGATGTTGGTGCCTACCAAGAACCCACTTTGCAATCTCTCCGGCTTGGGCGGAGAACTCAGAGTTGGGGGGCCTGGGGCCAGGGCTGGCCTAGGGGGCAGACACCCTCCTTCCATCCACGACCTGTGACTAGAACAACAGGAGGAAAAGAGATTCCACCCTGTCAGAGGACCCAGCAGGGTGGCAAAGGTGGGACCCTCGCAGGGGGGAGGGGGCGCCACAAGCAACGCTGGCGGGGGGACCTCGGCACAGGCCGGGCGCGCGGATGAACCCGGCCAGGAAACGTACACCTGGAGACTGGCCTCGCCACACACCTGTCACCTGCAGCCGGGGTGCGGGGCCCCGGCCTGGCCTCGAAAGGGCCGATCGCGGGTGCAGGGGGGGAGGGGGGGCGAAGGCAGTGAACCAAAATGGCGACTTTTTCTGGAGAAGGAGGAGACAGGAGCGCGGCGCCGGCGCGGGGCGCGGGGCGCGGCGCGGGGCGGGGTGGGGGGGGGTCGGGGCGCGGCGGGGGGGTGGCGGGCGGGGGCTCCGGGCCCGGTTCCCCCCCCCGACGACCTGCGTGCGGGGTCAGGGTCGGGGACGCGGCCGAGCGAGGGCTGCCCCGGGGTCCGGCCCAGGGCGCGGCCGGGTGCTTACCTGCGGCGCCCTGCGGGACGGCGGCCGAGGCGGGGGGCCGGGGCCGGGGCGCGGGGCGCGGGGCGCGGGGTCCGGGCGGCGCAGGCTGCGCGCCGCGCTGCGCACATGCGCGCTCCCGCCCCTCCCACCTTTGACAGTTTTACTGTAGGGGGGAGGGGGCGAACTCTCGCGGTATTCCTGCAGCCGCTCCGCGACGGGGAGGAACGGGTTGGGGGGGAGGGGGCCCATCGGCCCGGCCCCCTCTCCCGGCTCCTGGGTCCGTCGCCTCCGTCCGCTGGGGCTCCAGTGCAAAGTGGCCCGTTATGCCGCCCGTAGGGCAAGAGGCGTTTTTTCAGGCAGTGGGGTAAACTGAGGCACTATCAGGACGCTGGGAACTGCCCCGATCCCAATGTACGCGGATCGAAGCGACCAGATGCCTCTAGGTGTTGGCCCTGGGAAGGTGCAGCAATGGAGACCACCGTCCTCTGGGAGCCTGAACTCCTGGCCCCTGGGAGATTGGGGCCTGCAAAGCAGGATCTGGATCTCTTCCAACCGGCCCTGTGACCACCTCTGCCTGTGGCCACAGTCAGGGGACCGCCTGGCTACTAACAGTGCTGGGGGAGCAGTTTGAGGCCATGGGCTCTATGGGGTTACTGACCACTGGACCAGCCTCTGTCTGCTTCGGGTGGGGGTGGCCAGGGCCAGTGCCTTGCTCTGCCGTGCCCCAGAACCCAGGGGACACTGGTATCAGGGCTGGGGGTAATGGGGTACCATCGCTACCAGGATTTGGGAGTGAATGAAGCAGAGGAAGAGGTGCTAGTTGGGAAATAGAGTTACAAGACACACCTCCTTCCCTGAAGCCTTTCCCACCCCCGGCACCTACCCCCTCTCCACCCTTCTGTCTACCCTGCAATAGATTCAGGGCAGAGCACAAGAGACATGGTCAGATTAGGGTCTGCCTCTCCTCATGGGCACTCGAGAACTGCTTCTCTAACGGCTGGCACAAAGTGCCGCCAGAGAGAGGGGTAGGGGCCCTCTTTGGAGCGTTCATTGGGTTAGAACTTCCCTTGGAAATCAGAGCCAGAGAAAGGTCCATGTGGCCCCAGGAGGAAGAGGAAATGTCCTTCCCTCATTGACCGTGTCCACCCTGGGGACAGGACATCCAGGGTTGGGGGAGGGGTCAGTGCGTGAGACCCAGCCAGGTTTGTCATCTTTCCCCGTGTAAGTCTGCATGTCCACGCATGGAGCACGTCCTCGTCTGTTGATAGGTGTGTGCCTTAGTGACCACGTGTGCCGGGCAGTCTCCTGTGTAGACGTCTGATGTCAGGGTTATGTCTATGTGTCCCATACTAGGGGAAAACATGCCTATCTGTATGTTAGTATCCAGGTGACTAGTTGGAAGGTGTGTGTGTGTAGGGAAATCTGTATCTTAGCAGATGTGTCTCCAGGCTATAGAATGTCTGGATGTTGGGATATTGTGTGTCCTGTGCCCCCTGTGTTTATGTTAGGGGGTCACTGGGTATCATGGTGTATTGTGGATCTGGAAACCAGCATCATGTGTCTCTGTGTCTCCAGACTCCCGTGGTCAGTTTCTGCCTCTGCATTACCATGTGTCTGCTTGCTGTGTGGGCACATGTGTCAGGGTGTTGTTGTGACCCATGTGTTTCCTATGTTAGGGCATTACCCTGTGTCAGGGGCTTAATGGGGGCCCTCCAAAGATTGCCATGTCAAATCCCTGGAACCCACGAATGGGGCCTTATTTGGAGAAAAGGTCTTTGCAGATCTTAAGTTAAGGGTCTTGAGGTGAGAAGATCATCTGGGATTATCCAGGTGGCCCTTAAATCCAGCGACAAGTTTCCTTGTAAGAGGAAGATATGACACAGAAGGTGATTTGACCACGACGGGCTGAGATGGGAGTGATGTGCCCAGGGATCCCCGCAGCAGCCGCGAGAAGCTGGGAGAGGTGAGGAGGGGTTCTATCCTGTGCTCCGGGAGGGACTGTGGTCCTGCTGGTTTTCAGACTGGTAGCCTGCATTGCTGTGATGAAATCAGTTTCTGTTGTGTTAAGCTTCCCAGCTGTCATTCGTTATGGAGGCCCCAGGAAAGTAACTCACCTGTGTCCGTGCATCTGGCTGCAGTCCACCGGGCTGAGCCCAGGATTCCCCACCCGGCCCTGGGGTAAACAGGTGTGCTGTCAAGATGCGACACCACTGCCCCCTAGTGGCCCTGTGGAGGCACCTGAACTGGGCACCGGGCACCGCCTCCTCCCACAGCCAGGGGCCCTCCATCCAGGACTCTTCCCACTCTCCAACACCCAGTTGGCCTGAGCCAAACACCACACTGGGGCAGTTGAGAACCAGGTTTATTTCTGGTCTTTGTCAGAATATAAAAAAGCGCAAAACAAAGAAGACAAGACAAGCATGGCAGGGTGGGGGGCAAGACAAAGGAGGGAGAAGACTGCGGCAGTGATAGGAAGGGCCCCCTGGAGAAGACAACGTTGTGATGGCACAAGGCAGGCTGTGGCAATCAGGGTGGCCAGAAAGGACGAGGGGGCTTCCTACTGGGGCCCGCGGGATAGGGGGCACCAGGCCAGTTATCCAAATCCCACTCGGGACCTGCAACAAGCCACTTCCCATCTGGAGGCCGGCTTGGGGCACAGAGAGGAGGCTGGAGGCTCAGCCTCAATCCCTGAGATTTTCAGGGCTCCCTAGGGGAGTGGGAAGGCAGAGGAACAAGAAGGTGGGGGCTACCAGGACTGCCCTCACTGTCCCTCTGCTGGGCAGCACCAGTCCCAAACCTTGGGCCCTCTGGCTCACAGAGTGGTTGCTCAGGTGCTGGCTGGGTCTCTGGTGGGCAGGGGTCGGGGGCACAGCCCTCAGGACAGTCTCTTGTGTGAATTCAGATTTTCTTGGGAGAGGAGCAGTGAGAATACATGCCCACAACTGTCCCTCAGAGGCAGCCTCCGCAACCGTGGGAGGAGGGGGGACACCCAAACCCAAGGCCAGGAGACAGCTGGGTCTGATCCCCGTCATAGGGTGCTCATAGTGCTGGGTTAGGTCTTGGGTGCCTGAGCAACCCCCAGACCTCTCTTGCCACAGTTCCCGGGAACAGATGGGGGCGTGGCGAGGGTTTCAGAAATCACGAGGGCACGCACTTGGCATGGTGTGCCTGGGGATGCGGCTGCTGCTGATTATCCGGGTGGGGTAGGGGAGGGCACTCGCCAGAGGGAGCTTCCACAGCTTATTCCGCCTGTCCTCTAGATGCTGGGTGAGGGTGTAGAACTGGACAAATGGGCAGACAGACAGACCTCTTGCCCTGGGG
Organism: Prionailurus bengalensis; assembly: GCF_016509475.1. Lineage (NCBI taxonomy): Eukaryota > Metazoa > Chordata > Mammalia > Carnivora > Felidae > Prionailurus > Prionailurus bengalensis. Next base: position 445,392 of record NC_057354.1, on the reverse strand, counting down.
GAGGGCAGGATGCTCAAAGGAAGCATGATTCAGCAGGCAACAGGGGCACAGACATCAGTGTGGGTGAAGGGAATATAAATAAACGGACTCCCCGGGAGTCTAGGGGGATAACCAGACCCTGCTCTGGCTCCACGTAGCTGCCCCACACGCTGCCAGCAGCACCAGAGGGTGCATTTGGGCTCAGGTCCTGCAAGGAAGGGCCACACCCAAGCAGCCCGCACCTGCTCAACGGCCCAGAATGCACAGCCAGAGATGGCAATCCTGGTCCCACCTGTCCATCGGGCTGGGCTCAGCCCCTGGGGCCTCCTGCAGGGTCCGAGAGGGGCTGTGTGCCAACTATGCATCATCCTTGCCACAGGCTCCGGTCACAGTGCTGGGGTCTGGGGTTCAAGCCTCAGGCAGCAGCTAGGACATGTTTCCAAAGGAGGCTACGGGGTGGGTAGGGGTGAGGAGGGGTGGAGATCTCTGGCATCTTCCACTCTGCCAGGCACAGGATGGCCCTTACCAGCGTCCTACAGCCGCCCCCCTGAGGTCAACTCACCCACCCTCCTCTTGGCCCCATGGCCCAGCCTCTCCCCCTGCCCCCCCCTCCCCCAAGACTCTCAGGGCCCCCTGGCTCCTCCCACTGACCTTGGCTCAGCAGCTGCAGGCTCCGCCCCTCCTCGCGCACCTGCAGGCGCAGCACCTGCTGCAGCACCTCCTGCCGCTGCGCCTCCTGTGCCAGCCCCATCCGCTGCAGTTTCTCCCCATTCAGCCTCAGCAGCGCCCGGCCTGGGAGAGAGGGGAGGAGGGGTCAAGCCAAGGTCAACACGCAAGGAGCATTAAGAGCCAAGGCAGAAGTGGGGGGGAGAAGAGGGGGACATAGACTTAAAGAGAAAGAGAGGCAGAGACAGAGAAATAAGGAGAGGAAAGAGGAGGATAGGCAGAGGAAAGGCAAGGACGAACAGAGCCGGGGCAGAGAAAAGCCAGAAAAAGATAGAAATGCACTGGGGAGGCAATGGCAGATTCTGCAAAGAGACAAACCTAGAAGGAGAGGTTGACTAGAAGGAAACAGAAGACAGGAAGAAATGATAGCAAAAGAAACGGAGGCAGGCTGAGGGGGGCTCTCCAGGGGATCCTTACGCCCCTCACACCCCGAGCAACCGAGGGTACCTGTGATGGCGTGCTGGGAGAAGGCCTCCACGTAGACGAGGTAGTTGTGGGGACAGTGCTTCTTGAGCCACTTGCAGACGTCCTGCTGACTCCACAGAACCACAGGCCTCGTCAGGCCACCCAGTGAGGGACTTGTGTGGTACAGACCATAGTGGTCGGAGTATAGCCGGCCCTGCAGGGGAGATGGGTGGCAGGTGGAGTGAGGTGATGGGGAGGGCAGGGGCTGAGGTGGGTATGCTGGGTGGGTACCTGGGGGGCCTCTGTGCCAGGCTGCTGCAGGAGCTTGACTGGCCGGCCGCCAGCGGCCCTCTGGCTACGGGAGTCGTGCCACGTGAGGCTGGTGCCTGGCGTCCGAGGCAGGTGACAAGGGATGCTCTCAGTGGACACTGTGTGATCCAGGAGGGTTCGGCAGAAGCTGAAGTGTGCCGTGGCTGTAGAGCACGGATGCCTGGTCAGAGTGGTCAGGGACAGGGCCAGAGGACCCTCTCTCTGCAAACCAGCTCCCTGCCCAACCCATCTTCCCTCCCAACACAGAGAGCCACCTTCCCAGTTAGAGGTTCCCAACCCCCCAAAGGCAGAAAGGAAGTACACAAGAGCTGTCTTGAGCACCCACCCAGCCCAAGGATGACGACCTAGAAACACCTTTCCTTCTCTGAGTACACAGTTCATACTCTGGGGAACAGGACTGTGCTTAGATTAGAGAATAAATGTGCCCACCAGGGAGCCTCAGACTTATAGCCTGGCGAGGGGCTATCCTGAGTCAGGCCTGATCTTGCCCTTGCCTTGGGCTGACACGTGCTGAGCCAGAGTGGGGCACAAAGACAGGACCTGCTTGTGAGGGAGCACTGGCCCCTACGTCCTGGGAGAGCCTGCATGGTGGGAACCCCCTGAGTATGCTGCCTGCCCCTCACCAGTGAGGGCACCCCGTCTCTGCAGCCATACCTAGCATCTGAGACTTGGCTCCTGCCCTGTTGTGCTCTGCTCATCTGCTGACCCACCAACAAGAGGCCTGAATGAACTCCGGGTCAGCCAACAACCAGGATGGCTCTCCTCCACCTGCCGCAGAGCCCTTGGCCCAGGACAGCTCCTGGGGATAGTGGGCTTCCAGAGGGCATGGGCTGCTCAGCACAGTTGTGCAGGGTCCAGCCGTATGCTCAGAGGGCCCAGTGACACCTTGCGCCCTCTATTCCCCACACAGACTTCATTTTACTCTTGAAGTTTCAGTTTCACTCTCATTTCTGGGCTTGTTGCTGACATAGGTCATGGGAGGGCAGACACCCCGATGAGCTCCTCCCAACACCTTGCACAGGTCTGGGCACAAAGGAGGTGCCCAGAAATACTGTGGATTAATGGGTGGGTGGGTGGGTGGGTGGACAAAGGCTCTGTGTGGTATCCACACGTCAACAGAACCCTAGGGAGAGATAGGGCCCAGGTGTGCCCTCATCTTTACAGCATCCAGGCCCCAACTCAGCAGGCAGAATCAGGTTCTTGGCCAGGGCGCTTGCCCCACTGGCTCTCAGCAGAATGAGAGACCCTGCCTCCCATGGACACAACCTCGCAGCCGCAACTGAGGGCAGGGTTTGGCGATGTGCCCAAGAGGTCTCGGTATCGGGGAAAACCCATTACTTCCCCTCCTTCTAGCCCTTAAGATTCCTCCGACTTAACGTCCCCCCTTCATTCTTACAACGTTCTGGAATCGGATGACACCAGGTGACTCTAAAATTGAGGTCCAGGTGTGGTGTGGCTGCCCCGTTGTGGCTTCTAGTATCGTGGAAAAAGATTAATAAATCTTTCAGGACACAGGTGCCTGTGCCGCTCGGCGTCGCGTCTCAGGGCCTCGCGAGCGGAGCCGTGCAGGGCCGGGGCCCCAGAGCTAAGCTCTGGGCGAACCAGTCGGACGCCACCGAGCGCGCTGCACCTGTCAGGGTACAGCCGGGCCCCGCCCATTTCCTGCCCAGCACCAGGAGGGATCTCCATCTTTCCGTCCGTCTGCCGGTCGTTCCGTCCCTCCCTCTTAGCCCCAACGTCAGAATTCCAGCATAAAATGGGGCGGGGGAGCCCAAGCCCGACTGTGGCCTCGGCTCCCTCTCGGCCCCACTGCAAGAGCTGGGGAAGGAAGGGGAGCTCGCGCGAGGGAAAAGGTGACCGCAGGATGGTGCGAGCCTGAGGACAGGAGCCCCAGCCCATAACCTCCTTCCAGCCAAGGGTGCGCTGATCCCGGAGGCCTGAGGCTACCCGCCCCACCGCCCCAGCTCAGGACAAAGACACCGGAGACCCCGTTCGGCAAGGACGCGCCCCCCCAGTCCGCGCCAAGCCGCCACTTGGAGTCCGCCAGTTCCCGCCCCCGTTCCTCTCGGTCCTCGAGCCCCCAACCTGCGATATCCCCGAAGCCCTGCTCACCGTCCACATCCCGGCGCTCCCCGAAGCCGGCGCGCACAGCCCCGGCGCGGCCTCGCGGGGGGCTCAGCTTGGTCCTTAGCTCCGTGAACATGGGGCCCAAGGATCCCGGGCCCGTGCACACGCCCCTCGCCGGGCGCAAGGCGGCCCGTGTGGCCGGCGGGGAACGCGCGCCGCTGCCCCGCCCCAGCCGGCCCCGCGCCCGAGCCGGTCCCCGCGCCCGGCGAGTCTGCGCGGCGAGGCACCTGCCTCTGAGCCCTGAGTGCTGGGCGCGCTCCGGGAGCTCCGAGGTGTGTCGGCGGCGCGCAGGTCTGCGTATGCAAAGGGTGTCTGCCAGGGTAAGGGACGACCTTAGGCACCTGGGCATGGCTTCAAGGAACAGTGATTCTGTGCACCTATACGGGATCCAGACGTCTGAAGGGGCTTCTGAGGCAGGGAAATAAAGATGCGATCTTTCGCGCGGGGAAGGAAGGGGTAGGAGGGGAGTATCCTACCTGCTCCTGGGATCTTCTGTCCACCGGAGCCCAGGTCAAAGGCCAGACCGATGCCTTGCAACCACTTCCCTTCATTCTCCTACCTCAGATTACCGACTCACTCCTTTATTTACGCATTCTCCACACCTATCCAGAGATCTCTCCTCAAATGGGCACTTGCTCCCCTAGACCCTCTCTTAACCCCCACCACAATGTGAACTCCAGGAAGACAGCCAGGGTCTCTCCCCTTCCCTCTGTAGCCCCAGAATCTGACTCAGTGCTCAGGATGTGGCACCAAAAGGGGGTTGGCTGGGAATGGGGAGGAGAGAGAAGCTCCAAGGAGGCTGCAGCAGGCAGGAGGGATGTGTTTGTTCCAGGACGCCGCTGAGAAGTGCTAGGGTGGGCTGGGGGCTGCCCTGTCCAGAGGCTACCCACTGAGTTTCGTTTGCTCTGCCAAGTCTGAGCACTCTCCCCAGGTGTATGTGGGCTGCTGGAGGATGTCCCACAGAATGAGCAAAGGTACACGCGGAGATACAGAAACGTATGCAGAGTCGTCATGTATGTCCACCTGAAACACGAGCACAGGTGATCTGACTGGTACCCATGTCCACCAACACACGCAAGTAGAGATCTGCACCGAATTCATCCACATGCTGTGGCCACGCATGCCCACATACCAAATTGTTCCCAACATATCTACTGCCTTTACTTATTTTCGCCAATTGGCCCTGTAGGGGCTGCGCTTCTGCCCTCACTGCCATGTTCAAGGTGTGGTGGGGGTGGGAGTGGAGCCTGTACAGGGACTGGTGCCTGAACTGGAGCCCGGGGAACCTGAGCGCTGAGAGCTAGAACAGCAGCCTGCACCCTGGGGCACGAGCAGACAGGTGTGCCCACTATCAGGACACATACACCGCACACAAGCTGTCCACAACTAGTCAGGTGCAGCCCCGCTCAGATGTGTTAAGGCCTGCCCCAGGGCCAGGACGATTCTGAAGGGAAAGGTGAATGGCTAGGCCTGATTATGAGCGGTCCCCGGCGGTCAGGCGGACTCGGGGAGGGGACCCATGGGTCCCGCTCATGCAGGCAGGTCTCCTCGGAAATGCGTCGAAAGCACGCAGTAAGTAAAGATGACCCAGGCTGAGTTTTGAGGTCCTGCAGGTTTTTTTCCAGGATGATGTCGCTCCAGGAGGTCTCCAGCTGGGCGGCTCGCACGCCTCCCCACTATCAGGCGCCCCGCGCGTGCGCCTGCCACATCCCCGCCCCATCGCCGGTGCCGGAAGTCGGTTTTCAGGAACTTCCGCCCGAGGAATGCGGAGTGGGCGGGGCTTCGTGCGGCCGGCGACCTTTGCTTCCGGGGCGCGGGTGACGCAGGGCCCGGGAGCTCTTCCTGCTGAGGAGCCTGGGACGTCTGTGGTCTTTTGCCTGCGGTCGCGGCCTCCGTCCCCTCTTCCTCTCCGGCGGTGGTCGTCACCGGCGCCATGAACAAGAAGAAGAAGCCGTTCTTGGGCATGCCCGCTCCTCTCGGCTATGTGCCGGGGCTGGGCCGGGGGTAAGGCTGGGGGCGAGCCGCGGCGCTTGAGGGGAGGGAGCCGGCGAGCAGAGCGGGCCGCGCGCGCTTGGGGAAGAGGGGCTAGGGGCCGGCCCGGGCCCGGACAAGACCGTCCGCACTACCCGACGCTTCTCCTCGGGAATCAGTCGGATTTGGGGAGCTTGGCGACGGGGAAGATTTCTCGAGAGGGTTGACAGATTAGGATCTGTGGCCACACTGTTTGCAGACGTCCCTGGGCTTGGTTTAATCCATGTAGAAGAATGATGCTTTGGGGTGGACCAGAGCTGAGTACCACTTCTGCTTGCTCCCTAGACGACGCGAGGCTTGGGCTTTGACCATGCGTTGGTGGTGAGCCCGTGTTTGGATCTGTAAGATGATCTGTGAGCAGGTCTGCAGTGAGGACTACGGGAATCTTTGACGGGTCGTAGGAACACCGCGGCTACTCTCCCCAGGCCAGGCAGACCCCACACCCTTGTCGAAAGCATAAGTGATCCTTTCCCGGCCAGATTCCTCTGTGTGGCGGCTCCCAGTGCCCCCTTCTTTCCCCGTGGTGTTGGTCGTCATACACTGGGTGTTGGAACTCTCAGCTCAGGCACGCAGGGCATCTGTGAGGCTTGTGACTGGGTCTCCCGCGCCTGTCACACGGATTACTGTCACAAGAGGTTGAATAAGTGAGCAGTCATCATCATTCTATTTGTTTGGTTATTCATTTGTTTAGGGAAGCTATCAGGTTGCCCTGTGGGGGGTTAAGGTTGGAGTGGGAAACACACAAGTCTCACTGGCATCATCTTCAGAAGACCTCCTACCGGGAGAGGTGAGGTCTTTGCATTACTAAATATATAAAGAGGAACAGATTCGTTTTTAAGCCTTTTTTTCCCTAAAGTTTATTTGTTTTGAGAGAGACAGAGACAGAGACAGAGAGAGAGCGCGCATGTACATGAGGGGAAGGGCAGAAGGAGAGGGAGGGAGAGAGTCCCAAGCAGTCTCCACGCTGTCAGTGAGGCATTGGATGTGGGGCTTGATTGAACTCACAGACTGTGATCAGCAGTCAACGCAGGGATGCCTGGGGGGCTCAGTCAGTTGAGTGCCCGACTTCGGCTCAGGTCATGATCTCACGGTTTGTGAGTCCGAGCCCCGCGTTGGGCTCTGTGCTGACAGCCCAGAGCCTGGAGCCTGCTTCGGATTCTGTGTCTCCCTCTCTCTCTGCCCCTTCCCTGCTCACACTCTGTCTCTCTCTCAAATATAAATAAACATTAAAAAAAAGAGTCGATGCTTAACCCACTGAGCCATGCAGGTGCCCCTAAAAATTTGGAACTCTTGGGTCCCAGCGGTCAAGGAATGCTCTATCGAGTGGTAGCATTTGAGCCCCATTTGGCAGAAGATTGGGATTTAGGGATGTAGAAATGTGTGTGACTGACACTGTGTGCTGGGTGGTGAAGAAAAAAGGCCTGGTGTGGAGGAAGCTGAGGGACTCTCAAGGGGTCTGTTGGGTGGAAGGTGCAGGGGTGGAGGGGCCGGAGTTCCTGTGGGAGAGACAGAGCCGTCAGAGCGCCGTGGTCAGGCTGCGCTGAAACGAGAAGAAGGCTAGAGGCAGGGGTAGCGAAGTTGGTTCCCGGCTGTGATGGGAGTCAAGGTTTGGGGAGGAGGGGTTTCAGAGGAAGACTCAGTAGAACTTGGTACCGAGGGGATGGAGAAGAAGGCACGGAGGTGAGGCCGGTGGTCTGGTGCCCGCCCGGTACTTGGAAACACCCCAGGGCGGCTGCAGGATAAGCACAGAGAAGGAATTCTGGTTGGGTCACATCGGGGCTGAGGGCCTCCTTGGATGTGTGGGGGACGCGATCAGCAGGTTATTGGAAATGGGAGGCGGGAACCTGGGCAGAGGAAGGTCTGATGCTCTGGTGAGTCTCTCAAGGAGAAGGTGCGGCCTTGGTAACCTCCTCAGCGTAGGTAGGTCGGAAGCTTTCTGTCCCAAAGAGAACAGACTAGTAACGTTGGCGAGCGCAGCGTGCTTGGTTCCTTACTGCCTGGCGCTTTGGTGCCTTCCCAGAGATGCGAGAAAAAGAGGGGTTATTAAGCGGGGACTGTGGAGGGAGAACAAAGGAACAAGTTCGCCTGGGTAAATGGGTGTCTTGGGGTCTCCTGCAGTGCCACTGGCTTCACCACCCGGTCAGACATTGGGCCCGCCCGGGACGCAAATGACCCTGTGGATGACCGCCACGCGCCCCCGGGCAAGAGGACCGTCGGGGACCAGATGAAGAAAAGCCAAGCTGCGGATGATGACGATGAGGATCTGAATGACACCAACTACGATGAGGTGACTTGTGGCGCGCTCCCAGCCAGTCCCCAGAAGGGCCGGCCAGCTTCTTGACCCCGTGTACCCTTGGCATCTCTGGCGACGGGCTCAGAGAGGCCAGTACAGCTAGCGCCTCTGCTGTGCCCAGGGTACCTTCAGCAGAGGGCAGGAAGGGAGCAGGACAAAGATACGTGCACTGTTGTCTCTTCAGAAGAGATGTACTAGCCCTGGGGTTTTGTCTTGGCTTGTTTTTAATAATGAAAATTCCAGGTGGAATTGGCGATGATTCTCTATTTTGTTTCAGTGCATACTCTCTTAGTTAGTTAGTATTTGGCCATTTGAGGTTTTCTTCATGTGTGTTCTAACAGGTGGCATTTTTACTCAGGAAAAGATTTTTAAAATTTCAATTCTGAAATGATTTAAAAAAAAAAATTTTTTTTTTAACGTTTATTCATTTTTGAGAGAGAGAGCGTGAGCCAGGGGAGGGGCAGAGAGAGAGGGAGACACAGAATCCGAAGCAGGCTCCACCCTCTGAGCTGTCAGCACAGAGCCCGACGTGGGGCTCGAACCCACAGACCGCGAGATCGTGACCTGAGCTGAAGTCGGACGCTCAACCGACTGAGCCACCCAGGCGCCCCAATTCTGAAATGATTTTAAACTTCCAGGGAACTTGCAAAAATCGCGTGGAAAATGCCTTCACTAGCTTCTCCTCATCTCACGTGACCTTAGTACAGTTATTGAAACCGGGAAACTAACATTGACACAACACTGTTGGCTGTGTACCTAACCCGTGGGCCTCATTTGCGTTCCATCCGTTTTCCCCTGGTGTCTTGTTTCTGGTGCACCCAGTCCAGGACCCTGCACTGCACTGGCTGTGTCTCTTGGTCCCTTCCCCTCTGGGTAGCTCCTTTATCTCTCATGCCCATGATACTTGTGAGCAGTACAGATGACTGACTTTATTTTCCCTCAGTTTGGGATTGTCGGATTGAGAAAAATTGTTTAACAAACGTTTTACAGCTAGAGGTGTTCTCTGTTTCTGCTTGTGGGGATTGTGTTGGGGGTAAAGCTGACCCTCTAAGTATGTTGTTGTGCCCTTAGTTTAATGGTTATGCTGGGAGCCTCTTCTCCAGTGGGCCCTACGAAAAAGATGACGAGGAAGCGGATGCTATTTATGCCGCTCTGGATAAAAGGATGGATGAGAGAAGAAAAGAAAGGAGGTAATGTAAATTTCTGCCCTTTACACTGTATTTACCCAACTCTCTTTCTCCTTCCTTTTTTCTTTCTCTTGCTTTTAATTCTATTTATTTATTTTAATAGTTTATTTATTTTGAGAGAGAGAATGTGCATGCGTGAGTTGGGAGAATGACAGAGAGAGGGGGGAGAGAGAATCCCTGGCAGGCTCTGAACTGTCAAGAGCAGGGCCCAATGCAGGGCTCGGACCCATGAACCGTGAGATTATGACCTGAGCCAAAGTTGGACGCTCCACCAACTGAGCCTCCCAGGTGCTGCATTAAGATTGTATTGTATTTATTTTTTGACGTTTGTTTATTTTTGAGAGAAAGAGAGTGCAAGTGGAGGAAGGGCAGAGAGGGAGACACAGAATCCAAAGCAGGCTCCAGGCTCCCTGCTGTCAGCACAGCTGGAGCCCACAAACTGTGAGATCATGACCTGAGCTGAAGTTGGATGCTTAACCGACTGAGCCACCCAGGCACTAATCTCTGTACCCGTGGGGTTTGAACTCACACCCAAAATCAGGAGTCATATGCTCACTGATTGAGCCAGTCAGGTGCCCCTGTATTTACCTAACTTTAAAAGAGATATTTGCTTTGACTTACTTCAGATGTGGAGAAAAGTTGCAAGATGCACGTGTCTGCTCAGCTCTGAGGCCACCTGGATCTTAATTTATGGCAGCCACACTTGGATAAGTGCCAGGCTGTTGGAGCGTAGTCTTAGGGCTGGGGACTGGAGTGGAGAGCTTAAGAACTCTATTGTTTTCCAGAAATCTACAGAATTTGAGGGATTGTTTTGATCACACGTCAGGATTACTGTCTTTGAGAGGGGTGTAGTGATGTTAGTTGATATTTATTAAGTAATTTGGAAGTTAGCTGAAGATGAGAGATGAATATGTAAGTCCTTGTAGGCAGGGGCTGTGGCTTGAGAATCTTGGTCCACACGACAGCGCTGGGACTGCGTTGGGACTGTGGGGAGTCAGGCTGGGCTGGTGGGGATGGGTGACGGTGAGCCTGGAGGGAGCAGGTGCACTCTGTCCTTGGGGGCCTGTTCAAGAGAAGACGTGGTTTCTCTGTGGGTTCTCAGGTGGGTGTCTTGCCCTGAACTTTGGTTTAGCAAATCTGTTCGTTGATGTTACTTCAGTCTCCATTTGATATGGCAGCTTTCTGAATTCCCCGACCCTGTTTCTGGGGAAATTAAAACAAAGTGAACACATAATCTTTTAAACCATAATAAGTTATATTGTTTTGTAAGTTTTTTATGATTTGTAAAACAAATTTTAAAAATGAAACAAGTTACAAATAAGAAAGCTGTAATTTTTTTTTAATACTGAAAGAATGTGTTTTTGTTATAGAATATTGGGACAGTGAGACCAATATAGATAAAAGGGTTATATTTGGTTGTAAGTCCAGAAAGTGATAGTTAACATTGCTTCTTACACATGCAGTTTAGTAACTTCCCATAATGTGTGTAGAGTTTTTATTTTGGAAGGGCGAAATACAGTTGTTCAGGGCTTTTCGTAACGCTGGTTATTTGTTATTACGTAGACGTGCGTTATTTTATATACATCTAGTAATTAAGTATATGTGGTTTTGCATATTAAAGAAGGTTGAATTTCAGTCTTCTAGAATTCACTTCAAAAACTGGGGGACATGGATACGTGTAGAAAGTCATCTCATTAAGTGGTTTTGGAAAAATGCTTGACTTTTAAAACTTCTGTTAGGAGTACTTTTTACGATACGAACCAGTGGGACAGTGCAGCCAACCATGCCCTCATGTAGTCTCAGCCCTGGCTACACAGCTTGTACATTTGCTTCTCCCACATCCGCTGGTGGTCTTTGCTGGGTCGTGTCAGGGTCAGTTTATCCTCTGCACTGGTGCAGCACCTTTATTGCCCCCAGCAGCATGAACCCCAAAGCTTTATTCCAATGACTACCTGACAGCCAGTCCATATCCGTATTTTCTTTTTTTTTTTTTTTAATTTTTTTTTCAACGTTTATTTATTTTTGGGACAGAGAGAGACAGAGCATGAACGGGGGAGGGGCAGAGAGAGAGGGAGACACAGAATCGGAAACAGGCTCCAGGCTCCGAGCCATCAGCCCAGAGCCCGACGCGGGGCTCGAACTCACGGACCGCGAGATCGTGACCTGGCTGAAGTCGGACGCTTAACCGACTGCGCCACCCAGGCGCCCCCATATCCGTATTTTCTTAAGAAAAACGTTTTTTAATGTTTATTCATTTACTTATTATTTTTAACATTTATTCATTTTTGAGAGTCAGGGAGAGCATGAGCAGGGGAGGGGGAGAGAGAGAGAGAGAGAGAGACAGAATCTGAAGCAGGCTGCAGGCTCTGAGCTGTTTGTTAGCACAGAGCCCGATGCGGGGCTCAAACCCACAAATTGCGAGACCATTACCTGAGCTAAAGTCAGATGCTCAACCGACTGAGCCACCCAGGTGCCCCAATGTTTATTTATTTTTGATAGAGACAGAGTGTGAGCAGGGGAGGGGCAGAGAGAGGGAGAGACACAGAATCCGAAGCAGGCTCCAGGCTCCAAGCTGTCGGCAAGCACAGAGCCTGACACGGGGATCAAACTCAACAACTGTGAGATCTTGAGCTGAGCTGAAGTCGGACGCTTAACTAACTGAGCCACCCAGGCACCCGCATATTTTTCTGCTGGTCTCCAGAACATAGTAGAACTGCTCTTTTCCAAACCAAGATACAATCAAAACCACTCCTCAATTCCTGTCTCTTAAGTCTGTCCCCTTACCCTGCCTTTTTAAAGTTTTTGTGCCATTGGCTTTTTGAAGAGATCAGTTGTTTGGTGGCAGGGCGTGAGTTATGGAGTGGCTGCCCATCTCCTCGGGTGTCCTTAACCTGCTCACAGTATTCCCTGTGGAGTGGGAATTGGATCCTGAGGCTGCATTAAAATCAGGTAAAATGAGTTTGACCAGAAAAGCTGATGGGGGCAGCTTCTCCCCTATGTGTGTTGCTTTTCATTAGGAGCCATGAGGACTAACTGTCTCCAGCTTATGGGGAGGTGCTGGTCTTTTCCAAGCGCGTCATTTGTCATAACACATTCCCGTGCCTGGTGTTTTCCTCTTTACCTTATGAAGGAAACGTAAATCTCAATGTTAGGAAGTATTAGTTACGTGGGTCACATTAACTCTTGTTTAACTTGGTTGATGCTTTGTTACAGTAACCCATAAATTTCTTCTCAGTGCCTAGACCTGGTCCTAAACCACCAGAACCCGGTAGCTCTCTGTCCCTGAAGGCCAGTTGCACGGATTGATGAGACAGCCCATTAGTTCTGGCACATGGAGCAGAAAGCTGTCTTTAGAGGTGCACTGACTGCTTGGAAGGGAGGGAAGCAGTGACAGGCTGAGAGTCAGGTGAGCAACTAGGACAGTGGTTCAGTTTTCACAGGATGGATCTACCTTTGGGATTTTGTAGAATTTTAAAGGTGTCAATGCACTCATATTCAAATGCAAGTATTTTTATCAGGGTAAGATAACCTGCCCCTGTCCCGTTTTTTTAAGTTTATTTTGAGAGAGAGAGCGGGGAGAGAGCATGTGCACTTGAGCTCATGGGGGAGGGACAGTGAGAGAGAGAGAGAGAGAGAGAGAGAGAGAGAATCCTAAGCAGGCTTTGTGCTGTCAATGCAAAACCTGATGTGGGGTTGGATCTCATGAACCACGCACGGGATCATGACCTGAGCTGAAATCAAGAGTTGGATGCTTAGCCGAATCATCCAGGCACCCCCAGCTTCCTTTTATTTTAGTGAATTTCTGCCTGTTTTCATTTGGTAAATAATTGGGTCAATATAATTATGGATGTATCCATTGATACTTTAAAGTATATTTGATTTAGCCGCTGAGTGTGTGGAATTATTCTTTTGGTGACTTAATGAAGAATAGTAAAATGATTTCGTTTCAGAATTGACGTCCAGTATTTCTCTTTTTTTGAGAGAGAGTGTGCATGTGCGAACGAGGGGGAAGGGGCAGAGGGAGAGGGAGAGAGAGAATCTTAATCAGACTCCATACCCATCACAGAGCCTTATGCAGACCTCAATCTCATGATCCTGGGATCATGACCTGAGCTGAAGTCAAGAGTAGGATGCTTAACCAACTGAGCCACCCAGGTGCCCTGACGTCGAGTATTTCTAATGGATGCACACATTTTACGTCCTAGGGAGCAAAGAGAGAAAGAAGAAATCGAGAAGTACCGAATGGAACGGCCCAAAATCCAACAACAATTCTCAGATCTGAAAGTAAGTGGATGGGTGGCACGCACTTTCTCATGCATCTAAGTTACCCAGCGGAGAATGGGGTAGGATTGATGAGACTTTACTAACTTGCTCTTTTTTAATTTTTTACTTTTTAAATATTTACTTATTTATTTTGAAAGAGAGCGAGTGAGCATGAGCAGGTGAGGGGGAGAGAGAGGGGGAGAGAAAATCCTAAGCAGGCTCTGTGCTCAGTGAGGAGTCCGACACGGGGCTGCATCCCACAACCATGGGATCGTGACCTGAGCCAAAATCGAGAGTTGAATGCTCAACTGACTGAGCCACCCAGGTGCCCCAGCTTGCTCTTTATTAAATTCATGTGATAGCAGACGGTCCCTGCTTTAGTGTTTAATTTTATGTGTATGTGTGCAAAGAAAAAGTTCTTTCTCCCTCTGCTGAAAAACATGGGACTTGTGAGCTCATTTTCTTAGTAACTTTAATTCTGTTTGTGCATAAGGTTCTCCACACAGTCTTCTGGGCTTTGACAGAACAATTTACATTTGAGTGAAATAGAGTAGATCCAAGACATTGAATTTTTTGAGTGAAGTAGATAATTTCTGCATCAAAATTCTTTCTAAACCATGATGATTTGGGGACCAGGGGTCAGGGAGAACATAGTTTTTCATGTGCACATGAAAGTCTACCAGAGAATTCATGTTTTTCGGGGGTCGAATGTTTCCAGAGGAAGTTGGCAGAAGTCACAGAAGAAGAGTGGCTGAGCATTCCCGAGGTTGGTGATGCCAGAAACAAACGCCAGCGGAACCCGCGCTATGAGAAGCTGACTCCCGTTCCCGACAGTTTCTTCGCCAAACATTTACAGACTGGAGAGAACCATACTTCAGTGGATCCTCGACAAACTGTGAGCATCTGAAAAGAAGGCGACTAGGTCTTTAGCCTCATTAGAGAGATCAGTAGTGGGAGCCATGGGTGGTGTTAGAGTAAGTGCTTCTGTGGTTCAGAAGCTGAACTGTGGCTGAGTCTGTATAGCTGCATGTATATCAGGCTACCCTGGAAAGATTTCAGAGTGATGGGATTCTTGTGCATGAAAATGCAACCCAGTGTTTTTTGTCCTCTCCCCCTCCTCCCCCAGCAATTTGGAGGTCTTAACACACCCTATCCAGGTGGGCTGAACACCCCATACCCAGGTGGAATGACACCTGGATTGATGACACCTGGCACAGGTGAGCTGGACATGAGGAAGATCGGCCAAGCGAGGAATACTTTGATGGACATGAGGCTGAGCCAGGTGAGTCTGTGTTGCGTGGCGTCTTCCTACGATGTAGAAATTGCTTTCTGATGATCAAACTAACATATGTTAGTGAAAAGTGCGTATTTTGAAGTGCTTTGTCACAGGATACGCAGACCTGTGACGAAGTAGTGTCCTGGCAGGACCCTGCATCCAGGCGGCCTGTGCATCTGCCCACAGGGCATGCACAGGTGTGGTGCAGTCAGCGCCAGCGGCAGAGGCCGGGCCGCGCGGCGCTCCTGTTCCCTCTCGGGGAGCTGAGGGTGGTCGCGGGTGACAGAGGGCTGCCTGACAGACCGAATGAAGGCACGCATGTCAGGCTGCGCGCTCTCTGTCAGTGCGGCTCGGCCCTTCCACCTTTATGCGGAAATTAAGTGCGGGTGTATATCCGCAGCGGAATATCACTCAGCCGTACTAAAGAGGGAGAGCTGGTCATTTACAGCAGCGTGGGTAGGCTCAGAAGATACTACGCTAAAAGAAGTAAGTCAGACAGAAAAAGACAAATACCAGATGATCTCATTTATACGTGGAATTGAAAAAACAACCAACCAAAAAATAGACTCTTCTATACAGAGAACAAACTGGTGGTTGCCAGAGGGAGGAGGGAGGGTAGGTGAAATAGATAAGTGGGGCTTAAGAGGTACAAACCTCCTATTGTAAAACAAGTCACCATGATGAAAAGTACCACGTAGGGAATCGTCAGTAAAGTCGAGGTAGCGTTGTGCGGTGGGTGACTGCATCGTGGTGACGTATGGAGTTGTCGAATCAGCATTTTACACCTGTTATACTTCGTATGGTAATTCTACTTCAATAAAAAAAGTTAAATGTGCATATTTTCTGCCTGCACTTGAGTAAATTTGTCAGTGCTCTAGAAAACCCAGGTGAGGTGCAAAAACCTTTCTAATTATGACATGCACATCGGAAACCATGAAGGGATATATTTCCAATTTGATTACGTACCAACGATAAACTTTTGCATGATAGAAAGCACTGTAAATTCACAAGAATGCACAATGTGGGAAGAAGAATCCTCACGTGCTCGACTGCCTGTGTGGCATGTATGACCTTCCACGGTGTAGCCTCACACGGATGCACCTGCACATTCTTAGGAGGCATCCGGGCCTACACCCTCACGCCACCAGTGGATGACGTGGGCTGTGCAGCGGGAGCTACTTGTGACTAGAAGTGGCAAAACAGTGTAGTGAACATCTCAACCGTGACTGTTGGATGCAGTGAGAAACTTTCAGGTTTTCAGGGAACTTTTACTGTACTTGAGCTTTTTCTGGTGAGCAAGTATTTTATGATACAAATCAGCTTACAAATCTAAAAAATTACCCGTTTTTATGTTCCTGGATGTGTACCTACTCTACACTTCATAAATTGGGAAGTAGTTCACTGTTAATGGGTATCGTGATTGAATCTTTGAGGGACTTTGTGGGGTTTCATTATTATTCTTATTTTTTTGCTGTTACAAACCACGCTTCGGTGAGCTTGTTTGTGTATCTTTAAAATGGACTTGCGGGGTTTTTTCACGTAAGTGCTAAGCCGTCTCTCCAGCACACGGCATTGGAGAGCCCACGGCAGAGGCAGAGCTTTCGCGACCAGAGGCTTGCTGCGCTGGCTGAGGGCGGGGCATGCATCGCCTCTGTGCTCACTGTCACGACTGGAGAGGCAAACCCCCTGCGGCCAGCCAGCCTCCGTCTCGCTTCCATTCTTGCCGGTGGCGCGGCTGCATCTTCTCCCGCGCGTCTCCTGTCCCAGCAGGGCTGTCAGTGCTGCTTCTGGCGCCTGCTTTGTCCGTTTCCCTCTTGCCGCGACACTGCTCTGATGTAAATCGTCATTCCTGTTGTGTGCGTCTTCAGGACTTGTTTCTCTTCTAGGGTTTTTTATGGAATACAGAATAATTTCTTAAAAATCCTTTATGGTAACTTTTTTGTGGTAAAATACATGTGATAAAATTTACCATTTTAATGATTTTTCTTAATGTTTATTTTTGAAAGAGAGACAGAGTGAGCAGGGGAGGGGCAGAGAGAGAGGGAGGCACAGAATCCGAAGCGGGCTCCAGGCTCTGAGCCATCAGCACAGAGCCCGAGGTGGGACTCGAACCCACAAACTGTGAGATCATGACCTGAGCCGAAGTCGGACGCTTCACCGACTGAGCCCCCCAGGCGCCCCCGTACTTAAGTGTACAGACAGTGGTGTTGAGTGCGTTCATGTTGTTATGTGACTGTCACTGCCGCCCGACTCCAGAACTTTTTCGCCTTCCCAAACTGAAGCTCTGTCCGCATCGATGCTGATTTCCCAGTTTCCACCTCCAGCCCCTCTTAACTTCTTTTCTTTCTGTCTCTACGAATTTGACTTGACTCTTGCACGTACCCTCACGTGAGTGGATTCGCACGGCATCTGTCCTCTTGTGACTGGCTTCATTTCCATTAGAGTGATGTTCTCAAGGCTCATCCCGACTGTGGCGTGTGTCGGTACCTCTTTTCTTTTTCAAGCGGAAAAACACTCCATCGTGTGTATGTATAGATCCCATTTTGTCTGTTCTTTCGACAGACGCTTGGGTTGCTTCCACCTTTCGGCCATTGTGACTCGTGCTGCTGCGGACACGGGTGTGCGGGTAGCCGTTTGAGTCCCTGCTTCCGAGTTCCTTTGGGTATAAACCCAGAAGTGGGTTGGTGGATCATGTGGTGACTCTCTGTTTACTTCTTTGAGCAGCTCTGCCTAAGGGTTGCAGTTTCTCCCTATCCTGGACATTTGTTATTTTCGGATATCCTGGTAACAGCCGTCGTAACAGGTGTGAAGTACTGTCTCGTCGCTGTGGTTTTCATTTGTGTTTCCCTGATGAATGTTGAGTGTCTTTCCATGTGGAGAAATGTCTTTTCATGTCTTTTCCTTGGAGCAAAGTCTACTCAAGTCCTTTACCCATTTTTTTGGTGTTAAGGTTTTATTGACACAAATACAGCGTGCACATAAGCTGTCTGTTCATTTTGTTTGCTGCACAGCCTGGCTTGAGATTGGTGAGTCTCATGGCCGGCGGGGCTGCGCTTTCCACAGTGGTTTTGTGGTTCCTGGAGGGACCCCGTGAGCGGTCTCTGCATAGTAAGATCTGTGGCACGTCAGCAACGCTTCAAGCTCCTTGACATCGTGGACGAGGAACTTCCGGAAGCCACTGGGGAGCGTGTGCTTTGTTTTCTTGTTGCTCCCGTAACCGGTGCTGGCCATCAGGATCTGGCCCTTGAACCTTCTGTGCACTCTATTTTCCGTGCCTCTGGGTTTCTGCCAGTTGAGTTTAATTTGACACATGGGTCTGACTGGTGCTGGATGAACTTCTTGGTTCCCTTTCTGACGGTGCTGTGCTTCACCTGAGGTCTGAAGGCGGCCACGATGCCGGGGAGTGACAGCACCGAGGACGAGCTGCCCGGTTTTTTTCAAGAGCAGTTTTAGATTCACACCAGAGTTGCGAGAAAAAGACAGATTTCCCATATGCCCTCTGCCCCCACACGTGCGTAGCCTCTTCTATTGCCAGCATTCCCATCTGAGTGGGCCAGTCTTTAAAATTAATGAACCTACATTTACAAATCATCATCCAAACCTGTAGTTGGTATTAGGGTTCACTCTTGGTGTTGTGCATTTTATGGATTCGGACAAACGTATAGTAACGTGTATCCACCATTGCATAGTTGACTCTTGAACAACGCAAGGGTTAGAGGCAGTGACTCCCTGCTCAATTGGAAAGCCGTGTGTAACTTTTTACTCCCCAGAAACTTAACTGCTAAAGCCTATTGTTGACTGGAAGCCTTACTGATCACTAACTGTTGATTAACGCCTATTTTCTACATTGTATGTATCATGAACTGTATCCTCACAATAAAGGGAGCTCAAGAAAAAAACATTATTTAGAAAGTCGTAAGAGAAAATACATTTACAGTATTATCCTGTATTGAAGAAAATCCATGTAGACCCATGTAATTCAGCCATGTTGTTCAAGGGTCAGTTATTATATCACTAAAAAGAGGTTCACTGCCTTTTAAGAGATATAAAAATTCCCCTGATAAGCTCTGCCAGCTCGTCCCTCCCTGCCTCTCCACCTCTAGCAATCACTGAACTTTTTACTGTCTTCCTAGTTCTGCCTTTTCCAGAATGCCATATGATTGGAACCATTCAGTGCGTAGCTTTCTCAGATTGGCTTCTTTCAGTTAGTAACATGCATTTAGGGGCGCCTGGGTGGCGCAGTCGGTTAAGCGTCCGACTTCAGCCAGGTCACGATCTCGCGGTCCGTGAGTTCGAGCCCCGCATCGGGCTCTGGGCTGACGGCTCAGAGCCTGGAGCCTGTTTCCGATTCTGTGTCTCCCTCTCTCTCTGCCCCTCCCCCGTTCATGCTCTGTCTCTCTCTGTCCCAAAAATAAATAAACGTTGAAAAAAAAAAAATTAAAAAGTAACATGCATTTAAATTTCTTCCATGTCCTTTCTGTTGTTTTTTTTAATTCACATTAGCTTAAAAACATTTTTTTGATGTTTTATTTATTTTTGGGAGTGAGAGTACAAGCGAGGGAGGGGCAGAGGGAGGGGGACAGAAGATCTGAAGCGGGCTCTACGCTGACAGCAGCAAGCTTGATGTGGGGCTTGACTCATGTGAGGTCATGACCTGAGCCAGTGTCGGGCATCGCACCAACTGAGCCACCAAGCCACCCAGGCACCCCTCACGTTAGCTTTAATTGTAATAAGATTTGGCATCTCTTTGCATGCTTAGTGGCTATTTCTTTTTAAAAAATGCTTTTAATTGCAGTGTAGCTGACACACAATGTTACATTAATTTCAAGTGTGCTTCTTTATGTCCTTTCATGGCTTCACAGCTCATTTCTTTCTGTCACTGAGCACTGCTCGTTTTCTGGATCTATTTTATCCATCATCTACTGAAGGACATCTTGGTTGCGTCTAAGTTTTGGCAGTTTTTTTTGTTTTGTTTTGTTTTGTTTTAATTTTTTTTTAACGTTTATTTTTGAGACAGGGAGAGACACAGCATGAACAGGGGAGGGTCAGAGAGAGGGAGACACAGAATCCGAAGCAGGCTCCAGGCTCTGAGCTGTCAGCACAGAGCTCGACGCGGGGCTTGAACTCACGGACCGCGAGATCATGACCTGAGCCGAAGTCGGCCGCTTAACCGACTGAGCCACCCAGGCGCCCCAGTTTTGGCAGTTTTGAATAAAGCTGCTGTAAACGTTCGTGTGCAGTTTTGTGTGTGTGTACGTGTAATTTTTTAACTCTGGGTAAATACCAAAAAGTGTGACTATTGGATTATATGGTAAGAATATGTTTAGTTTTGTAAGAGACCAACGAACTGTCTCCCAAAGTGGCCGCACCGTTTGGCATGCCCGCCGGCAGCGAATGAGAGCTCCCGCCGCCCCACACCCTCACCGGCGTGTGGTGTCAGTGTTCTGGAAATTGCTCGTTCTAAGAGGTGTGTAGCAGTATCTTGTTTTCATTTGCATTTTTCTCTGGTGACATATGATGTGGAGCATCTTTTCATATTTATGTTTGTCATCTGTATATCTTTGGTGAAGGGTCTGTTAGGGTCTTTGGCCCAGTTTTTAATTGGATTCTTTTCAGATTATTGAGTTTCAATTGTTCTTTCTATGTTTTGGATACACGTCCTTTATCAGATTTGTCTTTTTGAGTATCTGTTCCCAGTCTGCGGCTTGTTTTTTTATTCCCTTGACAATGCCTTTTTATTAAATTTATTTTTAAAATTTACATCCAAGTTAGCATCTAGTGCAACAATGATTTCAGGACTAGATTCCTTAGTGCCCCTGACCCATTTAGCCCATCCCCCCTCCCATACCCCCCCGGTAACCCTCAGTTTGTTCTCCATATTTGTGAGTCTCTTCTGTTTTGTCCCCCTCCCTGTTTCTATATTATTTTTGTTTCCCTCCCTTATGTTCATCTGTTTTTTCTCTTAAAGTCCTCATGTGAGTGAAGTCATATGATTTTTGTCTTTCTCTGACTGATTTTGCTTAGCATAATACCCTCCAGTTCCATCCACGTAGTTGCGAATGGCAAGATTTCATTCTTTTTGATTGCCGAGTAATACTCCATTGCATATATACACCATGTCTTTATCCATTCATCCATTGATGGACATTTGGGCTCTTTCCATACTTGGGCTGTTGTCGATAGTGCTGCTATAAACATTAGGGTGCATTGTCCCTTAAAAATAGCACAGCTGTATCCCTTGGATAAATACCTAGTAGTGCAGTTGCTGGGTCGTAGGGTAGTTCTGTTTTTTATTTTTTCAGGAACCGCCACACTGTTTTCCAGAGTGGCTGCACCAGCTTGCATTCCCACCAGCAGTGCAAGAGAGATCCCCTTTCTCTGCATCCTCGCCAACATCTGTTGTTGCCTGAGTTGTTAACGTTAGTCATTCTGACAGGGGTGAGGTGGTATCTCATTGCGGTTTTGATTTGTATTTCCCTGGTGATGAATGACGTTGAGCATCTTCTCATGTGTCTGTTGGCCATCTGGATGTCTTCTTTGGAGAAGTGTCTGTTCATGTCTTTTGCCCATTTCTCCACTGGATTATTTGTGTTTTGGGTGTTGAGTTTGATAAGTTCTTTATAGGTTTTGGATACTAACTCTTTATCTGATATGTCATTTGCAATTGCAAATATCTTCTCCCATTCCTTCGGTTGCCGTTTAGTTTTGCTGATTGTTTCCTTCGCTGTGCAGAAGCTTTTCATTTTGATGAGGTCCCAGTAGTTCATTTTTGCTTTTGTTTCCCTTGCCTCCGGAGACGTGTTGAGTAAGAAGTTGCTGTGGCCAAGATCAAAGAGGTTTTTGCCTGCTTTCTCCTCGAGGATTCTGATGGCTTCATTTAGGTCTTTCATCCATTTAGAGTTTAGTTTTGTGTCTGGTGTAAGAAAGCGGTCCAGGTTCATTCTTCTGTATGTCGCTGTCCAGTTTTCCCAGCACCACTTGCTGAAGAGACTGTCTTTATTCCGTGGGATATTCTTTCCTGCTTTGTCAAAGATCAGTTGGCCATACGTTTGTGGGTCCATTTCTGGGTTCTCTATTCTGTTCCATTGATCTGAGTGTCTGTTTTTGTGCCAGACAATGCCTTTCACAGACAGAAATTTTTTAATATAAGGAAGTCTAATTTATCAGTTCTTTCATGGATGGTGCCTTTGGTGTTGTGTCTAAAAAGTCCTCACCAAGCCCCAGATCATCTACATTTTCTCCTATGCTACCATGTAAGAGTTTTATAGTTTCGTGTTTTCTATTTAGGTTTGTATTCCATTTTGAATTAATTTTTGTGAGGGGTATAGAGTCTGTGTCTAGATTCATTTCTTTGCATGTGGATGTCCAGTGGGTTTAGTGCCATTTGTTGAGGAGACTGTTCTTGCTCCTTTATGTTGCCTTTGCTCCTCTGTCAAAGATCAGTTGACTGTATTTCTGGGCTCTGTGCTCGCCCCCCACCCCCGCCCCAAAGTAAGCTCCACACCCGACATGTGGCTTGAACTCAACAGCCCTGAGATCAAGAGTCCCATGCTCTACGGACTGAACTAGCCCCCTGGGCCCTGTTCTCTACCACTGATCCATTTGTCCATGTTTTCGACAGTACACACTGTCTTGGTTACTGTGGCTTTGCAGTGAGTCTGAAAGTTGGGTAGTATCAGCCCTCTGACCTCTTTCTTCTGCTTCAATATTGTGTCGGCCACTGCAGGCCTTTGTCTTTCTACATAAGCATTAGAATCAATGTGTTGATACCCATGGAATAACTGGTTGGGATTTTGATTGCGATTGCATTGAATCTATAGATCAAGGTGGGAAGAACTAACTGATATCTTAATGATATTAAGTCTTTTTTTCAGGAACATGGAGAGTAGATGATACTTTTTTGTTTTGTTTTTTTAGAATTAAAAAAAATATATTTTTAGCTTTTTTTTTTTTTTTTTTTTTTTGAGAGAGAGAGAGGGCACAAGTGAGTGAGGGGCAGAGAGAAAGAGAAAGAGAGAGAAGTGGGGCTCACCTGAAGCGAGGCTCGTGCTCACCCCAAGCAGGGCTCGAGCTCAGGAACCATGAGAGCCAAAGTCAGAAGCTTAATAGACTGAGCCACCCAGGCACCCGATACTTTGTTTTTAATTTCAGATTCCTTTTGTTCACTGCTGATATATGGGAAAGTGATTGACTTTTGTATGCAACCTTGTATCCTACACCCTTGCTATAATTGCTTATTAGGTCTGGGGATTTTTATGTTGATTCTTTGGGTTTTCTACATACACAGTCATCTGCAAACAGAGCCTTATCTTTTCCATTCCAGTCTAGACCACTTTCCTCTTTCTCTTGTCTTGCTGAATTCACTTAGGACCCTCTGTCCACATTTCTTTTTTGTTGTTGTTGTTGTTGTTGTTACTGTTTATCATGGTAATTTTAAGGTGCACAGAGAGAATTGTATAATGAACTGCTATTTGCTAATTTAAGGAAAGTTATTGAAATAATCTTTTTACTTTATAATTTCTAGGTTTTACTCATTCATAGGTAGACCTTATGTTTAGCTAGGTTTTTTTCCCCTTGGGGCTTTTATGATTTTTTTTTTTTTATAACTCTGTTTTATATATATATGTGTGATCATCACAAACTGTTGTTTTGAATTAGTGTTGTTTTTCTACCTTTATAGTGTCCGTATTCACTGGTGGTCAGGATTGTGGGAGGGGTCCTGGGGCTTCTGGGTACTTTGTTTTGGCGTCTTTCACTCCCCTCCAGTTCCTGTTTGACTTGTCCTGCCTTGCAGGTGTCTGACTCAGTGAGTGGGCAGACTGTGGTTGACCCCAAAGGCTATCTGACGGATTTAAACTCCATGATTCCGACCCACGGAGGGGACATCAAGTGAGTGCTCTGTGGAACTGGTGGGAAGGAGTGGGACTCAGGTTGCCTAGAGTGTTTTAGATTTTATTTGAAAAGTATGCAGCCAAAATAGGACGTGGACATTCTAAAAAACGTGTGGTGAAATAGGTTGATGTTTATCTGTACGGTTAAGTATGTCGTGGATATGAAATATGTTACAAATAATATTCAAAATTGGTGGGCGTGCTGAACTAGAAGGCACCTTGCTAACTGTGTCCCACACGAGGACCCTCAAGCTCAGTGCCTGCCTGGCGCCTGGAGAGGTCTTACAGTCTTATAGCCTGTTTGCACGGGTGCTCCGCAGCCGTCTCAGAAGGGTGCTGGTCAGAGCTTTGAGCGGGTTTTGCCCCTTGGGACATCAGATTTGACAGTTCCTGCACTGGCGTCTTCGTTCTGGGCCTGGGCATCCCCTCGGCCTGACCCCGTGTGCCTTCTGACCCTTGCAGTGACATCAAGAAGGCACGGCTGCTCCTCAAGTCTGTGCGGGAGACAAACCCTCACCACCCACCAGCCTGGATTGCATCCGCCCGCCTGGAAGAAGTCACCGGGAAGCTGCAAGTAGCACGAAACCTCATTATGAAGGGGACGGAGATGTGCCCCAAGGTAAGGCGCGGGCTAGGGTTTTCCTGGAAGGCTGCACGATGCCAGCCGCGGAGGGACCCTCAGTGTCTGTAGCACGCGGGGCGTCTGTGAGAGGTAGACTTGAGGTAGAATGAACCTGCCTGCCTCTTGGTGTCGAGACTCCACACAGCTGGACAGGCCAGGGGGAGGAGGCAAAAAGTGTGAAAGGGCTTTTTCCTGCTTATTTTCACTTAGAGCTTAAGGCTCATCTGCGGTTAGTTTAATGGCAGGATAACCTTAACCAGACAGCTGAATTGGTCAGCTTTTCCACCCCACCTAATATAAGAGGCATAAAGATGAATTCTCACTCTTAGGAGACTATTCCAGTACTTTTTTGGTTTTATTTTTATTATTTATTTATTTATTTAATGAACGGGGGAGGGGCAGAGAGAGAGGGAGACACAGAATCGGAAACAGGCTCCAGGCTCTGAGCCATCAGCCCAGAGCCCGACGCGGGGCTCGAACTCATGGACCGCGAGATCGTGACCTGGCTGAAGTCGGGCGCTTAACCGACTGCGCCACCCAGGCGCCCCTCCAGTACTTTTTTGAGAGGTGGGGAGACTATACAAGCTTTAAAAAGTCCTTTGAGACCCTCTAACGCACCATACATTTATTGTGCAGATGGGGTGCCCTTGGCAGTGAAAGATACCCTCTCTGAACCCTTAACACAGGACATCAGGCATAAATTAGAACTTCCCAGGCAATCCCACAGCCACATGCTGATACGTCTCCATTTCGTCTGTCGATTGACTCATCATCCCAAAGGGCAGACTGTTCGTCTCTCATAGTGTTGTGTGTTTCCCTGACTTGGACACAGAGGTGCTGTAGCGACATTCCCAAGTGTTGGCATTACAGGGCCCCCGGTGCAGGCGTGTTTGAGACCAAGCTCACGGACTTAGGTTTGATTGTAAAACCTGGGGCCATGGGTCTGATGAGCCCAGCCCCTCCTGTTCCTGAGGCTTTCGGAGTCGCCTGCTGCTCTGCCTCAGCTTACTGCCTGCACGGACACTTCTGTTGTTTTGTTTTGCCTCACAGAGTGAAGATGTCTGGCTAGAAGCAGCCAGGCTGCAGCCTGGGGACACAGCCAAAGCTGTGGTGGCCCAAGCTGTCCGTCACCTCCCTCAGTCTGTCAGGATTTACATCAGAGCAGCGGAGCTGGAAACAGACATTCGCGCCAAGAAGCGGGTTCTTCGCAAAGGTGAGCCTCCCTGGGGCTGCCGTCACCAGCGGATGCATCTGGGGCTGTGACCCACGTGAGGCAGGCGTCACCTTCTCCACTCCTGGTGCCCGTGTTCTCGCTCGGAGAGCAGACTCTTCACTGCTTTGCTCAGGCTTTTGGTGGAAACGGTTAGGGAATGGGTGATGTTTTCAGGCCTTTTTCTGGGCTGGGTTGCCTCTGCTCTTGGACCCTCTTGGATCGGGGGGTAGTTTCCACTCTGGATGAGGCACTCGGGTTTATATCCCACACCTGCCTTTTCCCGTTGTGTGACCTCGAGCACGGTAAGCAGTCACGCTGTGGCCCAGGTTTTCCCATCTGTAAGAACAGTGCTCATTCGGAACCTGCTTCTTGGGGCTTGATGTGGTGGTGTCTGTGGGGGGCAAGCCGGGCCAGCCCAGGGCAGGCTTTGGGGTGCCCGTCTTCTCCACTGTCAGGAACCTGACGCTGTGACAGGTAGCGTGTCATGGTTTTAAGGCTGGACCAACTGGGTGGTCACAGCAGAGCTGTGTGTTAATGGGGTCCTTTCTGTCTCCTGAAACCCTTGCTGGGTCACGGGATAGCACCTGTCTTCTCGCCTGGTGCTTCAAGAAGGGTGGCATGTGCCATCGGCTCCTGTCACAGCGAATGGTTTGTATGGCGAGGAGGCTGTCCCCACCCGGGAGTCACTGCCCAGATGGAGCCTGTGTGGTGAACTGTTGTTGCAGAGCTCGCGTTAAGAGCCGTGTTTCTCCCTGCACAGCCTGTGAAGTGGATGCTGCTTCTGGTCTCTGTTCCAGAGCAGATACGCATGAGAGGGCTGGTCTGGAGTAAACCTGTGTCAGTGGCATAACTCTACTTGAATTGGTGGTGTGGGGAAAACGAGGTATGTTTTGTAGAATTGAGGGCAGTGTTCGGTGAGAGGTTCCCAGCTCTTGTTTTTAAGGTGGGTGTTTGAATGAGATGTTAAGAGGTGTGTGACCTCAGGCCATGCGAGTGTTCTCACACAGTTTCTGACTGTTTTGTTCTCTGTGTTTGATTGAGGCCGGGCAGAGTCCCCCTTGTGCCTGTGTGTATTCATGCGTGTTTTCCTCTCTTGGGTCTGGTTCTTGATTGCAGCCCTACGACCCGTTAAGTGCTCAGCCAGTCTTTTAAAATGAGGCCAGGAGCAGAAAGTTAGCACCTGTCTTGGTTTATAGAAATCAGCTTGTCTTTTTTTAGCCAGAAAATGAGTTCTTTAATGACAAACATATTAAACTGTGGGTAATTAGCATTATTTATTTAGGAAAGCTCTACTGAATCTCGCCTGCCACAACTCATGATGAATGGTCAAAATGTCTTTGTGGCCACTCCTTTTCACCACCACATTACCTGGATTCATTTCCATCTGGCTTCAGATTCGGAGAGGGGAGCGGGCATGGAGGTGGGGCCTGCAGAGCAGTGTTGACTGATGGCTTTTCCAAGCTGTGCTGGATCTCTAGAGCGATGGCTCTCCTGCCTCTGCTTCTCTCAGAGAGCTGTGCTAAGGTAGAAAGAACATGGAGTCCCCAAGCTGGCCTCTGCCCCTAGTCCCTGCTCTTGGTCCTGGCCTGCCCCTGGCCTCAGAGTATTTCCAAGAACAGCATTCTTTTTTCAGATGCCTGGGGCAGAGCTGGGTGCCGCTTCAGTTAGCTCTTGGTGAGAATCAAGGTGACAGCTACTTCCATCAGTGACTTAGGACACCTCTCCAGCCCTTAGTTGCTGGCATGGGAGCTCTGGGTCTCAGTTGAATGCAGCTGACCTCTTAGTCCGTTGTTGGGAGGATTTGAACTTGGAATGCTAGTCTGACACCTGAGTGACCTTGAGCGTGGTATTAGACCTTTGAGCTGGTGTCCTTGTCTGTATAAGGGCAACACGTGGGCCTGAGGCTAGGCCATTGGCTGCCTCCTGTCAACTCGGCTCACTATGATAGACGTGAAGGTCTATGTTACTCTGCGATTAATACAGTCATCAAAGTGGAGTTATTTTACCCTGAAACCGTATATTTTGGTGCACAAATCACGGCAGCCTCCAGCGGCAGTCACTGTCGGGTCACTGTGAGCAGAGGGATAGCACCTGAGTGTCCTCCCTGCAGGGCCATGGCTGGAGACCATGTTGGCCTCTGTGTGATCCCGTCTTCTGCTTGCGGGCGTGTCTATTCCAGGGTGCTCTTTTCCTACCTAGGCTGCCCCTTGTATACCGGCTGGCTGCAGCCTCTCAACATGGTAGCTGGCCTCTGGGAAGAGCTCTGGCAAGAGCCGAACCGGCCAGCAACAGCTGGCTTTAGCTTTAGCGCTCCGGGCTGCTGACGAGACCGCGGTGGAGGAGTTCCCACTGTCTTCCCCAAAAGTGGACACACACCAGCCCTGGGCGTCGTACCCATCTCTTGGTGAAGGTAACGACCCTGTGAGTTCAGTCCCACTGGAAAGTTCCAGATGCTAGAGACTGAATGACGAAGTTTACTTCCCCTGATCTGCAGTATAATGCAGAGAAGGGAAGCAGGGGCAAAGTAGCTAACGTGTGCCTGCAGGGGTGTACTTGCGTGTCCTCGTGTTTCTGGCTGGTCACTTGGCTGGAGGATAGGACTTTCTTCCTCCACTGCTTGTGCCCTCTGCTAGCACCTTACCTGGTCAGGGTCCTTTCCTGGACCGGGGACTCAAACTGTGAACTCCTGAAGTGGCTAGGTCCTCAGCGGTCTTGCTTTCTTGGGCTGCCACGCTTCCATTAACTAACTTTGGAAGTGGAAATCCTAAGCCAGGCCTTAGCACTCTCTGGGCTCTGGTCATGGGTTGTCCTTCCGCAGTACACAGTGCCACTCAGTCTCCCCTTGGGGGTGAGAGTTCCCCTCTCCAGCCAGGGCTGGTGCACTGGCCTCAGAGGGCTCATCTTTCAGTGTGGTAGAGCTGTGGCCCTGAGGCCTCCTGCAGAGTTCACAGGTGGGAACCAAGCTTTCCCAGTGGGTTGTGACCTGTAGTCTGGGGAGCTGCTTGGATGTCACTGCTTCTTCCTGGACCTGTGCGTTTTGGCTGCGTGAGAAGCACCCGTGTAGGCGGTTGCATCCCATGATGTTGAGGCCTGTTGCTTCGGGGTGTTTCTCCCAGCCACGTTCGAAATGCTCACTAGTGTCCCATTGTTCTGCTAGGCCTTTGCTGCAAATGATGGGGATGTGGTAAGGCCAAGGGATCCCGCAGTCTGAGCCCTTTGCTGCACGTTTTTCTCTGTGAAATCGGTTTCTTGAGTATGCGGTGGATGTGTGGTGCTGGAAGGGCTCTGTAGTCAGGGAAGGCACTTCCAACCCAGAGAGAACCAGTCCCTGCCGCTCCCAATGGAATGGGTCCAGGGTGTTGGCCCAATCCAGGGGCTGGCTAGGGAATGGTTCCGGGTGAGGGGACTCAGCTCAGCAGTGGGCATCGTCAAGCCACCCTTGGGAGGGATTCCGTGAACTCCGAATGGCCCTCTGTGATCCTGCTCCGTGGCGCTGGTACGCAGCCCCGTGGATTGGGTGGGGGCGGCACGTCCCCTGAAGAGGAGGCCTGCCAATTGCTTCTGCTGGTGAGGGAGGCTCAGCTCCATTGGCAGGGAGACCTGCCAGTTCATCTGCTGGTGATGAAACCTGGCTTCATCCGGGTGCCCCCAGAAGGCCCCGGTCTGTGCCCTGATTTCAGATGAAATCAGAGAGCTGCCTCAGAAGTGCTGTGCTTTCCTGGCTAGTGACCTGAGCTGTGCTGTTCTCCGTCAGCCCACCCCTGCCGGGGGCCTCCCGGAGGGCCTGGCCTCACCCTCCCCTAGTACTCACGCTGCAGGGCTCTGTGTTGGTCTGCCTTCTGATTTGGACTTTTTGGTAAATTGTGTATGAAGAAAGGGTTCTGTTGCTTAAACAGAGGTTTGGAAGTTTCTGGACTGCACAAAGTTGTAGCCTCTTCTGGGAGTCCGACCCCCTTCTCTGATGTCACTCCATATGCTGGCTGCCGTGGGCCACCAAAGGAGCCCACCTGCTGCAGAACCAGTCTGTCTGCGTCAGCGCACAGCGCTCCTCAGGGGCCAAGAAGGAGCCCACACCCAGCTGGCCCTCAGATGCACACCAGCCTGGGGAGATGTGTATCCCAGGGCCACTTCTCTTTTCTTTCCCCCGATTTCTGCACACTCACTCACGTGCGACCCGCCCGGCCAGCCCTTCGCACGTGGGTGATTGCCTTCTTGTGGTTCTTAACATTGGTTTTCAGGCCTGAGTGGGAGCAGAGATGGCACACAGCTCCCTGTGCCTCCCTCAGTTGTCTGCTGTGTCCTGGCCTTGCTTGCGATTGAAGATGTTCTGCCCTGGGCTTGGCTGTATCTGCCCCAGACTCGAGAGGACCCACATAAAGGGCTGCTCCGCGATCCTGGCCACCAAGGGAGGGATCTTTTGGCCCTGCTGGTGGCAGCGCTCTTTGTGACACAAGCATCCTGCTTCTGCTTCTGCTTTTCCGTGACCTGATTTCTTGCCTGACCTTTCTCAGCCCTTGAACATGTTCCAAACTCGGTTCGCTTGTGGAAGGCGGCCGTTGAACTGGAAGAGCCTGAAGATGCTAGAATCATGCTCAGCCGAGCTGTGGAGTGCTGCCCCACCAGCGTGGAGGTGAGTCTGGCAGGCTCTGCCTGAGTCCAAGTGCAGCGTCTGGAAGTGGCATCGGCTGAGCATCGAGCTGTGATTTCTGGGGCCGTAAGGCGGGGTGAAATCATACGAGGCCACCTCGTAACATGGCTGCTGGGCAGAATGGCCAGCCTGGCCGTGGTCACTCGTGCTCCTAATGGAAGTGCAGAATGGAATCTTAGCTCGCCTCCGGCCCCTACAGAGAATTCTGTTTTGAGCACTCTTTTGCAAGGGCCTGTCCTTCTTGTTCAGCTCAGAGTTTGTAAATGGGACCTGCACAGTGGAGGGTGGTAGAAAATACTAATGGCGTCTTTCTCTCAGCCCAGCATGAGAGGTTCGTTGCCTCAAACTAGTTGGGTTTCTTTAGTTTGAAACATTCTGGTTCACAGCATTCTGTGCAATGATTTTTAGTGTTGGTTTTATGATATCCAACATGTCCTTAATTATCCTAAGGGGTATTGTGAAATTCTGCAAGCAAAATTAATCTTCATTTATGTAAAAGTAAATAGAGCCCTACACATCTTTGGTGATGAAATGCTGCAGAATGAACAGCCAGGATGTGAGAACCCCAGAAGGCTGAACAGCCGGGTGTCCTTTGTGAAGTCCGCAGTCGCGTCCTGCTCATCTTCTGTGCCACACCTGGAATGAGTCGGGCACAGTGTGTACATTTAACTGGTGTTTGAAATGTTTGACTGAGAATCTGTCGACTTCTCGTGTTCACCAGAGTCACTAAATAAGTCAGAAGCAGAACTGCACGGTTAATCAGATCAGGTGAAAAATGTTGCTGTATATGTTCATGGGCCCTGTTTAAAGGATCCTTGAGAGCTGTTAGAAAGAAGTTTGTGCAAGTGCTGCGGCCTGTTAAGGTTGGCTCAACGTTTGACCTGGTGGGTTGCGCTGAATGCTGTCCTCTTGTTTGCTGGTGTTGTCTCCCCACAGCTCTGGCTTGCTCTGGCAAGGCTAGAGACCTATGAAAATGCCCGCAAGGTCTTAAATAAGGCCCGGGAGAACATCCCTACAGACCGGCACATCTGGATCACGGCTGCCAAGCTGGAGGAAGCCAATGGCAACACGCAGATGGTGGAGAAGATCATTGACCGAGCCATCACCTCGCTGCGGGCTAACGGTGTGGAGATCAACCGCGAACAATGGATCCAGGTGAGGTCAGCAGGTAGGACTCTCCTCCGTAAGCAGCTGTGTCTCGGTGTCTGCTTTAAACACGTACGTTGGGGGGCGTCTAGGTGGCTCAGGTCATGATCTCATGGTTCGTGAGTTCGAGCCCCGCGTCGGGCTCTGTGCTGACAGCTTAGAGCCTGTATCGGATCCTCTGAACCCCTCTCTCTCTGCCCCTCCCCTGCTCTCTCTCTCTTTCAAAAATAAATAAACATTAAAAAAATAAATACAAATAAAAATGCATGTTGGGGGGTGCCTGGGTGGCTTAGTCAGTCAAACCAAGGTCTGACTCTTGGTTTCTGCTCAGGTCATGATCTCATGGTTCGTGAGTTCAAGCCCTGCCTTGGGCTCTGTGGTGAAAGTGTGGAGCCTGTTTGGGATTTTCTTTCTCTCTCTCTCTGTCTCTCTCTCCCCCCACCTTGCCCCTCTCCCGCTTGCATGTGTTTTCTCTCTCTCTCAAAATAAATAAATAAACTTAAAAAAAAAACCACGTTGGAGTCTCTCATAGGGTAGGGGCTGGTGGATGCTAACTGAGGGTCGTCACGCTGGCAGGAAAGCAGGCATGTGTGGCTTTTCCTTAGTTTTTATAGAGTTGACACCCTGAAGGACACCTGTGGGTTGGATACTCTGAAGAACTTTCTGCACACGGACACTAGTGAATAGTACCACTTTTCGAGGAGAAATAATACGATGTAAAGAGAACGGTAGGCCTGGGGCTGGTGAAGTCTCTGAAGATCTTCTGACCCGGCTTCCAGGATGGGCGACCTCTCCTGCCTTCCACTTTCACCACGTGAGCTCTGTGGGCAAGGACTCCCCGTCTCCTGGGGGCCCTGCCTGTAGTGGAGTCAGCCTGGGGCGGGGAGTGCTTCTTGACCACCATCTGCTCCCCACCAAGGGCCCTATGCAGGCGGCCCTCTTGTTTCGCCTACTGCCCTTGGCATTAGAAGGTGGGAAGGTGGCCTCAGGCCTCCCGCCTCTTCCTTCTTGTGTTCCTGCTGCCACAGGTCTGCTTATAGGTCCAGTTGTCCGCCCGGGGGCCTCTCCCCTCCTGAGGAGGTGGCCTCGAGGGGTGCTGCCCTGTTCCCAGGGATCCCCTTTTGATCAGTACCTCTGCCCTGTGTGGGTGTCATGCCATGTGGCCTCTCTGTGTTTGGGCATTTTTTTTTTTTTCCTTTTTTTTTAAAATCCTGGCTGCAAGGTCTCACATGTCCCTCTAAAATTCAACCGTTGAGATTCAGCCCCTTTATTTCCTTGGTGTTTTTAGCCACGTTGTTACTTTTCGATGCCTCCTTCCTTTGTGGAGACCCGTGGAGACCCACGTTTCCAACTTGTGTCTTCTTCCTTCTGCCTGAAGGGCTGTAACAGTTTCTTATGTAAATTCTTCCAGTTTTTACGTGTCTGGAAACTGTATTTGATCTGTTTTTGAAAGCTGTTTTCCCTTGGTATAGAATTTAGGTTGACAATCTTGTTCCGCAGTACTTTCGAGATACAACTTTACTGTCTTCTCTTGTGTGTTATTTCCCATAAGGAATTTGTCATCTTTAGCTTTGTTTCTTCATACATATTATCTTCTCTTTCTTTTTAAAACAATTAATGACTTAAGTTTTTTTTAATGTTTGTTTGTTTTTGAGAGAGCGTGCACGTGCGCACGTGAGTGGGGGAGGGGGAGGGACAGCGAGAGAGGGAGACCCAGAATCTGAAGCAGACTCCAGGCTCTGAACTCTCCTCACAGAGCCTGATGTGGGGCTCAAACTTAGAAGCTGTGACCTAAGCTGAAGTCGGATGCTTAACCGACTGAGCCATCCAGGTGCCCCTGTTGTAGCTCTTACATTTAGATTTATGATCCATTTGAGTTCGTTTTTGGGTGTGGTGTGAGGGAAGGCTTTAACTTCATTCTCCACGTGCATGGCCAGTGGTCATCGGTGTAAGAGTTTATTTCTGAACTCAGTCCTAGTCCTTGGACTGTATGTCTTTATGCTAGCCCTGTGGTATTCGGATGGCTGTAGCTTTGTAGAAAGCTTTGAAATCAGGAAGTGACAAAGTGTCCTTTGTCGTCTACAAGATTATTTTAGGTGTGCTTGATTCTTTGTGTTTCCATATGAATTTTAGGATCAGCTTGTCAGTTCCTGCAAAAGAGAAACTTGGGGGGGGGGGCGCCTGGGTGGCTCAGTCGGTTAAGCGTCTGACTTCAGCTCAGATCATGATCTCGCAGTCCGTGAGTTCGAGCCCCGTGTCGGGCTCTGTGCTGACAGCTCGGAGCCTGGAGCCTGCTTCGGATTCTGTGTCTCCCTCTCTCTCTGCCCCTCCCCTGCTCATGCTCTGTCTCTCTCTCTCTCTCAAAAATAAATAAAAACATTAAAAAAAAAAATTAAAAAAAAATAAAAGAAACTTGGACCAGCTGGGATTTTGATAGGGATGTCATGGGACCGGCAGATTGCCTTGGGGACTGTTGGCATCCTGACAGTATTAAGTCTTCTGATCCATGAACATGGGGTGTCTTTGCATTGATTTAGGTCTTCAGCTTTTTCAGCAATGTCAGTGTACTAGTATTGCACTTTGTTTTATTCCAAATATGTTGTTATTTTTGATGCTATTGTAAGTGGAATTTTCGTGTCATTTTCAGGTGGTTCATTATTTGTGTATAGAAATACAGTAGACTTCTGAATATTGAGCTTGTGTGACCTTGCTGAAATCATTTATTAAATTGTAATAGATTTAATGGGTTCTGTAGGGTTTTCGGTATGCTAGATCATGCCATCTGCTTATACAATTTTACTTCTTTTTTTTCCCCCTTCTGGATACCTTTTATTTCTTGTCTAATTGCCCTGATTAGAACCTCTAGTGAAATGTTGACTAGAAGTGGGGAGAACCAACATCTTTGTCTTCCTTCTGATCTTAGGGGGAAGTATCTAGGTTTTCCTGTTGAGTGTGGTGTTAGCTCTGTAGCTCATTGGTGCCTTAGTTATATTTTAAAGAACTTTTCTTCTTTTCTTTCCATTTCGTTTTGGATAACTTGTATGGCTTTGTCCTCAAAGTTTGTTCTTCTGTAACATCTGATCTGCTGTTTATCTCATCTAGGGGATTTTCCACTTCAGATCTTGTAGTTTTCATTTCTGTGAATTTAATTTTGGTCTTTTAAAAATGTCTTTCGGGGTGCCTGGGTGGCTCAGTTGGTTGAGTGACCGACTTCGGGTCAGGTCATGATCTCGCGGTTTGTGAGTTCGAGCCCCGCATCGGGCTCTGTGCTGACAGCTCAGAGTCTGGAGCCTGCTTCGGATTCTGTGTCTCCCTCTCTCTGTGCCCCTCCCCCACTCACGCTCTGTCTCTCAGAAATAAAGAAACATTAAAAAAAAAATGTCTTTCACATCTGTACAACCTTTTTTTTTTTTTTTTTAAGAGAGAGTGTATATACGAGTGGAGGAGGGGCAGAGAGGGACAGAGAGAATCCCAAGCAGGCTCTACATTCAGTGCAGAGCCCAGTGCAGGGCTTGATCATGATCTGAGCTGAAAGCAAGAGTTGGACGCTCAACCAACAGAGCCACCCAGACACCCTTGTGCTGGTGTTTTGGACACACAGACTCAATATAACGACTGTTTTAGTGCCCTTGTCTCCTAACTCTGATGTCTTTGTCCATTTGGGATTAATTTTGATAGATTTGTTAATCCTCTCGTTACAAGTTGCATATTCTTATTTCTTTGCGTGGCTGGTAATGTTCAACTTGTTGCCAGATACCGTGAATTTCCCCTTGCTGGGTGCTGGGCAGTTTTGCATTCCTGTACGTCCCCTAGGCTTTCCTACTGGACCAGCTGGTGCTTTGGTCCTTTGGACCTTGCTTCAATGCTTTGCTAGGTTGGACCCCAGCAGTAGTGGTTTTGGGACAGTTCAGGGCTAATCCCCCTGTGGAGGTGAGACCTCTCTGTGCACTGTGCCCAGTGACCTGTGTCTCTTGGGGGTTTCCAGTCTGGCCATGGAAAGAGGCACTGTTCCTGGCCCCATGTGAGCTCTGAGGAGTGCTCGAACCATTGTGGATGGTTCTTTTCAAACACTCATGCTTTGTTTGGTGCTCAGTGAAGACCCCCAGGTGGCTCTCTGCAGAGCACATCGCCAGGGTTGTCTCTCCACTGCACTTGTCTTCTCTTGTGCTTGATCCTGTGTACTGTATGCTTCTTCATCTTCTAGGGCTCAGCACCGCCTCCTCCAGCGTTCCCACCTGGGTCCCCCTCCCTGTTCTGCGGCCTGGAAACTCTCCAGGCGGTGAGCTGGGCTAACATGGGGCTCCCCTTGACTGCTTCTGCGTCTCAGTCCTCACAGCCCTTTGTTACCCGTGTCCAGTGGCTTGACAACGGCTGCTTCACAGGTGTTGTCTGGATTTCTCGTTGTCTCAGGAGCGGGGGCAGGGGGGTTCCGGCTCAGTCAGCAGCTTCTCTGGCTCTCTGAGGGCTTTTTGGAGGCTGACTGTGCACCTGGCAGGCCTTACCTGCTCCAGCTCTCTGCCTTCTCGGTCTCCCTGGAGCCCCGTTTTGCACAGAGTGGAGGCGAGCGCCCTGTGCCCCCGGAAAAGCCCACGCACGTCAATTACCATTCCTAACCCCCCCCTTTTGAGGCACACTGGCTTGGCCACAGTGAGTCCCGTTTCTTCTGCCAGCCTGTGTTTCCATCTTGTCAGGAAGGATTACTGCAGGAGGGGATGGTAGGTGTCCTGTCTCCTTGCTGGTTCTCAGACCAGCTTCCTGTAAACCCTCCATTAAGACACTGGCTTTGTGCAGAAAAATACACAGCACGAGCTAGAAGTTTTTAAAATTTTCCTCAAAATTTGGGGCACCTGGGTGGCTCAGTCAGTTAAGCGTCAGACTCTTGATTTCAGCTCAGGTTTGTGTGTCGGAGCCCCGTGTTGGGCTCTGTGCTGGCCGCGTGGAGCCTGCTTGGGGTCCTCTCTCTCCCGTCTGCCCCTCTGCCCCTCCCCTGCTCATGCTCTTTCTCTCTTTCTCTCTCAAAAATAAGTAAACATTTAAAATTAAATAAGAAATAAGCTTTCCTCAAAATTTGTGTTTTGCTGCTATTTGCTTCTGTTTGAATGTGATGCAGGGATCTGAAAGCACACGAGTCTTGCCTGGTCTTTTTAAGCCTAGCACATAAAACGTGTCTTTGTGGTGTCCTGCGAAGCGTGTTACGGCTGAGGGGTTTTGCCCTCTGAGCAAAGTCACCATTTACTGAGCACCAGACTCTGCCGAACGGGTTTTCTCCTTGCCTTCTTACTTCCTACTTCCCCTTCTTTGTGGAACCCAGTCCCGGCCCTGACCCCGGGCCCCGCTGGACACCTCAGGAGCCTCTGCGACAGGCCTGGCTCCACCAGCCATGCCCTCGAACAGCGTCTGCATGTACTCACATGCTTTTCCTTTCGTCCTGCTGGTGCCACTTCCCCTCCTTTGCTGGTTCTCCTTCTCTCCTCTATTTTTTTTTTTTTAATTTTTTTTTAACGTTTTATTTATTTTTGAGACAGAGAGAGACAGAGCATGAACAGGGGAGGGTCAGCGAGAGGGAGACACAGAATCTAAAACAGGCTGCAGGCTCCGAGCTGTCGGCACAGAGCCCGACACGGGGCTCGAACTCATGGACCGCGAGATCATGACCTGAGCCGAAGTCGGCCGCTCAACCGACTGCGCCACCCAGGCGCCCCTCTCCTTCTCTCCTCTAAGTCCCTTGGTGGTTTGGCCCTCAGTCCCTTTCTGAGACTTGTCTGTGCTTCTGTGAGGGTCTCGTCTCACCACATTGCCAAGCAAGAATGGCACTTACAGGGCAGGAACCCCCAAATGTGGACTCTGCTCTGGGTGCTCCCCACATCCTGGATTGCACCCCTGCTGCCCTGCGTCCCCCAGCGACATGGGACAGTCCCAGGGCCTGATGTGTCCAGGATGCATCTCCTGGTTTGCCCACAAAACGTGCTAGTCCTCAGCCTTGCTCACCTCAGTATGAAGCACCACCATTTATGCCTCGTGAGTCACTGCTGACTCCCTTTTTCTCATACCCCTCGTCCGGCAAGCAGTTTGAGCCTGCCTTCCCATCTCTCCCTGGTCCGGGTGGCCTGCCTTGCCGTCTGTCCCTGGTCCGGGTGGCCTGTCTTGCCGTCTGTCCCTGGTCCGGGTGCACCTTGTCACCCAGTTGTGGCAGTCCTTGGCCAGACCACAGCTTCCCCCAGACATGGCAGTGTGTCCTGTTGTGTTTCCCTGCTAATGCTCCACACAGTGGTTAGGGCTGTCCTTTTAAAATGAGACTGATTATGTGACTCCTCCTCTAGTTTAAAAACCTCTGGTGCCTGCCTGCCCCACAGCTGTAAAACCCAGAGCTCTTGGTGTGGCCTGCAAGGCCCTGGGATCCAGTTGGAGTATTTCCTCCTTTTGTCCATTTTGAATCCTGAGTTCTAGACCAACAGATGCAAATGTTTGTCTTGGTTCTTACTACTTTGGAAGTGTGTTCCATGCAGAGCCTCGTGTGGCCACTGAGCTGTCTCCCACAGTGCTGTGCACACAGAGCTGCTTGTGCAGTGCTTGGGAGTGCATAGATGCAGCCTTGTTAAGTCCTTAGGTATTTGTCAAGCATTCATCTGCTGGGTGGAAAGGAGGGTTACCTTGCCGGGTGGGCTGCAGGAGGGCTCGATGGGCATCAGTGCCTTGGGTGCGCACCGACCTGCGGTGCAGGGGCTGTCCGTCCTCTTCATGTGGGCGTAGCGTGCCCCTGTCAGGCACCTGCAGCTCTGGACTGTAGTTTTGTGTCCCTCTTGCAGGATGCTGAGGAGTGTGACAAGGCTGGGAGTGTGGCCACCTGCCAGGCCGTCATGCGTGCTGTGATTGGCATTGGGATTGAGGAGGAAGATCGGAAGCACACCTGGATGGAAGATGCTGACAGTGTAAGTCCGGCTACGTGGGCCTGAAGCACCTGTGGGGAACTAGCTGCAGATGTGAAAGTCTTCTTGATCTGCTGATTTTTTAAAATGTATTTATTTTGAGAGAGAGCATGCGTGAGCTGGAGGGTCGGAGAGAGAGGAGAGAGAATCCCAGGCAGGCTCCATGCTGTCATCACAGAGCCCGACGTGGGGCTCGAACCCACAACTTGCAAGATCATGACCTGAGCCAAGATCAAGATTTTCAAGAGTCAGAGCCACCCAGGGGCCCCTGATCTGCTGACTTTCTTAAACATAGTTGTAGCTGTAAGGAGTACAGATTTCTCCTAACCCGGGTTTACCTGGAGAGCCACTCCTTGCAGACCTCCTGATCTGCAGTGCTCTGTGCTCTGTGTGGGCTGACTATGTGCTGTGGACCAGGAGCCAGCAGAGTGGGAGCCCACAGAGCTCTCTCAGCTGTTTTTTACCTCCCCACATCTACCCCCTGGGTTCTTTTATAAGTTGCACTTCAGAAGGCATTTTGTATACGAAGCTTTTGCCTACTTTGAAATTATTTCCTTGGAATCGGCTTCCAGAGAAGAGAGCATGGGGGTCAAAATCAGTATGTATTTTAGGTATTCAGTGCCTTAAAGGTGGCTCTCTCTTTTTTTTTTTTTTTTTTTTAAGCTTATTTTGAAATAATTTTAGATTTACAGATGTTGCAAACTGTATGAAGGCTTCTCATATGCCCTTCACCCAGATTCCTCCGAATTTGACCGTTTCACCACATTTGCCTTTCCCATTCCACTCACACGTGCACACGCATGCACACACACCCCTTACTGTTTCTTCTGAATAGTTGCGAGTAAATTGCAGAGGTCACGGCCCCTTTCCTCCAAGTACTGCAGCGTTTCTTTAAAAGACGATGTTTTCTTACACAGTCACAACATAGCTATCAAAATGAGGAAATAATGTTGACACGGTGCCATTATGTAATTTGCAGGCCAAATTCCACCAGTTGCCTCCCTAAGTGTCCCTTTCGCAGGAAGGAAAAACACAGCTGGTTCTGGTGCAGCAGCCGCCCCCGGTCACAGCCTCAGGTTTCCGTGGCCCTGATAGTCTAGAGAGGGCTTTGGTCTGTCGTCGTCTTTCAGGAGTCTGACTTCTGGCCCCCTGATTGACTTTGTGACTTTGTGGCCCCCTGATTTGGGTCTCCATGATGTGTCCCCACATTGGGGTTGGGGTTCTGCATCTTTGTGGGATGTTGTGTCCTGGCAGGCTGTGTTGGTAGGTGC
Source organism: Prionailurus bengalensis (assembly GCF_016509475.1). NCBI lineage: Eukaryota > Metazoa > Chordata > Mammalia > Carnivora > Felidae > Prionailurus > Prionailurus bengalensis. The sequence goes on along the minus strand of NC_057354.1, from coordinate 406,058 downwards.
CTGTGCCCGTTCAACTCTGAGCAGCTCAAGTGGCATCCATCAGGGTTCTCCACTGGAAGGTTACTCTTTTTCTCCTTTCTAATGAATAAGTGCCTTGTGGGGAGGCACTCTGAGATTAAACATCCTGTTTCTTGCCAAACTTTGACCTACTAGTTTGCAGGCCCATTAATGATGTTTTTGTCCTGTATCAGTTACTATGGTATTTGCCAAATAGTGCTTTTCTTTCTTTCTTTCTTCTTTCTTTCTTTCTTTCTTTCTTTTCTTTTCTTTTCTTTTCTTTCTTTTCTTTTCTTTTCTTTTCTTTTCTTTTCTTTTCTTTTCTTTTCTTTTCTTTTCTTTTCTTTCTTAATGTTTATTTTTGAGAGAGAGAGAGTCAGAGCATGAACGGGAGAGTGGCAGAGAGACCAGGAGACAGAATTCAAAGCAGGCTCCAGGCTCTGAGGTGTCCTCACAGAGCCCAACGTGGGGCTCGAACTCACAAACTGTGAGGTCATGACCTGAGCCGAAGTCGGACACTTCACTTGACTGAGCCCCCCAGGTGCCAAATAGTGCTTTTCTCAACACCGTTTCTTCTGTATTTTATTAGAGTTTATTAGTTGGAATTCTACAGTAATGACCTTTCCCTTATTCACGTGGGTATTTGTGTCTTTCTGTTAGGAGAGGCCAAGGATCCCTACTCCATTCTGGGAGATTATAGCCCCTGATGGCATCACCGGTGTGGAGCTCACATAACCTCTTTTTTTTTTTTTTTCAATGTTTTTTTTTTTTTTTTTTTTTTTTTCAATGTTTATTTATTTTTGGGACAGAGAGAGACAGAGCATGAACGGGGGAGAGGCAGAGAGAGAGAGGGAGACACAGAATCGGAAACAGGCTCCAGGCTCCGAGCCATCAGCCCAGAGCCTGACGCGGGGCCCGAACTCACGGACCGCGAGATCGTGACCTGGCTGAAGTCGGACGCTTAACCGACTGCGCCACCCAGGCGCCCCTCAATGTTTTTTATTTATTTTTGGGACAGAGAGAGACAGAGCATGAACGGGGGAGGGGCAGAGAGAGAGGGAGACACAGAATCGGAAACAGGCTCCAGGCTCTGAGCGGTCAGCACAGAGCCTGACGCGGGGCTCGAACTCCCGGACCGCGAGATCGTGACCTGGCTGAAGTCGGACGCTTAACCGACTGCGCCACCCAGGCGCCCCGAGCTCACATAACCTCTTGAGCGCCACATGTGCTATGACCCAGGGCACAGGTGCTGGCCATGCCGTGCACTTCCAGGGGCCTGTGGCCTGCCCATGGTCTAGTGCACACCAAATATACCTTGGTTCTTTAGGCGAGTCGAGACACAGGCCAACCATGATGGTTGCTAAAAGCTTTTCATTATGTAACATTTAAGACGCAAAGAAGTGTAAAGAGTAACAAATATGCTCAGTGTCTGTATCGAAAGGAAATTCCCAAATATGCCAAAGAATCCTAGTTTCTTGTTGTCGAGCCCCTTTTTATTCTGCATATGGAGTTAAACACTTCACTTCATTTTATTTTCCTTATTGCTTTGACAGCATAGGAGGCCTGGCGAGGGGAGGAGTGGAGGGGGGATAGACCTTGCCCTATGGATGACAGATTGTGGGAGCGGAAGCCCACGAACCATTTCAGATTTTCTTTTTCTTTTTTATTGTCTCTTGCACGTGTCATAGAACAACACGGCTGTCTTTCACAAAGCTGTGCAATTCTGGAGTAAGAGCTCAAGTCTCTGTGCTCAGAAGAGCGAAGTGTTTTCGTAATACTCCCACCCCACGGGGCCCTGCCTGGCTCACCCACACCTGAGACCCCTGGTGGGCTGTCACTTGATCCAGTGGGGCCACGGATGCCCGAAAGTCTTTGTAACCGGCCTCCAGGACCTTGGTCAAAAGTCACAAAGAGTACAGACCAGTTTGTATGGGGTCTAATCCTCATTTGGCATCTTCTGTCACTTTTTCAGTCACTACTGGTCAGGACACGCCCGAGGCGGGGCCCTTCTTGGTTTCTGTGGTGCTTGAGTCAGACTGAGGCCACGTGACCAAGAAGGAACCCAGTCTGAACAAGGAGGTCGAAGCTGCATCCCTGTTTTTTAACTCCACACCCATTTCCACATGGTGGTCTTTGTGCAACAGGAGGCTTAGAGCCGTTCTCTTGGAGAATGCAGCTGTCAGTCTGGGAAGTGGCCTTGGCTGGCTCTGTGAGGTGCCTGTCTGGTTCCATCCGTGACATTTTGATGATCGTTGCTGCAAAACTTTGTTTCCGACACAGTTCCTAGTGGCTTTTCACTTACCTCACAATACAAAACCCTTTCTTGGTATGAGAACGCTTCCTGCGTGTGCAGAGTGTTTAGGGCGGCACGTTTCTCAGGTGGTCTGCGAGCATCTGGTGTTGAGTATGGGGCGCACTGGCCTTTCCCCTGGGTCAGCCCGTTCCAGTGAGCGTCCCTGGCTCGTGGCCTTCTCAAGAGATGGCTTTCACAGAGCGACTGGCTTTCTTGTGTTGCTTGATTCCAACCAGGGAATAAAGTCATTCTTTCTGTCTTTTTTTTTTTTCAATGCTTATTTATGTTTGAGAGCGAGCGAGCGAGCGAGAGAGAGAGACAGAGCATGAGTGGGGAAGGGGCAGAGAGAGAGGGAGACACAGATTGCAAAGCAGGCTCCAGGCTCCAAGCTGTCAGCACAGAGCCTGACGTGGGGCTCAAACCCACGAACCATGAGATCATGACCTGAGCCGAAGTCAGATGCCTAACTGACTGAGCCACCCAGGCCCCCTAAAGTCATTCTTCAATAAGGAAAAAAAAACATCCAGAGAAAGTAGCAGCAAGTGTTTATGGAAGTTCTGTTTGAGTGGATGGGTTCTTTCTTTCTCTTTTTTAAGCTGCATTTTTTTTTTTTTTTTTTTTTAAGAAGGAAAGCTAGGGCACCTGGGTGGCTCAGTCAGTTCAGCGTCTGACTTTGGCTCAGGTCATGATCTCACGATTCGATTCGTGAGTTTAAGTCCTGCGTCAGGCTCTGTGCTGACAGCTCAGAGCCTGGAGCCTGCTTCGGATTCTGTGTCTCCCTCTCTCTGTGCCCCTCCCTAGCTTTCTCTCTCCCTCTCTCCCTCTCTCCCTGTCTCTCTCTCTCAAAAATAAATAAAACATTAAAAAAAAAAACTGTTTTTCTTCCTTCCTTCCTCTTTCTTTCTTTCTTTCTTTCTTTCTTTCTTTCTTTCTTTCTTTCAAGTTCATTTATCTTTGAGAGACAGTGCTCTCTGTCTGTGAGGGAGGGGTGGAGAGAGAGAACCCCAAGCGGGCTTCACACTGTGAGTGCGGAGCCTGAACATGGGACTCGATCTCACGAACTCGTGAGATCATGATCTGCGCCAAACTCAAGAGTCGGATGCTTAACCAACTGAGCCACCCAGGTGCCCCGTAAGCTACATTTTTTATTGTGGTAAAATACACATAAAGTTTGCCATTCTTGCCACTTGGAAGCTTGTGATTCCATGGCGTCTAGCACACTCACGGTGTTGTGCGGCCATCGCCACGGTCTCAGACTCCAGAGTTTTTCTGTTCCCCGCATCAGAGCCCACACCCGTTCACAGCCATTCAGGTGGATAGATGCTTTCTTTCTCTTTGTGCTCATCTGTGTTTTTACAGGTTTCTAACGAGCATGGCTTTTATAAGGGAGAACATACACTTAACCCTGAGTTCAGAGAGGAACCAACGTGTGTGGTGTGTGGTCAGCTCTCCCCTGCGGCTGGCGGCTGCTGTTCCCCTGCACCAGCTCCTGCTGTGTATGAGGGCTGGCAGACAGCCCCATGCCGGGCCCCGTGTGTTTCACTCCCCATCCTCCTGGGGTTTCGCTCTCCCGGGTCGTGTTTCCCACGGTGTGGTTCTGAGCAGACGGGCCGTCGTGCCTCCTCCTCTGAGGCCGGGGCTGGGCTGCCCACTCTCACCCTTATCTTTCTGCTCTAGTGTGTGGCCCACAATGCCCTGGAGTGTGCGCGAGCTATCTATGCCTACGCCCTGCAAGTGTTCCCCAGCAAGAAGAGTGTGTGGCTGAGAGCCGCGTACTTCGAGAAGAACCACGGCACCAGGTATGTGCTTGGGCCCCAGGTGCCTGGTGGCGCGCTCCACTCCGTGTGCCCACTGGCCTTCCGACTCCAGGTCGGGCAGAGCTGAGTTGAAACCTCCCCTCCCCATAGGTGGGCAAGGACCTAAACTTGAGATCCAGTCCTCTGCAATGAGGGACAGAATCTTCTACTGCACTTGAGACTTTGAGATCTGTCTTTATGGCTCCTTCTGTACCAGATAGGATTATCACTCTTTTATAGTTGAGAAACTGAGACGCTGAGGGCATTTCTGCAGAAGTGCCTACAGCTGCGTTGGCAGACGCCTGGTGGCCCAAGGGTGCCTGGGGCGAGGCAGGGTTCTAAAGCTCCACGTCTGTGCCAGCACTGGATTTAGCAGTGTGGGCGGTGCGGCATCTGGGCCCAGGCAGGCATGGTTTTCATTTAAGCTCTGCTGACTTTGGGTTTAGGCTAGTTTTTGTGCTCTGAGGAGGTCCTTGACAATTTTCTCTAATTGTATTCTTTAATTGAAAAAACCTTTTGGGTCTGCCTTATTGGCTGTAACTGCTGATTGAATTAGGTGTTGCAACTTCTGGTGTTCAAGGGGTGCCTCTCCAGGGTATCAGCCTCATGTTGTGCACTCTCCATCCAGGCCCTCTGCTGCTCTTTCCTGTGCTGGGGCGGGGGGACAGGCCTTGCTCACTCCAGCAGGGCTTTTGCTGGGAGCATCCAGCCCCTTTCTCTTTCCTTTCCCGGCATTGTTGAATCTCAGTCTGGTCAGGGTGTTTTCCCATGTGTGTTGCTGCGGCTTTTGTCTCCTCCCCACTCTCACCATCTGGTTTAGTGTTTTGGAGTGGACTCATCTGAGGCTGCTTTGAGATGACCGTGCTGGCTCACCCTGTACAAGTTCACCCGTGACAGTCCCAAGTCCGGAGCAGGGCCTCTCCTGCTGGGTGTGGTCTGTGGACGTGCCTCACTGGCACTGCTCCTCTTGGGCCCTGGGCGTGGGGCAGCCCCCTCCCCGGCTCTGGCACCCTTCCTGTCCGGCTGACTCGTGGCATGGAATGGCACGAGGGCCTCGGGGTCTGGGGTCCTGGCTCTGGTGTCATCCGGGAAGCATGCCGCAGGCTCTCTTGGGCTTCTCTCCACACAGAGTGAGTCCTTCGTCTTGCTGCCGAGGCCCAGAGAGCTTGTGTGCCAGGCGGTGCAACAGGGGTGGTGGCCGCCTGAGGGTTGGGGGCTTCCCACCTGATACCCAGGCTGGCGGTGTTCTTGCTCGGTAGTGACCAAAAGAAGTTTCTTCCAATAAGACCATTTCTTTGGATGCCAGAGAACAGATTCTGGGTCATAATCTTTATCAGCAGATCTGTGTTTAAAGATGAAAAGAGCTATCCTGTCACCCAGACTGTGAAGTTGTCCCTCCCCTCAGGACCCATGGCTATGAAAGGGTCCCTTGAGAAGTTCCTCCATCAGGCTTAGCTATTTAACAATGCATGCTTTGTAGCACCCTCCTCGGTAGTTGATTTTAGAACCTTTATGAAGAGAAAAGATTTCCCCACACTCTCCCCATCGTAAAATTTGGTAAATCATTTATAGCACCGAACTTTGGAGCAGTAACTGTCTTTTCAGCACCCAGGCTGACGCTGTGAGCACCCTACATGCTCTGGTGGTGACTGTGGCCCTCTGTCTTTCAGAGAGTCCTTGGAGGCACTCCTGCAGAGGGCTGTGGCCCATTGCCCCAAAGCGGAGGTGCTGTGGCTTATGGGCGCCAAGTCCAAGTGGCTGGCGGGGGATGTGCCTGCGGCAAGGAGCATCCTGGCTCTGGCCTTCCAGGTGGGTTGAGGGGTCCGCTGGGCTGCCAGGGGGTGTGTGCACTTGAACCCCCACCTCAGTGCCTGTCGAGGCCCGAGGGCTGCAGCGTGCGTGTGCCCTTGAGCCCTCCCCCTGCTCATTGATGGGAGCTGACCTGAGAGAGGAGAAGTGAGTTGGTCCTGACGCACCAGACTCGGCTGCTCTACGGACAGCTGGGGTCCTGAGGGGGCCCAAGACTAGGAGAATGGCCAGCTGGCAGACCTACCTCTTGGTCATGGCCATTCAGTGTAACCATGGGCCAAATATTCCAGAACACAGAGCACGGGGCAAGCAGGCGACATTCCCCAGGTGAGTGGAGCAGTAGCCAGATACAGCCATTTCTCACAGGAGAGCACATGTGAGAATTGGATTGTTCCGTCCCTGTACTCTGAACACAGGATGCGCACAGAGGCCACTCGTGGGCCTCCTGGTGCTGCTGGGCCCTTAGGTGGTTGGGATTATATTCAGACGGCTACACCTAGCCAAGCTTCTCTTTGGGCTGGTGTCATGACCCGGGCAGCGTGCGGTTAGCAGTTAGCATGCTTAATGTGTTTTAACTTTCGTTCCAGCAGAGCTAACCCACGGTGTTTTTGGTTTTTGGTTTTTGGGTTTTTTTAAATGTTATTTATTATTGAGAGACAGAGAGAGACAGAACATTAGCGTAGGAGGGGCAGAGAGAGGGGGAGACACAGGATCCAAAGCAGGCTCCAGGCTCCGAGCTGTCAGCACAGAGCCCAGCGTGGGGCTCAAACCCACAAACCGCGAGACCATGACCTGAACCAAAGTCGGACACGTAACCAACTGAGCCCCCCAGGTGCCCCCCCACGGTGTTATGTTAGTTTTGGGAAGTGTGCAGTACAGCGATTCAACACTTCTCATGTTATTCAGTGCTCGTAGCAGCCATGTTTATAAACTGTTGAGTGCTGTGTAAACATCAGTGTGTTGTTGTAACCCTGACTAGCGTAATTAAGTTTGTCCTTCCCTGAGTAAATGCCACGAGAGGAGCCTGGCTGGTATCTGGCCTTTTGCTTTTTCCTGTCCGTTGGAGGACAGTCACATGTTCAGGACGCTCCTTCTGTCTGAGCCATCACAGCATTCTCCCGCCATCTGCCTGGGCACCGCTGCCAGTCCCCAGCACCACCCTCCAGGTGCCCTCTCCTTTCCCTGCTGGTGACTCTGGGGCTGTTGATGCGGTCTGTGATGAGCCAGGCGAGTGTGCTTTCAGAAGGCCGCGAGCGTAGCACCCGTGTGTCTGCTGGATTCTGGCTGGTACGTGGCCCAGTCCTAGCCCTTGGGAGCCTTCCACGCCATCAGTGATGCCCTGGGCACCGTTCTTCCTGCTCACACAGACACACCGAGATGGCCAGTCCCTTGTCACCAGGCTTGGGAACAGGGTTGGGTATGGCAGATCCACATGGGTAGAACGTGAGCGAGCCGTTCCGGCTTTGAGAGGCCACTCAGGGAAGCCCGCAACCAGGGGGTGAGCCGGTGCCCCTGGCTGCAGCTCAGGGTGGGTCCTGGAGAAGACGGCTCTCCAGCTGCTGGTGGTGTTGCCTGAGTGCCTAGAAAATGGGCTGGCTTGTTTTCAGGTGGGTCAGCACTCTTGGGCCGGACCCTGCTCTGTCATCTGTTAGCCCTGGAATCAGACTGCCCTGCAGCAGAGTGAGGCCCGGCCTGGTGCCCAGGCTAGCTGCTCTTGATTAAGTATAATCTAGCCCTGGCCACTTTGTTCTGGTCCCATCTCTGCCTCCAGGCCAACCCCAACAGCGAGGAGATCTGGCTGGCCGCTGTGAAGCTGGAATCCGAGAACAATGAGTACGAGCGTGCCCGGCGGCTACTGGCCAAGGCGCGGAGCAGCGCACCCACCGCCCGGGTGAGCGGGGCGTTGGGGCCATACTGGGTCCCTGGGGCCTGTGGTGTCCGGCAGGTGCGAGGTGCCACCCAAAGCTGTGGTACTCTTGGCTTGTTGGTTCATACTTGACTGTGAGGTGTATTTGTGTTTTTGATGTTTATTTTTGAGAGAGACAGAGACAGAACGCGAGTGGGTTGGGACAGAGAGGGAGGCACAGAATCGGAAGCAGGCTCCAGGCTCCGAGCTGTCAGCACAGAGCCCAACACGGGGCTCGAACCCACGAGCTGTGAGATCGTGACCTGAGTCGAAGTCGGATGCTCAACCAACTGAGCCACCCAGGCGCCCCGTATTTGTGGTTTTCGACGCCCACCTTGTTCCAAAGGATGTGAAACAGCTTACAGAGGTCCATAAAACACAGCAGGATGAGTGGCATTTAAGGGGAGCTGTAGTGTAAAGCGTGTATTGTGAAGGTGCCGTCCTTCCAGGGCACAGCGCTAGACGTCGCCGTGCCGTCCAGACAGGTGGTCAGGGCGGGAGCAGGGGCTGCTTAACAGCGTGTCTGGTTGTCTTGCAGGTGTTCATGAAGTCTGTGAAGCTGGAGTGGGTGCTGGGGAACATTGCGGCTGCCCAGGAGCTGTGTGAGGAGGCCCTGAAGCACTATGAGGACTTCCCTAAGCTGTGGATGATGAAGGGGCAGATCGAGGAGCAGGAGGAGTTGGTGGAGAAGGCTCGGGAAGCCTACAGCCAGGGGGTGAGCTGGTGCCCCTGGCTGCAGCTACGAGCTGACTCTTGTAGACTGGACGCCTGGCCTCAGGGTGTCATTACACCTCGCCTTGCTCAGGAATTGGAGGCCCAGCGGGCAGTGATTCACTTGGGCCCCAGCTGGTAGCGTGGTAGCAGGGGCCAGACCCTGGTCCCCTCACTCAGACCCGTGTTTTTCCTTCCACGGAGCTGTGTGGCCCACATTCAGTCAAGTGGCGGGTTATAGCACAGTTAACGTACAGGCGGCCGTGTGTGCGCCCCACACGCATGCATGTGTGCACAGCCACGTAGTAAACATACGCTTGTACACAGCACTGCCGTGCACGTGAAACCCCACACCCAGACCTGAAATGGGCAGGTGGCTGTGGACATAGGCATCCCTGACTCCCGGCCCAGGAGCCTGCCACAGCTGTCGCAGCCCCTCCCTGACACCAGCCAATCCCTCTCTTCTTTGTTGCTGCAGTTGAAAAAATGTCCCCACTCCACCCCTCTATGGCTTTTGCTTTCTCGGCTGGAGGAGAAGGTTGGGCAGCTGACCCGCGCTCGGGCCATTTTGGAGAAGTCTCGCCTGAAGAACCCAAAGAACCCCGGCCTGTGGTGAGTCCCGGCGAGCCGGGCTCGCCCCTCAGAGGGGCTGTGCTCCCTCAGTCGCTCGTGCAGACTCGTTTGTGCAGCGTTTCCAGCTCAGGCTCCGTGAGAAGGGTGGCAGGTGCTGGCTGGGAGGAAGCACAGTCCCTGTCTTGGGAGGGTCCAGCTCGGATGGGCTCCATTTACAAACAGGCCTGCACATAGTGGGGTGCAGTTTCATTCGTGCTCTAGTAGAAGGCGCCCAGGGGAGCCAGGAGCTAACGATGGGGGATCAGGGACGGATGAGGCCGAGGAAGTGCATCCCACAGCGGAGGTGGCATCTGGACAGGGCTTTAAGGGTGAACAGGAAGTTGTCAGGCGAGGATGGCATTCTGTCTGTAGGAAACAGCGTCGCAGGGCTGCAGTGTAGCTGTTGCCAGAGGAGACCCCAGAGAGTTGGGCAGGTCCTGGATGCCGCTGCTATGGTGCCCAGCCATCCTGGGAGCACCAGCGTGCCCTCGCCCTCCGTGTCTGCTTGTGCCTACGTGATGTCAGGGTCCAGGCCTCGGCTAGGGTGGCTGCTGGCAGGCCTGATGGCGGGGTGGGCATGAGTGCCTTGCGTCTCTGGTGGACGAGCTCTGCCTGGCAGGGCAGGTGGCTCTGGCCACGGTGGCTTCCCAGGAGCTTCGAGAACTGTTAGGCTTGCCAGTGGGCTTCAATGGGTGGGGTCTGACTTGTCCTTTGGGCCTCTCTCCTCAGGTTGGAATCTGTCAGGCTGGAGTACCGCGCAGGGCTGAAGAACATCGCCAACACGCTCATGGCCAAGGCGCTCCAGGAGTGCCCCAACTCCGGTAAGGGACTTCCCGGCTTCCCAGACTTGCCAGGCAGCAGCAGTTCCTGGGGGAGTGGGTCTCGGGGTTCAGACACCCTATTAAAGTGTTTTGTTTGTCGGAGTTTCAGCTGCACCTGATCTTTCAGACATTTGAACTAAATCCCCAGTCCCAGTTGTTGTGGGTTTGACTTCGTGTTCTGGTTCACTACCATTACTTTTTCTTCTGAAACTTAACTTCTGTTATCTTACTTTGCATTTATTTTTTTTTTAATTTTTTTTTTCAACGTTTATTTATTTTTGGGACAGAGAGAGACAGAACATGAATGGGGGAGGGGCAGAGAGAGAGGGAGACACAGAATCGGAAACAGGCTCCAGGCTCTGAGCCATCAGCCCAGAGCCTGACGCGGGGCTCGAACTCAATGGACCGCGAGATTGTGACCTGGCTGAAGTCGGACGCTTAACCGACTGCGCCACCCAGGCGCCCCACTTTGCATTTAATCATACATGCACTGTGAACAGATTTGGGGTAAAAAAAAAAATATATATATATATATATTAAAACTCACCTTTAAGTCACTTTTGACTTATTTGTATTGTCATAACTTGTGTTCCTGCACAAAACCCAAGTCCTGTGTGTTTAGTGTTGTCCCTTGTTTTATTTTGAGAGAGAGAGAGAGAGAGAGAGAGCGAGCAAGTGGGGGAGAGGCAGAGAGCAAGAGGGAGAGAGAGAGAATCTCAGGCAGGCTCCACACTGTCATTGCAGAGCCCGACGTAGGGCTCGAACCCACAAACCGTGAGATCACGACCTGAGCTGAAATCAAGAGTCGGACGCTTAACCGACTGAGCTGCCCGGGCGCCCCGGGACTTGTTTTAAAGTCGAAAGTGCCTGTGTAGATATATACCAGAAATCTACGACGCACCTATTGGTCAATTTGAATCTTTGTTAGTATTTCTGATTTTTTTGTTGTAATCCTTAGATACGAAATTATGGAGTCAGCGGGAGTGAACCTTGAAGGTTTGGGGTACTGCCTACCTAGTCATTGCCAGAACTTTGTCTGGCCTGTGCCATCAGAGCGGCTGTGGGGCAGGTGGTCAGGGCAGCCTTTGCGGCTCCCCCCCGACATGTGGGAGGCCATAGCCGTGGTCTGAGGACACCCGGGTTAGAATGTTGGCAGGCCCACCTCGGGGCAGCCTATGCACGGACGGGCCGTGTCTGAAAGCAGAGGTGGGGGTCTGAGTTGTGGCATCCTTGTGGTTGAATTTTAGGTGTCCTGTGGTCTGAAGCCATTTTTCTTGAGGCAAGGCCCCAGAGGAAGACCAAGAGTGTCGACGCCCTGAAGAAGTGTGAGCACGACCCCCACGTGCTCCTGGCTGTGGCCAAGTGAGTGAGGGGCCCTTGTGGGGTTGCTGACCCTTCGGGACCTGATGGGATCTCTTAGGGTCCTTGGCCACCAGCATTCCACAATGAAGCACTTCTGCTTTGACCCAAGGCAGGCACATCTCCAGGCAGAGGCCATGCGGATAGGTGCTGTCCCAATGGTCCGCGCTGCCCCTGACCCACAGATAGGCTGCTTCCTCTGAGCTCCGCCCTCCTTCCCTCTGTCCTGGGCTCCTTCTGACGGGACTGCTCTCAGTCTGGGCACTTCTTGGTTTACACGTACACGTGTCCTACGTCGAAAGACAGAGACAAACTTGCTGACATTGGTCTACATGGAATTTAGTAAGCAAGACTCCTTTGGCTCAAAGGGCTATGAGCAAGGAAATTATCTTTCTCGTGTTATCGTGAGAAAGCAGACACTTTCACCTTGGTGACCTTGGGGACAATCCAGGGTCCATCAGTCAGGCCCAATCAGTGTGCCTGCAGGTGTGGAGATGGCCATGCCAGAGACCATCTTTCCTTTGGGTTGCCTGGTCTCAAGGGCAACAGGTCAGCGAGCGACCTCACACCATCAGCTCATACGTTGGGTGCTGGGTCAGAGGCTCCCTGGGGTGGCCTGTGGTGTGGGAGGTGTGGGAGGGAGTTCGGGGCCTCGGCAAGATTAAGTGAGGTTACGGCCGACGCGTGGGGGGCCTGCGAGCAGGGTGGGGGCTGCGTATGCTCAGAGGAGGCCGGGAGGTGACTGCGTTTGCGGTGGGGGGCATCAGAAGGAGCCTTGGCTGGGCTCCCGGGACTGCTGCTCAGGCCTCCCCTTGCGGAGGTGGCATACGTGCCCAGGAGCCCCTGCGTGCTGTTGCTGCCCGAGCGGGAGTCTGGCCCATCCCGAGGCATGCGCAGGTGGTGTCGGCCCCACTTCCTCAGGTCCTCCCGGGCACCTCCCCTCCAGCTGCTTTGAGGCTGAGGACGCTGCACGTGGAGGCTTCCCTCCGGCTCCTGAGGCCCGGCTTGGGCCCGCCCGGGGCCCCCTTCTGCCCTGGGCTTCCGCCTCTCAGAAGGGCTGCGCTGTTTGATGCTCTGATAGGGCAGCCGTAAAACCTCATAAAAGGCTTTGCTAAAGCAAATAAGTCACTCCTTGCTGTTCCCAGGTTGGTGTCCTGTGAACCTGCTATCTGAGTTTGTGCTCTTTAAGTCATAGTTTATCTAACACCCAGCAATTAAGAATACCACAGGGCTTAAAAAACAATCAAGCTATCAGAGCATGAAATTACTCCGTTTTGTAACTGAGACCAGCCCACACAGCCGCCCTGAATGGCGTGTCAGTGGTGTGGCGGTCTGCTTTTGTGCCTGTGGCCACAGAGGACACCGGGACTGGACGGATGGTGGAAGCCACTCAGGGTCTCAGCTGTCAAAGAGTGCTGCCCCAGTGTCCTTCCCCCCTCTTGCCTTCCGCCTTCCCTGACGTGTGGGGGAGGGTGCTCACAGGTCCTTCAGTGGGTTTCTGGTGTCCTCGCTTGAAGCTTCCAGCGTGGGCCTGGTTTGCAGGTGTCTGTGTCTGCTGTGGGCCCGAGTTCTGGTGCTGAGCCGAGGCCCAGCTTGTCCGTGCTGGCTGGGTCCCTGCCAGGGACTGCATCGTGGGGCAGATGCTCCAGAAGGAATCTATTGAGGAGCTGACTTCACTGAACTTTCCCTAATCACAGTCTTAACTTTTTGTAAGGTTTCCTTTCATCTTCTTGTATCTTACCCAGAGGAAACTAATAACTTAAAGGAGTTTGAAATTCTTGCTCTGTGTGGACTTTTTTAAGAAACAGTCTGGTTAGACCCCTGAAGGACAGTTGCAGGTTAGTGGTGGGAGCGATACCCAGGTAGCCAGGCCCCATTCCTCAGCTCTCCTGTTGGGAGCTCAGGGACTCGCCAGGGAGAGGATCGACCTGATGTTGCCAGAACTGGCTCCCCACCACCCCTCAGGCACCGTCAGACGTGGCCACTTACGCTGGGTCCCTGAACTTATTATGCTTGCGGACAGGCTGTTCTGGAGTGAGCGGAAAATCACCAAGGCCAGGGAGTGGTTCCACCGCACGGTGAAGATCGACTCGGACCTGGGGGACGCCTGGGCGTTCTTCTACAAGTTTGAGCTGCAGCACGGCACAGAGGTGAGGTGCTGCTGTGGCTGCCTGCTGCTCTCCACCCCCACCTCTGGGCGATGGGTGGGTGGAGGGAGAGGCACAGGGGTCCCTCCTGACGGTATTTCCTTCTGCGTCTGCTTTCTCGTTACAGCCTTTAGCCTCTTAACCTGAAATGTAGATGTTTGGGTGATTTTCAGTGGTCTATTAGCATCTCTGATGAGTTGGTTGGTGACTGGGGCGTGGGGTCACAGTAGAAATGGGGATGGGATTCAAGCCCTGATGATTGTCCTGCCTGGGCGAGTTCTGTCCTACTGGACATGAGCCTGGGGGGGCCTGGGCAGCAGCATCACACAATGCTTAGTGTTGTCACAGCTGTCCTGGAGTCCCCATGGGAAGTGGAAGCCGTGCCCCATGGGGTCTGGGAAGCTGCTCGGGGTACTTGTGTGAGGCACACATTTGGTCTCGACTGGGCTCAGCACCTGCGTGCCATCAGCGCTGCAGCGGGGCACCTCAGACACCACTTGTGCCCCCCTGCCCTCCAGGTCCAGGGCCGTGGGGCCGGGCGAGCGTGGTGGGGCGCGTGTGAGGGGCAGCCTGGGAGGAGCCCCGTCTCAAGTGCCCTGTGGTCCTTGCCCAGGAGCAGCGTGAGGAGGTGAGGAGGCGCTGTGAGAACGCGGAGCCACGGCACGGGGAGCTGTGGTGTGCTGTGTCCAAGGACATCGCCAACTGGCAGAGGAAGATTGGGGAGATCCTAGTGCTGGTGGCAGCCCACATCAAGAACACCTTCTGACCCTCTGGTGCCTGTAGGGGGCGGCCCTCAGGACAGCGCGTAGAGGAGCGTGTGGTAGTGACGAGGGGGTGGAAGGGGCCCTGAGCCACCCATCCTGCTCTTTAATTAAAGGTTTTCCAGATAGCCTGTCGGGGTTGGTGACCTGCTGGTTTTGTCTGCGCCATTCTCCCCTGCCTTCCCGTAGGTGCTTTGGCTGCCCCCGTGTGCTCTCAGGCCGCGTCCTGGGCTCACTAGGGCTCTTGGAGACAGCCTGAACCCTGCAGGGGAAGCCGTGGGACCCCCTGAGATTCTGTGGGAAGGGAGGGGCGGTGCACATTCTGGGAACAGCTGGGGCTCCCCCGGGCATCTCCCAGGTCTGCCTGCCAGGGTAAGTGACCGTCCTGCGTGAGTGCAGACAGTGGGCCCAACTTCCTAAAGTGGCTCCCAAGTGTGTTGCCAGGGGCTCACGGGGAGGCCCCTCGGGTGTGTGTCGGAAAGAAATGTTACTGGTAAGAGCTTTTCTCATATTTGCTCATGGCATTATTTTTATAATCAATAATGTATAATCAATTTTGTTCTAAAACACCTGTAAGTCCTCATCTCTGGATTGAAAAATGCATAACCTGGGAGACTTAGCATATTTACACCGTTTATGCTGTGTGAGGATAAAGGACTTCCTCATACTTTGGACCCCTGTGTGTGTGTTCAACTGGAAACCAGCAGATTCTCTTCGAAGGGGTGTGTCAGCCATGGCTGCAGACGTCTGGCCAGAGGTCGTGGGTTGTCCAGAGACTGTGGGCCAAGGAGAGGAGATGCTACTTGTTACGTATGGTGACGAGGGGGGTAGCTGGCAGCCGTCCCCACACGCTCATGTTAGAGAAGATTCCAGACAGGCTGCTTGGTGCCTCTTGGTTCCTGGTGACACCAATGAGGAGACTGTTGTGGGGATCAGTCGCTGACCCACGGCTCAGCCCCCTCAAGGCAGCCAGGGTTGGGGGACACATGCCTCGATGTCAGCACCCGAGGCACGGGCAGCTGTGCCTAGAGAGTCAGGCCCTGCTGGGTCCGCCTCTGGTGTTCTGGGAGCCACAAGGACACTGCCATCCCAGAGCAGGGGAGGGACCACCCCCGTGGCCTGGATCCTACTCCCAGACCGTGAATCTGGAAATGCTGCTTCTGCTTCTCACTTGAGGTGGGCCAGGCCTGAGGAGCAGAGCAGGGAGGTTCACAGGGTCTTTGGGGTTTCCTTCTGTCTCATGGAGGAGGCGGGAGGGATCCGGCCCGGTACATTTATCACATCGAAGAGATACTCCTGGAGTTTTAGGAGGTTGAAAGCCAGCCTATTCCTGTACAGACCTAGAAACCGAGGCCCAGGGAGGAACGGTGACTTGGCTGTAGTCACAGGGGCTGCTGGCAGCCTTCTGTGCTCTGAGTTGGATGTGGCTTCTCCTGGACACATTTCTGAACTCAGTGTCGGGTGCGGCCTTCTGCAGAGCCCTTGGAATGTTCCAGAGCACCTGGATCATCCAGTGTGGATATCTCCTCCTTTGCGTGGGGGTTGTTTGCTTTGAGGTGGTTAAATGACTTTTCTCCCTGGGACAGATGTACCTCAGCTTGCTCCAGCTGGGATTTCTTGAGCTCCAGCTCAAGGCAAGTCGGGTTCTGCACACTGCCCTTGTTCTGAGGTGGTGCTTGCAGGGTTGAGAGCCTGTTTGGGCGAGTGGCCGTGACCTCCCCCAGCGAAAGACCCCCTCGGCCCAGGAGGGATGAGCAGTAGGAGAAGCCTGGGAAGCCCCTCACCAGGACCAGCTGGGGCAGGACCCCCCCCCCCGGGACATCAGGGTGTGGGGGCTGGTGGCTGTGGCGAGTTAGGTCCAGCTCACCTGGTTCTGCTGGCAGCCAGGTTCCTGGGAGAGGTAGCACCTGCTGACCCCTGAGGAAGGCCCCAGTGGAGGGTGCAGACAGGCCCCTGGCCTCTTCTGGCTCCCCTGCCCCAGCGGGCCCAGCATGGCTCGCTGGACACCCCACCCCACCCGCCCCTTGACAGTACAGACCTTCTTGGGCCAATGGCTCAATCCAAGACCCGCTGGATGGGAAGAGAGCCCGCAGCTGCCGGGCTCCAGGGTCAGGTTAATTGAAGAAGCAATTGGATAGGAGGTGGGGAGAGGGAGGGGGTAGGGCTGGGGTTGTGGGGCCTCCCTCCCGCTCCCTCCCGCTCCCTCCCTCCTCTGCTCAGAGGAGCCAACTTCAAAAGCCTTGTCTGCCTGCCGCCAGCCTTCCCTGCTGTGTCCTGTCCTGGGAAGCCTGTTGGCCAGGCTTGGAGCAGGACTTGGAGTGGCAGCCATACTCCCTACCTGAGGACCCAGGATCATGCGCAAGGCCCACTGGCAGGAGTGAGGGAGGGCCTCACCCTCAGAGGCCCATGGTGAGCAGTGTGGGGCCAGTGGGGAGGGGGCTTACTCTGGTCGAGGGTTTGGGACTGAGCATAGTCCAGGGGAGGCTGCTTGAGCGTCTGTCTCCTACTGGGAAACCTCCCTTGGTTCCCGTCACCTTGGCCTGGAGGGCCTGGCAGGCCTGGCCCTGGGTGCTCTTGCCTGTCCTTCCGGCGGGGAGGGGGGGGGGAAGGGAGGGGGTCTGCCCGGCGGTGCCAGGGCTGCTCAGTTCTCACTGGCTGGGGTGGGGGACAGGCAGGCCTTCCTAGAGCTGAGCAGCCAATCTCCCCCATGTGGATGGCTCTCCACACCCACAGCTCTTGTTCTTGCTGTGACCTCTGACCCCACCCCCAGCATGCCTGGGGGCAGATTTGAGGAGGGACCACAGCTAAAGGCACCCATTCCTCCTGCCAGCGCTGCACCCCAGGTCTCCAGCTCAGTCAGGCTCCCCTCCCAGGGCTGGGAAGCCGAGTCGAGTCCTGCGTCTCGCTGGGTTCACATGATTAATTTTCTAGTCGCTGTTTGGGAACTAGCCGGTCTTTCTCTTTGATGTTTGGGCTTCTAGGGGGAGGGTGGTGGTGGGTTTCTCCCCAAGCCAGCCCCTTCTGGAGGGGGAGGCTCGTGAAAGGGATGCCTGGTGGGGCACAATGTGGCCCCTTTCTCCCTTGCCTCTGGGGGATTCCCCAAGACTTCCCCCCCTCCTCAGAGGGGTGTGGCCTTGAGCTCTGAGCCCTCACCCCTGTCCTGGTTGGGCTGGAGGTGCAAGGGCACCCCATTTCCCACGGCTGTGGGGGTGGGTTAGTTCTGCCCCTGCTCTGGGGACCCAGAGGTGAGCAACGTTCTGGGGATCAGGGGGTGCTCATCAGGAGGAGAGAGCCTGGCTGTCTGGTGGGGACTGATGTCTGGGAGGTGTGGGGTTGAGTTAGGGGATAGCCAGGGGTGTAGCCATACCGGCAGGTAGTGTTTCCCACTGGACCCCTAGACCTAGGGGTCAGCCCTGCCCTCCAGACTTGTGAGCCCCTAGTTCCCATGCACACAGAGCACAGAGTTCCTGGTCTGGAGCCCTCTGTCTCCTTCTTGGCCCCTCAGGGCTCAGTGGGCCTGCCTTCCCAGCCCGCCTCCCCCCACTCTCACCCTCACCCCTGGCCATCCTCCAGCCCGCCAATCTATGCATCAAGCATTGAGCTGTCTGGTTCGCAGGCCTACTATCCTTCCCTCAGACTTGAAACAGGAAGGGATTTGTCCTGCTAGACCCATGCTTGGGCGATGAATGGCACAGTGACCTTTCATTTTCTACTGTAGTTCAGAGAGTCCCTGGTGGCTGTGGTAGGGGGCCGTCCAAAGCAAATTGCCTGAGGGGTTGCTGTAGGGAAGGTCTCCTCTGCCCGCCTGGGCACCCCACCCTGACCCCGTGTCCCTTCCAGGTGCCTCCCAAGCCTGCACTCTGGGCGCTCCTGCTGGCTCTGCTGGGGCTCGCACCGGGTCAGGCAGGGCTCCGCACCTGCAGCATCCCTGACGTGCTCCGCCACTACCGTGTGGTCATCTTTGAGGACCTGCAGGCTGCTGTGAGGCAGGTCGGGCCAGGCTCCCGACACCCCCATTTCATCCAGAAAAACCTGACTGGAGCTGCAGTCCTCGGATGGCGGGATCGGGATCGGGTGGGAGCTTCCTGCGGTGCCCAGAAGGTATGGGGGGAGACTCACTCTGTTCCCCTCCGGGGCCTCCCCGTTGAGCTCCTCTCCTCAGCCCCCAATTTCCTCCCTTCCTTTCCCAGGAGCACGATATCCTGCTGTCCATTGCGTCCCTGGGTCGGACCCTGCGCAGGGCAGTGGCCCGGGGCCACCGCCGCGGGGCACTGGAGAAAGCCGCGTGGACTGTAGCCCTGCGCACCGAAGCAGTGATGCGGCGCCACTGCTGGATGATGCGCCAGGTGTGTGGGGCCAGACCCGGGTCCCTCCCCTTCCACAGGTCCCCTGAGCCTCCCACCGTCCCACGGTGTCCCCATCTGGGAGGGGGAGGGGAGGGCGCAGAGACCGTGGTCACTCGCTGACCTTTCTGCCCCTGACAGCGGAGGAGGAGCCGGTGGCCCAAGAGGCACCCTCCTCCGAGTCGCCGCAGCCGCAGCCACAGCCGGAGGCGGCTCCTCCTGCGTGTCCTGGACACCGTCGCCACCTGCTGGGAGAAGCTCTTCGCGCTGCGTGCAGCAGCCTCCGAGGACTCCTAGCGCATCCTGCGCAGGCCAGAGAAGAGCCATCGGGGCCGCGGGGCCTGGGAACGAGCTTCATTTGGTGACGACTGCCTCCTCTCCCTCTTGTTGGCTTACTCCTGGGCCCAGGCCCCTCCTTGTCATGGCCCTGGACATGCTCCAGGCACCTAGCCAGGACTCAATAAACTGCTGGTGCTGCGGTCTGGTCTTCTCTTCGCCTGCTGGGGTGGGGCCCACCACCCCTGGATCCGGGCCTGGGCCAGGAGCGGGCGCTGGGGGCAACAGGCCGCTTGGTAGGGGAACCAGGACTACCGGCCACACCTGGACGAGGCCGGCCCCCACCCCACCCCACCCCCTTCCAGCTGCGCTCCCAGCCTCAGGCAGCAGGGGGCGAGTGGGGACGCTGGATGGGACTCCCCTAGGCTTGGGGGGGTGGATGGGGAGGGGCTCTATCGGGCCCTGAAATGTCCGGTTTCCGTCCTGCTCCTCTCTGGAATGGGGGAAGGGGTGGAAATGGAGGGGAAGGGAAGGCTGAGCTTTGTGAACTCAGAGCAAAACAACCGGATAAAGGAAACGGGCCTGAAGGGAAGCCAGAGTCGCTGGCCCTGGCTGCAAGTGGGGCCAGGCCATTTCCTGCGGCCCTGGGAGGGGTGGCCACGGCCCCCTCTGTGGGCCTGGACAGGCTGGTCAGGGATCCGCTGTCTTGTGCTCTGGGACCGTATGTTTGCTTGCCAGGGAGAGGGTCCTGATCCTGAACTCCCCTGCCCACAGCTGCATAGATAGCCAGGTGTCTGTGACCCCCTCCCCAATCATAGTCTGTGGAGGAGTGGAAGTAGAGCCCGCAGAGCGCCTGGCCAACAAGGGTGCCTGTTGGGCTCCACCTCACATACTCCTTTCTGACAGGTGGACGGACCAAGGAGACCCCAGAGCAGGCCTTGCCTCTGGGGTACCCTGGCAGAACAGACAGGGAGGGGATACAGAAAGGCCTTCATGGTGGGGCAGTCAGCATTAGCACAGAATGAGAACCAGCCCCTGGCCCAGCACCCCGCTGTACGTGTGCAGCAGGGCCTGTTGTCCCTGTTTGGTAGATGAGACTGAGGCACAGCCAGGAAGCGTGAGGGCTGGGGTGAGACCCAGGCCTTGAGCGTGGCTACACCCTGTGTGTGCCCTGTGCGCGGGCCACAGCGTGCAGCTGCCCTGGGGGCCCTGTTGTGGCGATGCGGGGACCGCCTGCAGTGTGGTGGGCCATTCCACCCATCTGTCAGCACCCCCTTCCTGCAGTGGAGAGCAGTCAGGCTGTCCTGGGTGGAGGGGGCAGGTAGGAGGGGGAGCACAGGCCTCAGAGTCCTAGGGACACGATCCCTGAGTCCTGGACCATGACCACGCGAATGGGCAATGTGCTCTTGTACTCTGACCCCATTCTTCCTCCCTGGACGCTCCTGTCAGAGCCCATCTGGTAGTGTGTATGTGTGGTGAGCACGCGCACAGGTGTGCTGAGGGGTTGCCCGTGAGAATGTGCACACAGCTGTGCGTGCACTCTCCTGTGCGTGCGGGGGCGTGTGTCTGTGCATGGGGTCCCTTGGGGTCTGTGCATGTGTGTCTTGCCCTCCCCCTGCCTGGAAGAGCTCCCCACTTGCGGGTGGCCCTCCTGGAGTCTAACTCTGGTCCTTCCTGGCAAATTCAGCACGTTGAGTCAGGGACTGGAGGCAGCCTGTGGCCTGAGCCAGCAGAACCGAGGCTGCTCTTGGTATGAGACCCCACTGCACCGTGTCTGCCCGCTGCCGCTTCTCTTCAGACCTCAGACAGAATGAGTGGCCTCCACACTGGGCGGAGGCCCTGCACATCTTTCCGGGTCCTGCCTCTGCCAACACGCTGATGGCAGGCCAGCATTCTGGGCACAGGGACCTGGGCCCTCGTCCCCATATCTCAGACACCATCTGTATGGGTTTCCTACGACTGCTGTAACAAATGATCACAAGCCATGCGGCTTAATACAATAGAAGTTTCTTTCCCCACAGTTCTGGAGATCAGAAGTCCAAGATCATTATCACGGGCTTGAAATCAAGGTGTTGTAGGGCTGACCTCCCTCCAGGACAAACCCATCCTGGCTTCTTGCAGCGTCCGGAGGCTCCAGGTGCTCTGGGGCCACATTGCTCCAGCCTGCTGCTGCTTCACGTGGCTTTCTCTTTCTTACAAGGATCTTTGCCCTGGGCTTAGGGCCCCTGGATAACCCAGGCTGATCTCATCTCAAGATCCTTAGTCCTATCTGCCAAGACCCTCTTCCTAAATAAGAATCCCACTCCCAAGTTCTGGGAGGTGGGCATCTCGTTCTTGGGGCCACCATTCAACACACTGTCGAGTCTTTCCTCACATAGGATGGCAGCAAGTGGGGCTTCTGGCTTCTGGGACGAAGTTCACTTGTCCAGCATGGGGATAGCCCAACCAGACCTGGTCTGGGGACAGGTGTACAGCCACAGTGACCAGCCAAGACAGACCAGAGGGAGAGCCAGGGATGCCCTGCGCAGAACCCAAGATGTTCGCTTTTGTGTTCAGCACCAGGACCCCTTCTGTGGCTTGCGCAGGAACTGCTGGCTGGAACAGACCGGAACCAGTGACGATGGGGTGCTCAACCAGGGACAGAGCCTTTGGCCTGTCCTGCATGAGGCACTGCCCTCCTTGCCGAGGTCCGGGGCGTGTGGCCTGAGCCTGGTTCTTCCCCTGCAAAAAACGTTGTTTCTGGGGCACATGCATGGTCGGGTTGGGTCCTGCACCCAGTGGTGTCCTGTCCCACACACGAGCCTTCTCAACTGCTTCCAGGGAGGTGGGGGCTGGGTCCCAGAAGGAGGGGCTGTGCCAGGGTGGTAGATGGGGCCGCAGGGCACTGGCCAGGGTTGTGTAACTTCCTGAAACCAGGGAGCCAGACCCCCCATGTGCAGCACCAGAAGAAGGGGGGGCAGGCTGACTTTGAAGGGTAGCCTGTGTCCCACGGCCTTCCCAGACTGGGAGCCTTTGAAAGAACATCTGGAACATGGGCGACTGGCAAACTGGTCTCTGGATTTGAAAACCAAAAAGTTAATCCCGACTTTGCCACTTGTGTTTCCCACCCCCGCCCACACGCTCCTCTCTCCCCACCCCCTCTTCCCACCTCTGCTGCTTTGCAGGCGGGGGCGGGGCCATACCAGCCCAGTGTGCTGATCCTTCCGAGGGCTACTGCGGCTCGCCTGTGCCCTGCCCAGCACCGCCCTCCATGACCCCTCCCTTACCGGTGCGGCCTGATTGAGCAAAGGGAGGTAGTGGGAAAGACGAGTGGCTGCCATGCCCGGACCCTGGACAGATGCAGCTCCGGTGTTCATGGAGCCACGGCTGTGGGACAGGATGTGAGTTAGCCAGCCCCTGCATCTGGCGCTGGGTGCTGAGAAGGCATGGGGCCACACTCAGCCTGGGAGGAAACACCTGCACCCAGACCTGAAGGGTGCGCTGGCCCCGCCTGGCACTTGGCCTTTGCATGTGAGCCTGAGTGTGGGGTCCCCCAGCCTGCAGGTGTGCAAGGAGGCTGCCTGATCCATCTGTGGTTGGTGTGGAAACAAACAAGGGCCCCCACTCCAGGAAGCAAAGCACATACTCCGGGGGGTGGGGGGGCGGTGCCAGGTGCTGCAGCCCATTGTCCCTGCCAGTGGCCTGCAGGACCCTGGGGGGCTCTCAGGGACAGTCCCCATCCTGTCTCCTCCCTAGGAAAAGACCCAGCTTCGTAAACACAGGAGCAAACAACCACCACCATCCCCCCCAACCCCAACTAACCCCCACCTCCACAGCCTCCCTCCTGAAGAATCGGCAGGGATCCCACACTTGCTAGGGGAAGTGAGCCCTTTTTTTGGGGGGGGGGAACGTCGGGACCTTGAGGGGCATGTATTGTGGGGGAGGGCCATCCTGGGGTTGGATACTGGCCCCTGGGTCACCTCTGTGCGGTGTGTGTGTTTACATTTATTTTTTTAGTAATCTCTCCACCCAAACATGGGGCTCAAACTCACAGCCTTGGGATGAAGAGACGCATGCTCCTTCCACTGAGCCACGCAGGTGCCCGCGGGCTGTGTCCTAACGGGACTTCTGCTCACATCTGTGGATGGCCACAGCCTGGCTCAGTCAAATCCTGTCACTGGCCTCGTTGCCTCCCTCCACAGCCCAGTTGTGACCTTCGTATCTTGGGGGTGAGGTGGCCGGGGCTCCCCGCCAGGTGAGCAGGCCCTGTCCTCCGGTCGCGCCCTGCGTCCCCTGCCGGGCCTGTGCCGGGGCGTGAGGCCAGGGGTCCCGGCTGTGGCCCAAGATAAGCGCCGCACCCGGCGGCCGCTTCCTGCATTTCCTCCCTGCGCCGCCGCTGTGCGCCCCTTCCTGTTTTCTCGGGTGCGCAGGCTGGCAGGAGCGTGGGAGACGGGGCGGGGTCATGGGGTAAGGGGCGGGGCCATGGCGCACAGGGTTGGGTCGAGGGGCACAGGTTGGGTAATGAGGGTCGGGGACAGGGTCGCTGGGCACGAGGCAGGATCGCGGAGACAGGACTGGGTCGTGGGGGCCAAGTGGGGTCGTGGGGTCGTAGGAAACATGGTGGTGGACGGGGAGCCCCTACGATGCTGAGCCCGCCCCACTGCACCCTGCCTGGCTTCAGTGCGAGGCTGGAGGTGAGGAGGGAGCCCGAGAGGAGGAGGAGCCTCGGCGTTCACACCCCCCGTCTCTCCGTCTCTCCAGGTCCGGGGCCAGGAGTTCCCACACACCTGGTCCCTGGGGCCCCTCCGCAGCCTGGGGCAGGAGTGGGGGGTGGCTGGGTGGAGGGCTGAGCCTTGGGATACGTGGCTCTAACATGCTGAACCTACTTGCTCGGATGGTCGTTAGAGATATAAATCTGTGTAATTTTAATGAAAATGCACGCCACGGCAAAACCTTGGTACACCACCGTTCACTGCGGCATTATTCGCAATCGCAGCGGGTGGAAGCAATCTAAGCGTCCACCGCTGGGTGAACAGATAAAACGTGGTCCGGTCAGACGGTGGAATAGTACTCCGCCCTACAAAGGAATGAAGTTCACACGCCACAACACGGAAGAACCCAGGAAAGCTGATGCTCAGTGAACAAAGCCAGCCTCAAACCCACTTCTTGTGCGATCCCATTTATGTGAAATGTCCAGAACAGGCCGACCCACAGACACGGAAAGTAGGTGATGTTTCCCTGGGGGCTGGGGAGTCACTGCTAACAAGTGAGGGTTTCTTTTTGAAGAGGTGGGAAAACACTGAAATGAGAGGCGTGGTGGCCGCCCAGTCCTGGGAATGTCCTAAAACCACTGACTTAGCTGCCAGAAAACCTATGCAGGTTTGGTAGAATGTGGGCTGACACCCTTGGGTCGTTGAGAGCATTTGTCCGGCCGAGTGGAGGGTGACTTAGGTCCATCCTTGCCTGCCCAGCGTGGCCTCGTTGGGATCGGGCATATGAGTGAGCAGAGCCTTGGCCCCGATGTATCTCTTGGTAGGCTATGCGACTAGTTGTCTAGTTGTGTGTGTGTGTGTGGGTGTGTGTTGTGTTCCCAAAGGTGTCCAGGGGATGACCTGAGAGGGAGAGGGTGCCCCTAACCTGCCCCCAGCCCCACCCTCCCTGACCCTCCTCCCCTGGGCTGCTTGCTGGGGAAGGTTCAACACCCCAGCCCAGGTCCCTCCAGGGCCCAGCTGAGTCCTGGGCGTGGGAGCTGTGGCTTGTGCCAGGCAGGGCTGCTAGAACTTCCCGCCAGGAGCTAGGCCACCAGGGTCTGTTCCTGGCCAGCCTGACTCAGCGGGAGCTGGGGGTGGGGACTTCCCTTTTCTGACCCTCGGGGAAGCAGGTAGGTGGAGCCAGGAGGGGGAACGGTGGGAAACCTGACCCAGGGCTGGAGCCGCCCAGGCCAGGGAAGGGGGGACAGGCTGTGGTTCTGCCTGAGACAGCTGTTCTGTCCAGGCAGGGCAGAGCCAGTCCCCTTGGATAGCTCCCCAGGCAGGGCCCTGGGCAGAGGGTCCTTTGAAGAGACCCCTCCCCAGCCTCCTGCGCTGGCCCACCACTGAGGGCAATGGCTGAGGAGCTGCTATTGGAAACAGCTGCTCTCTGTGGGAGGCCCTCTCATGTCCTTGTTCAGATCCTGCTCCTGGAGTCCCCCAGCCCCTGGCGATGGGGACTGGCTCCAAATTGGGGCCCCCCACTGGCCTTCTGCCTTGCCACCGTGGGAGGGGCTTCTAGGGGTCCAGCTGCTCTGCCTTCTCCCTACCGGGGCAATGGTGTGTGCTGCCCCCCGGAAGCACCCTTGTGGCTCCCCATCCTACTGACCTCAAGGGGCCCTCTGGGTGGCATCGGGGTGGGGTGAGGAGCCCAGAACGGAGGGTGGGAGAATATCGTCCCGGCCTGTGCCAGAAAACAGGAAAGAAAGACACAACGGGCTGTGTCCGCTTGTCTGACATCTTCTTCTGTGTGTCCACGGGTGTCTCTGGGGTGGGGGCCCAGGTGGGACGATGGACAGTGCCTCAGCCCAGGCAGGGAGGCCCTTAGTGGGGCTGTTCATGGTGGCTCCCACCTGCCCTGGCCTCCCTCCCTCCCTCCCTCCTACCTGCCTCCTCCTACCTGCCCTGGCCAGTGGGTGGAGTGAGGGGATAGGAGGGTCCGCACCCGGGGTAGAGACTCCTGGACTCTGGCTGCTCTGGGTCCCCGCAGTGGGGCACACGTTGGTCCAGCTGACCCAGGGCTCGAGGGGGTGGGCAACCTGACCCCCCACCAGGGGGCAGGCCCAGAGCAGATCAGGAGTTGGAGGACCATGACAGCTGATGAGGTACACTCTTGGGTCATGTGCCCCTCTCCAGGCATGAGTCTGGGACTCAGCACTGGGGCCTCTGAGCACTCCCACTCCAAAGCCGTAACAAACGTGGCTGAACCGGACCACCCTTTTCCCTTTGGGCCTCGGCATCCCTGCCACGCACCGTGCTTGTGTCCACTTGGAGGGGGCAGATGGTGTCCTTGTCGTCCTGTGGGCTATTTGTGCCCCTCTACCCACCCAGCGTGTGTCTCTCTCCACCTCTGGGCCCAAATCCTGTCCTTTTCAGCTTGTCTGTCTCTGTTCCTTTCTATCTCTGTCTCTGTCTCAGTTTTTTTGAGCCTTGTTGCTGACGAGGCAGGGATAGGGGACCCAGGTGAAGTGTGTAGCCCGTGCCACTTAACATAGAGGTGATGTCAGTCTGCCTCTGAGAAGCAGGATACCTACAGAAACAGCCCCACCGCCTGTTTGCCTCCCCACACACACTCAGGCAGCAGACCCGTGTGTGTGGACACCTAGGTTTACACACTGACACATGCACATCCAGCCCCAGGGTTATTGCACCATGTGCACACAGACACAGTGAGCATGGATGGTCACAGTGTCACAGCATCACACCCATGCTCAGAGCCTCACGTACACACACATGCTTGCACACACTGGCTCACACGTGTGCAGTGAGAATCGGGCTCAGCTGCACTCAGCATCGTCCAGAACCCACTTGACTCACAGACGCCCGTGCTCCCAGATGCATGGGAGACCGAGCTAGGACTGACTTTTGCATGTCAGCTCGCCAGGGAGGGGGGCAGAGAAAGGGGCTAGGAGACCAGGAAGTGTGGAAAGAGGAGGCCCAGTTCTGTTGGGAGGGGAGAAGGGCTGGCTGAGAGCTCCACAATCGGGGCCTGAGCCTCCCTGCTCGGGTCGTTGACCTGTCACCGGGAAGCAGCATGGGTGTGACGTGGGGCTGCCCACTCCGGGGACACTGGTTTAAGAATGACAGGGCCCAGCGGCGGGGGTGGGGGGCGGGCATATAGGTGTCCACCCTGCCAGCCTCCTTTGGAGAGGAGCACAGTCCTGAGAAGTAGTCCCCAGGTGTGAAGGAAGTTGCATTTATGTATTTATTTTTAATTTAACTTATTTACTTTGAAGAAAGTTTTGAAAGAGCTGAGGAGAATGAAACATGGGTGGAGGTGTGGGGGCATCGCCAACCCCTATTACGCTCGAATTAAAAAGGGGGGTTGGGAGAGGAGGGGAATAGAAGGGGGGGTGGGGAGTGCCTGCACCTCATGCCTCCCACCAACTCTGTGGCAGGGGGCGGCGGGGGGAGCATCCTGGAAGGATGGAGAGGTGGGTGTTTTGGGGGCCAAGCTGGGTGGCAGTCTCCCAGGAGGCTCTGGGGAACGGCACGGCCAGGGTCCATTTCCCCTTCCCCCAACAACCACAGACTCGGGTGTGCAGAGGAAAGAGCGAGTCACTTTATTGTGGCCTCGCCTGGCCCGGGGTGGGGTGGGGGTGGGGGGTGCAGATCCTGCTCCTCCTTTAAAGCAAACAAATACTGGTATTCCTCATATCGCTACATTGGTGCTTTTGGTCAGTGAAACCCGTTGGAAGAAAAAGTTTAAAAGTTTAATTAAAAATTAAATATGTTGTATTACGTGTATAAAAAAGGCAAAGCGAAAAATACAGCCTGATTCTAGAAAATACACTGCAAGGAAAGCATTAGACGCTTCAAAGAGTTAACCCTAGCAGGGCCAGCCAACAGGTCCCAGGCCTGGGATTCCGGGAAAGGCCCCAGGGCACGTGGGAGGCACCCTCGCAGGGCGCCCGGGAGTAGCCGAAACGCGCGCGCCCTGGAGAGATGCCGGGCGGGCACGCGCGGCGGCGGCGGCGGCGGCGGCGGCCGCTCAACCCGAGATGCAGGCGCTGTAGTAGACGGCGCTGCTGGCGTCGGACAGCGCGGCGATCAGGCTGCTCTCCTCGGGGCAGGACATGGCGCGCGGGCCCAGCTTGGCCAGCGCCACGTGGTACGGGAGCCCGGCGGCGTCGGGCCGAGTCCGGCCGCAGTTGAGGTACTGGTCGAACTCGGTGAGGTCCACGTCGGCCCACAGGTCGGCGCTGGGCCCCAGCGTCTCGGCGCCCTCGGGCGGGGGGGCCTCGGGGGGCGGCGACAGCGGGCCGGGGAACGGGCCGGCTGCGGGCGCGGCCAGGGCGCCGTAGTAGAGGCCGGCGAGCGGCGCGGCGGGAGCGGGCGCGGTCCTGAGCGCCTCGGCCGCGGGCGCCCCGTAGCCGCCGCCGGGGTCCCGGGGCAGCTCGGCGGGCGCGTAGGGCGCGCGGAAGGCTCGGAGCGCGCAGTCCTCGGGCGCCGCGGGCGGCGGGAAGAAGGCGGCCTCGCCGGGCTCCAGGCCGTCCAGCGGCGAGCGCTCGGGCGTGGGCAGCCCCAGGCC
The DNA here is from genome assembly GCF_016509475.1 of Prionailurus bengalensis. NCBI lineage: Eukaryota > Metazoa > Chordata > Mammalia > Carnivora > Felidae > Prionailurus > Prionailurus bengalensis. Next base: position 377,969 of record NC_057354.1, on the reverse strand, counting down.
GTCGAACTCGGCGCCCAGCGGGGGCAGCTCGCGGAAGGCACGGGCCGCGCCGGGCGCCGCGGAGAAGGGCTCGGGGGGCGGCGGCGGCGGCGGCGGCGGCGGCGGAGGGGGGGGCGCCAGGCCCGGGAGCAGGAGGCCGGGCTCCAGCCGCCGGGCCTTGCGCGCCTGCTTCTTGCGGCGCGGCCGATACTTGTAGTTGGGGTGGTCCCGCAGGTGCTGCACGCGCAGCCGCTCCGCCTCCTCCACGAAGGGCCGCTTCTCCGCCGCGCTCAGCTCCTTCCACGCCTTGCCTGCGGACCGTGGGTGCGGGTCAGCGGGCCCCGCCCGGCCCCCGCCCGGCCCGGCCCCAGGTCCCTCCCCCCACCCCCACCCCCGCCCCGCGCCCTTCCCCGCCCGCCCGCCCGCCCGCGCCCCTCACCCAGCATCTTGCTGAGCACCGCGTTGTGGAGGTCCGGGTTCTGCTGCGCCAGCCGCTTGCGCTCGTCCTTCGCCCACACCATGAAGGCGTTCATGGGCCGCCGGATGCGCGACTCGTCGGCAGCCTGGCGCTCCCCGCGGCCGGCCGGGCTGAGGCCATAGCGCCCCGGCTCGGGGCTTCGCGTCGGGCTGCGCTGCGGGCTGGGCGGCGAGGCGGGAGCGGCGGGCGCGGCGAGGGCGGCGGGGGCGGCGGGGAGGCCGCGCGGCTCAGCGGCGGCCCCGGGTCCCGGGGCCCATGCACAGTCGCGGCGGGCTGGCGGGTCGTCCTGTGCGCCGTAGCCGGGCGGCGATCTCTGCATTCCAGCTGGGCGCGGCCTGGGCGGAACGGAGCGCGGGAGCGCGGAGGGTGGGAGAGCGGGCACTTCGGGAGCCGGGCGCGGAGGGCAGGGCGGACGGCGGTGGAGACGGCGGTGGCCTCGGGCCGGGTGGGCGCCCAGATATAGCGGCGCGGGGCCAATAGGCGGCGGGGCGGGGCGGGGCGGGCTGGGGCCGCCCCCTCCCCGGGGGCTCCCTTTCTTCTCCGGCCCTCCGGATTCCACCGCAGCCTCCTTCGCGCGGCTGCCCCCGCACCCTCTGTGAAGGAGGGACCGCCACCCGCCCCCCTCCCAACACACACTCACACACAGCGGGAACGGGCCGCCGATGTGGGCTGGAGCTTGGAAGGGGGCGTCCTCGCGGGGACTGTCAGACTTTCAGAGACGAGGTGCCGTCCCCACCCACGGAGTCAGACCCCCGGACGGCAACGGGGGAGGCTGGCTGCCCACCCCCACTCCCCCCCGTGAGTGGGTCATATTTTAACCCCACGTTCCTGGGAAGCTTCCCAAGAACGCTTCCTGGGGTCTAGCTCAAAAGTACCGGGCACTTTGGGAAAAGCGCCCTGTGTCTTGGGAGAGCGTGTTCTGGATAACCCCAGGGTATGGTGGCCCCCACCCCTCCCGTACATGTGGAGTCTTCACGACTGGGGGCTTCGAGCTCCTCCTGCCTGTCCATGGAGTTAAAAGAGTTGGTCTTCGTGCCCCCTCCATCACTCCCAAACCCACTGCAAACAGGTCGAACCTCAGCAGTAGGTGCCCCGGACGTTTCCCACAGTGGGAGGGAGCCCAGAGGGCAGAGGAGCCTCCAGGGAAGGCGCTGAGCCCGTGGCCTTGTTCCTTGTTCCTCCTCCCCTCCGGACCCGTTGGGGTCAGGGGGTGGGACCAGTGGTAACTGGTTGCCCTGCCCCGCTGGGGCCACCCCTGCCACATTAGAGTGAAGCTGGATCCAGGGCTGGGGCAGGTGGAGGGGAGCGGGGGAGCCCCTCCCCTGGGCCGCCAGGCCTGCGAGCGTTTCCAGAGGAGCTTCCTGGCAGTCCAGGAGGGGCTTGGGCTCCAGAAGCTGAGGAGTCCGAGGGGTCTCCCTGAGGGCTGTTTCCCTACCCTCCTGCTGAGGGGCGTTCTTTTGGGGGTGGGAGGAGTGTGCTTTCCAGCTCTGGGGTGGGATCTGAGTTTTCGCTCCTGCACAACTGTTTGCAGCCTGGGAGCTCGGCAGCCCTCCTTCCCGTGTCGCGGAGCCTCTGCCCCAGGTGCTGGCAGCTCCGTGGCTCAGGGCCACGGGTGTCAGCGACCCTGGGCTGGGGCACGTAGGCAGTGCTTGTGAGTGGGATGGCTCCCCCATTGCCTGCTCCTGAGCTTTCCCCCCGTGGGCAAGGCCCACAGCCCGACAGGGGTCCCTCAACCCGAGGGCTGTCGGATGCCCGTCCTGTCCCCTCATCGGGTTCTGTCGTGTAGGGTCTTGTCCGTTGGCCGGAGGACTAGAGCGTCGTGCGTCCCAGACTGTTTTCCGGATGCCCCGGGCCCCAGAGCTTAATCCGCAACGTGGAGCCTGTGCTGGTGTGTACTGGGAGCAGTCAAGGCGCCAGAAGTGGGTTCTCTGGGCCGAGGGGGAAGGTTAGCAGGAAAGAACATGGGGCCCTGGGGTGGCGCCACAGGCCTCCCCAGCCTGGGAGCCCACAGGCCCACAGGCCTCTCCTGGCAGGGCCAGCTCCCGTCCGGCCAGTGTAGGAGGGTGGACTGGGCATCCTGGCGGGAGGGGCGATGCGCGAGGAAGACTGTGGGTCGAAGGATGGGTCCCGGGAGCCGGCACCCGGCAGAGGCTACCTTTGCCCTGCTGGGTGTGGTCTGGGCTTCCCAGGGCCTGGCTTGGCGCTGGCAGCAGCTCTCTGGGAGGACGGTCACTGGGGCTCGGGGAGGAGGCCCACTGGGTCCTCCACTGCGGCCTCCCCCCACATCGGGATGGATTTTCAGTCCCCCCACCCCCACCCCGGGCCCTGCCTGGCCCTCTGCAGCTCCCGAAAGCCCCGGTGTGACCGAGCTGCTCCAGAAGCGGTTACCCACCGGCGGTTGCAGCACCCAGCAAGCGCTACCTCGCCAAGGCAGTGCCCCGCATCCCCCAGGGCTGCCGCCTCATCTGGCGCCAGCCGAGGACCCTCCCTCTTGGCAGAGTAGCACCTTGTGCTGCTCAGGGGGGGCCAGCTGTCGTGTCCTGTGGGCCGGGGCTGGGTGGGGCAAGAGGAGAGCCTCTTGGGGTGCCCCCTACCTCTTTGGGGTCAGGCTGCCCTCCTGTGTGTGCTGCCTGGCAGGGGTGAGGACCGTGGCTCTGGCCCACGGTCCGGACGAAGACAGTGGCGGAGGTGGGGTGGGGACTGCAGTCGGGGTGGCCCTGACCTCGGAGGAACAGGGCTGGGGGACTCCCCCAGCGCTATACAAGGGCTGGTGTGGGTGTGGTCAGCTGTTCTGGGGGGAGGGGCATCAGCTGTGCGTGTTTGTGTGTTTGTGTGTGGTCTCTGTGTCTGCGTGGTGGTGAAGGTCTGTGTGTCTGTCTGCCTGAGTGTGGAGTGAGGTTGGCTCTAGTGTTGGAGTCTGCCCAAGGCCTTAGGAGCCAGACAGAGGCTGGACCCTGCCGTGAGATGGGGTCCCACAGGGTGTGGAATAGGGGTCCTGCTCAGTGAAGGCCTCACCCTCAACACCTACCAAGGGAGGGGTCCCCAAGACTTCTCCGGAGTGGCCCCCGCTCTGTCCGAAGTGGGGTGAGTCGTGAGTCCGGGGCATTCCTCTGCCTCCAGAACCCATCTCTGTCTGACCTGGCCCAGCTTGGCTACTGCTCACCCTTGTGGGGGCCTTGTCTGCAGCCCCCAGCTCCCCAGACAGAAAGGGGGAGTAGAGGGGCAAGCTTTCCCTGCGAGCGTGGGGCTGGCCCGAGGGCCGAGTGGACACTGCCCTCCCCGCCCTCCACCCACTTCCTCTCTCAGCCAGGACCAGAGAATGCTGGGCAGTCCCCCTCCGTGCCGGGTGGGGGGTTGGCTGGGCTCTGGGAGTGGCAGACCTCCCAGGCGCTGCCCGGGGCACAGACCTCACAGGCTCCCACCCACCCAGCCCTGGCTGCTGCAGGAGCAGGGAGGCTGGGACCAATTACCCCGTCCCTTGGGGCCGGACCCTCCTTCTCCTGGAGGGTGGGAGTGGGGGTCCCTGTTAGACACAGGTCCAGGTAGAAGGGACTCTCTTGTCTTCTGAGACCTTGGCTTTACAGCCAGGCTGCTCGCGTCAGATCCCACCCTGTGGCCGTTGAGACCAGGGCTCTGGGCCCGGCCCTCGTCCCGGTCCTCCTTGAGGCCGCTCCAGGGGCTGGAGCGGGGGTGGGGGGTGGGGGAGGCAAGGCGCAGGATCAGCCTCAACCTTTGTGCAGGGCTCAGGGCTTCTGAGGAGGCTGCCCAATGGCCTAGTACCAAGTGGGCACATGCATGTGCATGGGGGTCCCTCGCCCAGCGACAGGCCTGGTTCAGGTGGACATCGGAGCTCATGCCTGAGGACAGCTGGCTTGCCCCACCCCGTGCCTTCTTGCTCTCAGCCCTAGGATGCTGGGCCTGCTGTGCGCAGAACCACGGGGGTTCTGAACTTTGGGCCTTGCCCCTGGGAGAAGGTGGGGGTGGGGGTGGGGGTGAGGAAGCAGGTCTGGGTGCTCAGGCTCACAGGCAGCAGCTCTCGAGAGTGTCAGCTTTGGCGTCACAGTTGGCCGCAGTCGTGTGGACCTGAGTCCACAGGCTGGGCTGGGTGTTGTGGGAACGAGGGTGTCAGCGTGCTCTGGAGGGTGTCGGACTGGCTGAGGGTCTCGAGCCTTTTGGATGAGCAGAGGAGGTGGACGTGATGGTGTCACTGTGGGGCCCTTCAGGTGCTTGGAGAGGGTCTGCCCCTGAGTGCTGGCGGGGGGGGGGGGGTGCTGGCAGGGCTGAGCAGGTGGGGGGGGGCGCTTCTCTGGGTTGAGAGGCACAGAGCCTTGTGGGTGTCTGGAGGGCGACAGATGAGCCTTGGGTCCCACGTGGGAGGAGTGACTTCCATAGACGGTCAAGGTGCCCAGGCTGGGGTGTTGCGCTGAGTTGGGGTGTTGGGCTGTGTGAGCCCTGGGGGGGGGGCGTTGTGTGGCCATGTGTGTCCTGGGGGTTTCTGCGAGCTGTGTGGGCCCCACTCAGGCTCAGCAGGGGCTCCATGGGAACCGGGCTCTAGGTTTCCGTGGCAACAGCAGGGAGGAGCCAGGAAACGCCAGCTCAGGAAGGAAGGCCACAGCTGTGAGGAGGGAGCCGAGGGCCAGGCTGCCTGAGCAGGCGCCAGACACTCTGTCTGTCCGGTCGTCCGGCGGGCCAGGCCTGGAGCTTCTGTCCCACTGTGCCCCCAGTGTCCCCCAGTGAGGGCACAGGGCAGCTGCCGGCATGGCTGTCTTTATTCACATCAGCGTGGCCTGGGCCTGGGTCTGCCGGTGTCCTAGCCCTATAGGACTTGTGCCCTGCACCCCCCCGGCCCTGCTCTTGGAGACGCAGAGGGGGGGCTGTCTGTGTGTCCCGGGTGGGGAGGGGGGCTGTGGGTATCCTGGGCAGTGCCCACCCTGACCTCTCTGCCCTCGGATGGCTGGGCCTCTCTCCTGCCAGGGTCTGGTGACAGTCCTCAGCTGTCCTGGGAATGGTGGAGAGAAGGCGCAGAGCCCCCCGAGGGCCCTGCAGCTATACTTCTTTGCTGCTGCTGCCCTAGCTTTGCTGACAAGTGGCTTTGACAAGTGGCCCTCACTCAAGGGCAAGAATCATTCATTCATGCATTCATTCGTTTGTTTCTATGTGCCTGCTACGAACCCAGCTCTGTTCTCAACGTTTATTTATTTTTGGGACAGAGAGAGACAGAGCATGAACGGGGGAGGGGCAGAGAGAGAGGGAGACACAGAATCGGAAACAGGCTCCAGGCTCCGAGCCATCAGCCCAGAGCCTGACGTGGGGCTCGAACTCCCGGACCGCGAGATCGTGACCTGGCTGAAGTCAGACGCTTAACCGACTGCGCCACCCAGGCGCCCCATCCCAGCTCTGTTCTATGAGATGGGGGTCTGGCAGTGAACAAAACAGACCCAGGTCCTTGCCCAGGGTTGGGGGTGCGGTTTCCTGTTCCGATAGAGAGGGACAGACAATCAACAAATCCACAAGCAGGTTAGAATATGGGGTGCCAGGCTGTGATGTGCGAGAAGGGTGCTGGCAGATGTGGAAGAGGAAGGAGGGGCCGTGTCAGGGGGGCTTGCGACCTGTCGCTCCATGAGGTCACTTTTGAGCCAACCCCAGAAGGAAACATGTGAAAGAGATGAGGGGATGCACAGAGAAGAGTGTTTTACACAGCATGAGCAGCACGTGCAAAGGCCCTGGGTCACAGAGGTGTGCCGGTATGTAGGATAAGTGGGGAGTGCAGAAGGGAGGGGACAGGTTGCTGTGTGGGGCCTGGGAGGGTCTCTCTCTCTCTCTTTTTTTTTTTTTTCCTCTGAAGGAGAGTTGGTCACTTTAGGAGGGTTTTGAGCAGAGGAGGGGTGTGATGTGACTTAGTTTTCACAGCCTCCGCTCAGCTGCTGTGTGGAGATGTGCGGCTCGGGAAGGATGGACTTAGCATCAGGAGAGAAGGGGAGGAGGCGGCTCCCGGAGCAGGCCTCGCTCCTCGGCCGAACTGCCTCCCTGAGGAGTTTCCTTGGCCCCCTCCAGGAGGGCAGGATTGGTGTGCCTGGACCCCTGGGAGAAGCTACCCTGGGGACCCCCGGGTTTGGTGCCCTGGGAGTGAGACTGCCTCCTTTCGCCTGTGGCCTGTGACCACCCCCGACACCCCCACCCCCACCCCCCGCCTGGGGCCCCTGGGGATGGGGAGGGTGGAGTGGCCGCCAGGCTGGCTGGCAGGGCAGGGAGGCTGCGTTTCTGGGAATTGTGTGGGGGGAAGCACATTGTTAGAGCCTGGAGCAGGCCGCCAGGACTGCATGTGGCCTCTGGGGGATGCCTTCTGCCTCCCCCAAGTGCTGCCTCTGGGGGAGGGAGCTGGGCCTGGGCCAAGGTTATGGGCTGGACTGGGGACTTTCCTATAGATGCTACCCTGGGTGGGCAGCTCTTCCCATTCTGCAGACCGGGAGACTGAGGTCCAGAGAGAGGGCTGCTGCAGCGGCAGAGCCGAGATATCTGCTGGTGCACGGGATGAGGCCTCTCGCTGGGCATGAGTCTCTGGTCACTGCCCTGCCCGACTTCAGAGGCCAGGATCTGAGGGAAGCCCTGATGGGGTTGGCTGGGGTCACGGCCCCACAGTGACACCGTGGTGGCCGCCCTGGCGGCCTGGGGGGTCTGGTGGATGTAGAAACAGCTGGTCACCTAGGCCCGGGGAGAGCTGCCTAAGGGTAGTGGACCACGTGTGGGGGCTTCTGGGGCTGCAAGATGCCCCCACACCCTGTGGCCATGGGAAGCAAGAGGTGGGGCTCGATGTGAGTTCAGTTGGTTGGGCCTTCCCACTGAGGCCCCTGCCTCGGCCAGAAAGGAAGCACGGATGCGACCTGCTTGGGTCATGGCCGGCTTTGGGCGAGCAGGGGGCGGGGGACACAAATAGAAAAATAAATGGCCTGAGCTTCCGATGTTTCCGGACTGAGGATGGGGGAGGGGCAGGCCTCTGGGCCAAAGGTGTGGTCCAGCCTATGTGTGGTGGACCCTGGGGGTGTCGCTCGGGTGTCCCCAGGTCCCTGTCGGGGCTGTGCCTCCCCCTGAGCCCCCAGGGTAGGGCCGGGCTCCACACAGAGGAGGGCTCCTGAGGGCCGGCCCGTGCATCTCTCTTCTCTGGGGGCTGCCCCACGGCGCCGTCTTGGGTACCGTCACTTCCAGGCGGCCTGCGGAGGGTCCGGGAGGGCCTTCTGGAGTAAGACAGGCAGGGAGTGCACGCTGCCTTCCATCCCTTGGGGGTTCCTCTCTGCTGCTTGCCGGTTCCCCTTCACCTCTGACCTCCGATCGGGAGCTGCTGGACCTCCACCCACACGTCTACATTTTCACGGCTCATGGTCTCCTAACCCAGCCCAGCCCGGACCTGCCTTGACTCAGCTCTCAACTCTCTGCCCCCACGCCCCCTCCCCTGCTTCAGCCCATCTTAGCAGGAGATGCTGGGAGTCCTGGAGGGAGGGCCCCATCTGGTTCTAGATCTGTGGGTCAGGCCTTCAGCCTAAAGCAGCAGGAGACATCAGCCCTGAGCTGGCCCACCAGCCCTGAGCTGGTGGGGGTGGGGCCTGCCTTTAGGGCTCCCTTGCTGGGTGGTGGCTGGTAAGTGTGGGTCTCTTACTGCCCACCCACTGCGGGTTATTGTTTTTTCTTTCCTTCATAAAACACATATTTACTGAGCAGCTATTAGGTGTCTTGGGCTGAAGATGCGGGTGGAATGAAGGCCTGGTTTTCCCAGCTGACAGTCCTTGGGAGCCAGCTCGTGGACAGTCCCAGGGGGTTTTGAGTGTCTGTGCACGTGCACCCTCAGGTATGGCCAGCGTGTGCGCACGTGAGCAACTGTCTCCCCTGTTGCGTGTGGCTATACGGGGGAAATGAAGTTCTTCGTTTGCAGAGGGGTCAGGGTAGGAGGCCTGGACCAGGAAGGGGACCAGGAAGGCCCCCGCCCTGGAGTCCCCTAGTAGGGGTACCCCCCTAGCAGGGATACAGCGAGGGTTACATACCACTCCCCCCGGGAGAATCCCGTGGTTGTGACGCTACCTCTTTGACCAGTTTTCTGAGGGTGCTGGATGGCCCCAGGGGCTCAGGCGGCTTGTTGGGGAGTAAGTTCCCAAGGTTGAAGAGGGTCCATGAGGGGTCTGCGGTGGGCAAGGTTCCAAAGGTCGTGAACTCACGAGGGGCCCCGTGACCAGGAACTTCTGAAGTGGAATACTGAGAATTCTGGGGTTGGTGGGTGCTGCCCTAGCGAGGGTGGGATCCACCTACAGGCCCCACAGGTGAGGGTCTCTCTCCACGACTAAGCACAGCCCCACTCTGGCCACTTCTCAGTTGTGGCCAGAATTGGCCTCCGAAGGGGTAGGGTGGTGGGTAGCTGGCTGGCCTGCTGGTCTGTGGCTCCCTCCCGCCACCTAGAGGCCGCTGCTCGTTCATCAAGGGCCACAGAGGCCTCCGGCAGGATCACCCTACTTGGTCCCTGGGCACTCATGCATGCAGCATGGGGCCATACCCTGGACTGCACCATGGCTCAGGGCTCCTGTCACAGGGGAAGGGCTGTGGCCTCCAGGTCTCCAGCTTGGAAGCACCCTGCCTCCTCTGCCACCCAGCCCCACCTATTCTGTCCTCCTCCCCAACACCTGCCCCACCCTGGGCCACCCCACTGCAGCCTTGCAGCCCAGTCTCTTGCTGGAGACCACCTGGTTTCTCGTGGGGGTGAAAGGGTCCAAGGCAGGAGGTCCAGGATTCCCACTGTGGCTGCGTGGCGGAAGGGCCCTAGTTCTCAGCTGACAGCCTCTTCTCTGGTCCATGACCTTACTCTGGTGCCATGTAATGGGGCCCGAGCAGAAAGTAAAATTCATAGGGTTACAAAGGAAACCAGTTACAGCGCAACACAGCTACCAAAAGATTTCCTAAAACGTGTGATACAGAAAAACAAAAAATGTGTGACACAGAAACCTAAGCGCTTCTTTACTGCTGCAGATTCCGGCAGCGGTGACCGCCTGGGGCATCAGCAGGATGGCCGTGGAGGGAAGCGGCTCCCGTCTGTGCTGTGGCCAGTCCTGGCACTGCTGTGAGATGTGGGCCATCGCTTCATTCAAAACCAAAGGGACAATACGCTTCCACTAGAGGTCAACGGGAAGGACGTGAAGATTCCTTCCCACCTGGCTTCTTCCTGACAGGGTGTTGGTCCCTGAGCCCCAGGCGGAGACTGCGTCCTGCTCTCCCTGCCACCCCACCAAGTCCGCCTCTTCGGCTCCCAGACCTGCCCCGTCTCCCCCTAGCCCCCCACAGTCCCTGTCCTGTGTCTGCCTCTGTTCTTCTCAGCAGCGTGGACAAGGTCATGGAGCTGGGCACAAACTCCAGACCACCAGCCACCTCCCAGTCACGGCTCCATCGGCACCATCTGCACACTTGGAACACAGCCCCCCGGCCTCCTGAGCCCCTGCCCGCCTCTGGGTGCCCACTGTTCAGAGTCCACCCTGGTTGGCCACAGTTCTGTGCTTCTCCCCCTGTGGACAGAGGGCAAAGACCTCAGGGCCCCACCCTTGGGTTACAAGAAGCAAAGGTCTTCATTCTTCACCAGCTCCCTAGGTCACGCGTTAGAGTCACATTTTTTTTTAAGGTTTATTCATTTTTTGAGAGAGAGACAGAGCACGTGCAAACGAGCAGGGGAGAGGCAGAGAGAGAGAGGGAGAGACAGAATCCCAAGCAGGCTCCACACTCACCATGGAGCCGGACGCAGGGCTTGATCTGACAACAGAGGGACACCATGACCTGAGCTGAAATCAAGAGTCAGAAGGTTAACCGACTGAGTCACCCGGGCACCTGGTCTCACAATTACTTGGCCTGAAATTTAGCGAATGTGGGGCCCGCAACGCTATAGACGTCAGTTCTCTGGTGGCTTCTACCCTCTCCCTAGAACTGTGCCCTGTCCAGCAAACCACTCAGCATCTGCATCACTGAGGAAGGGGCGGACATCTGGAGGGGATGCGAGCTCTGCCCCTCCCCAGCCCTCTCACGGCCAGCGCCATCCCTCCGATTTGAGTACCGTGTGGCCACTCGCAGGGACCTCCAGCAGCAAAGGTGACCACTGAACTGCTCACGCTGTGTCCCCTGATCTGTTGTTCTCAACGCATGATTTGTATCAACTCACATCGTCCTGAGAGCAGCCCTCTGAGGCAGACACTGTTACCATCTTCGTTTCACAGATGGGAAGACCGAGGCGCACAGCGGTTAACGACTGGTCTCAAGGGCAGAGCCCGGGATTCACAAGCCGGTAGCTGACTCCTGAGGCAGGAGCCTTGCCCAAGCGGCCTCTCCAAGTCCCCCGGCACCTTCTGAACCGCAGCCCCGGCTTCTTCCAAATCCTGCATCCGGCTACTGCTCCCTCCCACCTCCGGGCGCCCCGCACCAGGGCTCAGGGGCCAGAATCCAGGCCAGAGAGCGCAGGGGGTCCGCGCAGGCTTGGGGGTGGGGTGGGGTGGGGTCGGGGGGTCTCCCGCCGGGTCCGGCTGTCCCCGGACGGCCGAAGGTGGAAGAGGAGCGTTCGAAGCGGATGGAGATAGGGGACGGACCCCAAGGTGCCTTTGTGGGTCCCACGTATCTGGACGCCGGGCAGCTCCCGGGCGGAGGGCCGGGGTGGGACTTCCTCGGGGTCGCGCAGGGGCCGGGACTCACGTTCTGGCCTCGCGCTACCGCAGCGCCCTCCGCCGGCTAACCGCCTCGCGCGGGGGCTCGTGGGATTGTGAGTCCTCCGGACCCGTCGTCCTTCGGCGACGGCCCGCGTCAGGACTACACTCCCCAGGAAGCCATGCAGGGCCGCATGGTTTCTGGGAGTTGTGGTTCAGCGCGTGGCGAGGGCGCGCGAGGCGGGCGGCCGCGAGAACTACATGTCCCAGGACGCAGCGCGGCGGCCGCGGGGGCCGGGGGTTTGAACGGAGGGTCTCCCGCCCGCGGCTGGGCTGCGTCGGCTGCGACGGGTGCGGGAGGCGGCGACGGCCGGGGCAGGGGGTCTAGGCCCGGAGGCTGAGGCTGGCGCGGCGGGCGCTGGGGGCCCTGCCCCCGTGTCGATGATGGGCAAAGAAGAGGAGATTGCGCGGATCGCCCGGAGGCTGGACAAGATGGTGACCAAGAAGAGTGCGGTGAGGGGCGCGGGCCGCCAGGACCCCGGGACCCCCGCCCCGCCGACCCCTGCCGAGCCTGCCGAGCCCCCTGCAGGGTCGGGGAGACCACCCGAGGGGCAGGACGAGACCCCGCCCCAGCAGAGACTCCCGGGACGCGGGGAGACCCCCGTCGGTGGCCGAGACCCCTGCCCTGGGCCAGCCCTGCCCTTCACTCCCGCACCCACGGCAGAGGCCGCAGTCGGGCCTGGACCTTGTCCCTGGAGCCGCCCTCTCTGGACTCAGACCCCAGCTACCAGGCTGAGATCCCGCAGACCTGAGACCCGTCTCCTTACTTGCCCCCTAACTCCGGACTCCCCCACCCCACCCCTACTAGGGCCGGCCAGCGGAAGCATTCCTCGGTCCCGCCCCTCAGGCCTTGCGGAGTCCCCAGCCCGTTCAGACCTTTCTTATTGGCTGCCCCGCCCCCGCCCCACCCCCACCCCCTCCCCCTTGCCTTCCTCCTTCTCAGCCTGGGCATCCTCACAGTTTCCCTCTAGCTATCAGGACTCTCCGCATCCCGACTCAGAGCCCTCTGCCCCACCCTAGGTCTCCCACATCCTTTCTCAGTGTGCAAGAGTTTGGAGTGTGAGATTGGACCCCCTTTTCTCCTGGAGCTACAGCGCTTAACTCTGTTGGGCCTGGGGTTGTGGCCCTCATACCCCTTCACAAGCGGGCCAGAGGCCTTTCCTGGTGGAGAGGCCCCCCTTTTCCTCTGTATCTGTCCCTGCCCTACAAGAACCAGATTTCCCTAATAAATTCTTTCCCTTCCTTAGCCAGGACTCAGCCAGCAGCAACTGGGGAGTGGGTAGATATGTAGAGACCCCTGCTTAAGACCCTTGGGAGGTCTGGTGAGCCTGGCCTGGGAGTGCTTTGGTGCTAGAGCCCCCCGCCCCCGCCAGCTGTGCTCACTATGCTGCCTGGCCTCTGTTGTCCTGTGATCAGTGAGCCTTTGTAGGAGGCTGTGTCATGATCCCTAAGAGGAAGCAGGTAGATGGGGTTCCAACTGCAGCCCCTCTTCAGCTTTGAGATTTTGACAACCTGTGTACCCTCACATGGAAGCATTCTTAGTGGGTGGCACCTGCCTTTAGGATGTTGGGAGGGGTCCTGGCTGGCTTCCCGAGAGGCTGAATAAACACAACCTGCCCTCCCCTGCAGACTAAGAATAGGGAGGTGGTGGAGGAGGCTCAGTCACGGGCCTGAGATGCCTGCACAGCCGCCCCAGGGCTGTCCGCCTGCACTGGTGCTTCGGGTGGTTTTTGGGATTAAGCAGGCTCGTCCTGGGTCCCCGGTGACCAGGTTCTGGATAGGGGTCTACACTGGGGCCAGAGGGGTGGCTGGCTCCCACTCATTCATCCAGGAAGCAGCACCCCCTCCACACACATTGTCTTCATACCCCTGGGAGGCCGTGGGCAGCACAGAGCAAGGGTGTGGGAACAATCTTTAGCTGTTTCCAGAGATGACCAGAGAAAGAAGTTGCTTCCTCTCTTGAAGGAGACAGCACCCCCCAGGTGGGGACAGAGATGGGTTATAGAACCCATGGAGGGCTGGTTGGGGCCAGGTAGAGCTGGGAGGAGGGTGTATCCAGGTCGGAAGCACAGCCACAGCTTGAATAGAAGCTCCAGGGGAGATTGAGGAGGGGGCGTCGACCACCCTCTAGACTGGGAAGGCAGTCTAAGGGGTTTGGGGGTGCTGTGGCATGGGCAGTGAGAGCCAGCGGTGGTTCTAGTCCCTGTGAGGCTTCTTGGGGATTTGGGAGCCATGATGGGAATTGTGTTTATGCCTCTGGTCTGGAGCCCACAAGAAACTGACCTTAGACAGCCCAAGGCTCTGTCTCAGGGAAGATGATCAGTGAGCAGCACTGTGTCCTTGGCTCTGACAACCATCTTCCTTCCCTGAGGAGATCACCTCAGGGCTGGACTCTGCACAGGCTGAGGGGCAGAGCCTGCTGGGGATGACAGGGAGGGGGCTGCAGAACAGAGGTGCCACCCAGATTGTGGGCGGGTGGGGGGGCCGGGGGCGGCTGGGAGTGGGGCCAGCCCTTCCCACGGCCTGTGCTGCAGGACATGGGGCTCTCACAGTCTTGGGTGGCTGGTCAGGTTACTTCTGTCCCCTTCATGTCAAGGGAGAGACCCATACATTAAAACACACCGGTGTGTTAAAAAGTGAAGCATCTGTGGAAGAGAGCAAAGCAGGGGAGGAGGATGGGGGTTTTGCATGGGTTGTGATTTCAATTTTAAGTAGAAGAGGTCTTGCCAAGAAGGTGTCATCTGAACAAACTTTTGAAGGTGGGAGAGTACAAACCTGTAGATATTTTTGGGAGGTATTTCTATGGTAGTGGGGGCAGCAGGTGCAAAGGTCCTGGGGCAAGCAACTTGGCACACTTGAACATTAAGCTGAGCCTCGAGTGGAGAGAATGGCCCATTTGGGCATGGCATTGGCATGGGAGAGAGCTTTGAAGAAACAAAGCTGTGGGGTGGGAGGGGGCAAGGCGGGAAAGGTGGCTGGCCTGAGGGTTCAGGCAAGGCCTGGAGGGATTGATGAAGGGCGAGGCCACAGGACTTGAACCTGGACATGGTGTAGGTGTGGGAGTAGAGCGTTTGGCCTCAGCAGGGGACACTGATCTTGCTTGGGTCGCCCCCTCTGAGCAGGTAGGGGGGCCACCTCAGGGTATGCTGCCAATCCACCTGTCCTGAGACCGGACAGGACAGTGAGTACCCCTGGGGCCCCACACCTGCACCTAGGTGTGGCACTGCTGCCGGAGAGGGGCTGAGGTCCTTGACGGTGTTTCCCATAGCCATGGTTTGGTCAGTGACCCAAAATGCTGGGATTGAGTGTACAAAGACGCTTTCCTTCTCGTCCTGACCCTCCCCGGGCACCTGACCACAGGTGGATCTCCAGTTGTCACTGTTTGTGCCCCCCCCACTACCCTTGTGTGTAGGAGGAGGTGGGATCATCCCACCAAGACTTTGAAGTCATTTATGAAGGTCCCCCTTCTCCTTCCAGGAGGGAGCCATGGACCTGCTGCGGGAGCTGAAGGCCATGCCTGTCACGCTGCACCTGCTGCAGGTAGGGCCCTGCGTGCCTCCTGCCCGGGACAGCTCCTGGGCACCTGGCAGGGCTTCCTGGCCCATGCCCTGGGCCTTGGTTGGCACAGGTGTCTGTCCCAGAAGAGACCATCCCTGCCTTTGTTGCTGAGGAAGACAAAGGGGAATCCAAAGATAACCCACCCTGTTCCTTGCCGAGGTTCCTGGGTTCCACATGGGACAGTAACCCTCGGAAAGGCCGTCCACCTCACAAGCTGGTCCCCAACCCCTGCCCTGTGGGAGCCTAGGAGGGTCTGCGAGAAGGGTCTGACTGCTGCCCCTCAGCCCAGGCTGCTTGCCTTGCAGTCTACGCGCGTCGGCATGTCCGTCAACGCCCTGCGGAAGCAGAGTTCTGATGAGGGGGTCATCGCGCTGGCCAAGTCGCTCATCAAGTCCTGGAAGAAGCTCCTGGGTGCGGGTCCAGCAGCAGGCTGAGAGCTGGGGCAAGGGGAACCCTGAGAAGCGCTGGTCAGCACTGTGTAGGGTGCTGGCAGTGCTGTCCCTGAGCCAGGGCCACCTGGGAGTGGGGGTGTGACAGAACAGGTCCAGGAAGGCTTGGGGCTTGGGGGGAGAGGTGTTCCATGTAGAGCAAGGAGAAAAGAAAGTTCAAGATAGGAGCAGGACTGCATTGAGGGTGGCTGGGGGGCCCTTGCAGGGACCTGGCACAGGCAGGTGGTCACACTGAGAGGTGTCAGGGCAGCTAGAGGGCAGGGAGCTGGAGGAGATGTGGGGGGAGAGGAAGAGGGGAGAAGGTTTAGGGGGCAAGGGAGAGAGGAGAGGGGGCACATCCACTCAGCACAGGGTGACTGGGGGTTGCAGAGATGCCGACTTTGGGACCCTGAGCCCCCCCCGCCCCCCCTTCCCAGCCTCTCCTGGGCTCTATCCAAACCCTTGTGAAATAGAGCTTTGTGTTCTGGGTCTCTTCTGCTCCCGCGTGGCCATTAGCCCACGTGTTGGACAAGTGTGTTTCTCCTGGTGGTGTGGGGGCTGCTCCTTATCCCGTGGGCCGGTCCCCAGCACAGGCTAGGGTTTCAGGAACCTTGTGGGGGCGTGCTCAGTGGATGGCAGTTCTCTGTGACCCCCAAGGCCCAGATAAGGAATGACCATGCCTCATCATGCTTCATCTGTGGGGGCTGTCACTTGGGGGGCTCCATACTCAAGGGTCACTTTGGGCAGATGGCAGTCCTCCCTGCCTGGATGGGCAGTGGGGTAGACCCCAGAGAAACCTTACAGGTGGCCTGTTTGAGGAGGGGGGTAGGAAAGAGGGGGTGGGGGCTGTCTTGGGACCTTCTGAGCGGGGAGAACAGAGGGCCCCAGTTGTGGAAGGCTCAGCAGCTAGGGGCCCCGGTGGGGTTCGGGTTGGTGGCCTAGGGCTGGTGGTCTGGCTAAGGCTATGTCTTCGTGGTGATCCGCTCCCTTCCCTGGCCTGGGACTCCCCTCTGGCTCTGCCTCTCCCTAGCCAGCCTCCCCCTTTCCTGGCACCTGCAGATGCTTCAGACGCCAAAGCCAGGGAGCAGAGGAGGGGTGGACCTCTGCCCGCATCGTCCTCGAAGGAGTCCCCTGAGGCCCAGGATCCCAGGTAGCGTGCATCTGGAAGGCAGGTGCACACCCTCCTGCCCCCTGGGTGCCCCGTGCTCGGCAGATGAAGGTGCTGGTTTCCCTGTGCCCTGGGTCTGCTGAGGCCATACAAAGGCATCAGCCCTTTCGGTTCCTTGGAAGGGAAGGGACTTTCCCCAGGGAGCCTGGCCTGGTCGGCCTCTTGCTGCACACTTCTCTTCCAAAGCTCCTCTGGAACTTTCTAGCCCCAAGCGTCTGAGAGGTGAGGCTGTGTCCACCTGGCTGCATGGAGCTCCTACGTGTCCTGAACAGGCCTGTGGGGGTGGGGGTGGGGGGGCAGCTGTGCCACCCCTCCGCCCCAGCTGCACATCCACGTCCTGGGTCTGGTTCTCACTGGCCCGCTCTGGCCAATCCCCCTCAGCCTGGTGTCACTTTGCTTCTGGACTCTTTTTCCCTTGGGTGCCCCAGCCTGCAGCATGATGCGAGTTCTGGGGGCACTGAGGTCTCACTGCTGCCACCCCAGAGAGGACAGTCATGGAGACTGGGGGTCCTCTGGGGGTGGGCTGTGGCCAATAGGCTGCTTTGCGTTTGACCCCACTGGGCGGAAGGGGCCGGGGGCCAGGAAGGGCTGAGCTCTGGATTTATAGCGTGGTTGCAGGACCGTGGGTTCGTCTGCTCCCCCTGCAGACTGAGGCCCCTGCTCCCACTGACTTAACCTGGGGGCCACAGGGTCACAAGATGCAGGGCTGTGAGGAGAGAGGGCTTGGTGGATGCAACCTGGTCGTCAGGTAGCTTGTAGGGAGTGCCCAGCGCCTCGAGGGGCATCTGCGCTGGGCACGGCCATCCGTGGTCTCGGGCAGCCACCAACACCATCTGCCTCTCCCTGAAATGGCAGCTGGTCTTGAGCAGTGTGGCCCTGCGTCCGGCCTCCTGGAGGGTGGAGACCATTACAGGTGATGCGGCCCCAATCGTGCCCTCGTCGGGAGAGTACACCCCACCCGGTTGGCTTTACTGCCTCTGACCAACCAGGCAGAGGGCATGGGGGCATGGGGGCTGGACTGCAGGCGGGCAGGACCGTGGGCTGCTGCCAAGGTAGAGCGACCAGGATGGGAGGGATTGTGGCTGTATTGCTGGCTTTCCTGGTGGGGACCGGTGTGTCATGGGGGTATACGTGGCCCGAGCGGGCCTGTCTTTCTCCAGCCGCAAGAGGCCAGAACTGCCCAGGATGCCATCGGCCCCGAGGATCACCACGTTTCCCCCGGTGCCGGTCACCTGTGATGCCGTGCGCAACAAGTGCCGTGAGCTGTTGACCGCCGCCCTGCAGACAGACCGTGAGTGGCCTGGCGGGCGCTGCACAGCCTGCCTGGGGGTCCTGACTCCTAATACGCACCCAGACTTCCGGGGTGGCCCGGACTCTGCCTGTCCACAGCGGCCTGAGCTTAGAGGGTCCTGGGGGACAGCCCTCTCCCCTAGCCGTTGAAGCTGACCCCGGGTGTGGGGGGGGGGCAGGGGGTCTCTGGGGTCACCAGAGCACCCGGATCCTGGGCGTCAGGTGCGGGGCAGGCTGGAGGTGGTGGAGCCAGAGGGGCGGCTAGTCAGGGCTGCTTCTTGCAGATGATCATATGGCTGTCGGTGCAGACTGCGAGGGCTTGTCGGCCCAGATTGAGGAATATATCCTTTGCGCGCGCAGGGGTTTGGGATCTGGGGCTTTCTGGTCGAGCTGTGAGGCCAGCCAGGCCCTGCTTCCCCTGGGGGCCACCACCCCAGTGCCCTCACCGGGTGGTCGGTCAGTTGGGTGGGCTCACCCCTCTTGACCAGGAGGGCCCTCCCCAGACCTGCTGAGGGATGGATTCTGCCTGCTGGTGGGGCGGGGGTCACTGGGGCTTTGAACCTGCAGCTGGGCCTTAGCCACGGCGGGGGGTGGGGGGGCGTCTGGTGGCGGCCCCGCCCGGCAGCCCTTCCCCTCACTGCCGGGTGTGGGTGGGTACTGAGTTGCTGGGCTCCCCTTCCCCTCCCAGCCCCTACCCCGACAGGGCCCCCATGAGGAGGCCCTCACTGGCCTCCTTCGGCTGGCCCAAGGGGGTGGGTGGAAGGCAGAAGCACTGGCCTCTGGATAGGTCCTTAAACACCTGCACGCATCTTCCGGGACGTGGGGAACACGGACATGAAGTATAAAAACCGTGTGCGGAGCCGCATCTCCAACCTCAAGGACGCTAAGAACCCCGACCTGCGGCGGAACGTGTTGTGTGGTGCCATAACACCCCAGCAGATCGCTGTGATGACGTCAGAGGTGAGTCCTGCGGGAGGGATGCGGGGGCCACCCCTGTGAGCAGCGGGTAAGTACACAGCTTCTTGCCCAGGAGATGGCCAGCGACGAGCTGAAGGAGATTCGGAAGGCGATGACCAAGGAGGCCATCCGAGAGCACCAGATGGCCCGCACGGGGGGCACGCAGACAGACCTCTTCACCTGTGGGAAGTGCAAGAAGAAGAACTGTACTTACACGCAGGTGAGCTGCCGCTAGCCGTCCTCCCGGGGTCCCAGGGACCTGAGGGCAACAAGAGGGGTGCCCGCACCTGCCCCCAGTTCTGTGGGGCGGGGACTGCACTTGGGTCCGGACACGTGCACTATGAATGTGTACTGACCGGGCCGGGGAGAGGGATAGCCACCTTTGGGACCTCCTCCTTGCCAGCACCCCTGGTCCCCAGTAAGCAGTGTCTCAGGTGGTGGTTTGCTCTGGGCACTAAAGTTGGGGGGGGGGCTGGCCTCATCCAGCACGGAGGGGCCGCGAGGAACGTTGCACTGGCAAGGGAGTGGGTGTGGTAGGCTGCCTGGCGGTGGCCACAGGACTGTGCTCAGGCCCGTGGAGGTGGACACTATGTGGACCTCGGGACATGTCAGGGGTCCCTGGTGACGGGAGAAGGGTTGGGGTGGCTGGAGGGTTGGAGTTACTGGCGCAGCCTCAGCACAGGTCACCCACAGGGGCCTGGGGCTGCGATACCGCCCCTACCCGAGGGCGTGGGTAGCCTCCCCAAGTTGTCACTTGATGGAAGACTTGCTTCTTGGGACCTCTTGCTATGAGTGACTGATCCCTGGGCCTGGGGTGGGGGGGCTCTCACAGGTGCAGACCCGCAGCTCTGATGAGCCCATGACCACCTTTGTCGTCTGTAATGAGTGTGGAAACCGCTGGAAGGTAGGTGGGTGAGCCTTCTCTGGACGCGGGTGTCTCCAGCCTGTGTGGGATCTGTGTGATGTGAAATGGGGGACAGCTATGCCCAGCCAGCCTCCCGGGACTTGAGAGAAGGTGGGTGGAGACCCCAGCCCTGACTCTCGCCCTGCGGGGGTCACGGGGGCTGCGTGGTTGATGCCTCTCCCGTCTGCTGCAGTTCTGCTGAGCCCTCGTTGACGTGTCTGAAGCCTTGGGCCGTGCCCAGTGTTGGCCATGGCCTTCCCTGCATCCTCTGTCGACAGACATAGCTTCTGGAGACCTGCCCTGTGCCTACCTGAACTTCCTCAGAGGGCTGTGCACCCTGCCCCCCACCCTGCCTGCAGTACACCTTTCTTCCTCTTTCCCCCAAATTATTAAATGTTTCTTTTTGCCATGGTGTTGTTCCTGGCCCTTGGTTCTGGTGGGCCATGCACGGTCTTGGGCTGTGACCTGGGCCGCCCTTGCCCCCCCACCACTGGGGACAGCCCTCCTCCCTGGGATCAGGTGACACTTAGGTTTGGCCCTAGTGGAACAGAGGTGGAGGGAAGAGCCCGCTGGCCTTCGGAGGGGCGTGGTGATCCCAGGAGGGACCCAGATTCCTGCCTGTGTGTGCCCATGGAGGAGGGACAGGTGCAGGGGCGCACAGCATAAGCATGTGCAGGTGGGAGGGGGCCTTAGGACACAGAGGATCCAGGGTCTCATGAGCCTCCCCAGCCACTGTAGCTCAGGGCCCAGGGCTCGTGGGCAGGAGGCTACGTCTGGGTCTCCAAGCCATCCATGATCGTCTGCTCCAATCCGATGGAGCGGATTGGGTGGACTCTGGGCCAGAGTCTCAGTTTCCTGGATCTGCCGCAGGTTTGAAATGTTCTGCCTCCCAGAAATGTAGGGAACAGGTTGGCAAGCACATGCCTTGCCCAACCCTAGCTTTGGTGAGACACTGTGGGGGTCGCCCTTGCCAGGGGGCATGGCACCCTTCCAAGGGCAAGGCTGAGCACAGCTGCCCACCGGGGCCAGGTGTCCTTGGAGCCCGCTGCTCCCTGCTCTAGGTTTGGGACAATTCATTCTCTAATCTCCCACCCCCAAATGTGGAAAGAAAGGAGAGACTTTTGCTTTAAAAATATCTTCAATAAAAGATCCTATTTGGGATGGAGAAGGAATGGAGATAAATATGAAAACATCTTTTTCATTTTTTTGATAAAATACAGTAAGGACATGTTTCCAGGTTTAAAATTAATGAAAATATAAAAAAGAAACTGGCTCCTGTTGCCTTGAGCCTAGTTCTGAGGTTCTGGGTCTGATCCGGGCGCAGACAGCTTGCATTAGAGGGTCTGTCTCCTCCTGTCACAACTAGACACACAGAGGCTCTACTGCCCACCAAAGGCATTTCTCAAGGTCCCTGGCTGCTTGGGGAGGAGGCCTAAGTGAGGCCGGTGGGTCCACCAGACCCCGTGGGAGGTCTCCCTCTCCCCACGCAGGAGCCCAGCGGGGAGCCTTTTGGGGAGAGACTGCCTGGTGTCAAGAGGCCCTCACGCCTCCCCTCAGCGGGACCTCCGGGTCCCAGGTCCCCGGGGTAGAGAGGGGCTCCTGTCTGGGACTGCCCTCAGGGGTGCTGGGCCCCGCTGGTGTGCGGGACATCCGCGGACGCACACTGGTGCCGGTAAACCGAGTCTGTGCCCGCCAGAGGGGTCCCACGTCTGTGCCGCTGTGGTGGGCAGCCTAGGCCTCGTTGGAGGACTGGGAGCTTCCCTGGAACAGCAGGGCACGGTAGGTGGGGGAGCTGAGGAAGCGCGGGTAGGAGTCCCGGTGCATGAGGGTGTAGATCTGCAGCTGCGCATCGTCGAATGTGTGCGCCGAAGGCTCCTGCATCTTCTTGTTAATGCCTTCCCGCACTCGGGAGTCCAGGCTCACCTGTGGGACAGGATGCCACCGTCAGGGGGCTCAGGAGGCGCCCCCCCACCCCCACCCCCGCCCCCAGCCCTGGTCCACAAGGCGGTGCACCTCCTTGGGGGACAGGATGGACACGTAGTCCTCGTAGATGAGCCTGGCTTTCTCATCCACCACGTGCTGGTTGGCCTCGGCCTTGAGCTCCTCGCAGGCCAGCCAGAAGAGCATGTTCTCCTCGCTGTACTCGGTGCGCAGGAACTCCCGGAACACGCTTCGGCCCGCCGGGCTGTGCATCAGCTTGTCGAACGACTGCGCCCAGCTCCGCACCTCCTCCGGGCTTGGCGTGGCGCTGTGGGCATTCCCCGCCAGGCCGGGTCAGGCGCGCGCCCCCGCCCCCCGGACACGCGCGCGCGCACGGCTGGCCACACCTACCACGCCTCGCAGCTGGGGAGGGGCTGCAGCTTGTTCTCCCGGGAGGCCCGCCACGCTCGCCGCCGCTCTTCGTTCCTAACCGCAGAGGGAAAGGTGGCGCTGGCCTCCTTGGCACACGTGGTCTTGGCGCGCGCGCGCGCACACACACACAGATGTGTTCCACATGAGCGTGTGGCCTGGGGGCTCTCGGCCCGGGTGTAAACCCCCTGCAGGTAGGCAGCCCTGGAGTCTGCTCCCTTCACACCCTCCAGGGAAGGAGTGTCTGCACGGGCTGCCCTCCGCCCCTCCCTCCGGTCTCTCCCCTGGGGCCAAGGCAGTTTCACCGGTGCTGGGGGGAGACCTTTACCGTCTTGTAGCCTTTGGGACTTCACAGATTCCTGGTGTGCCCCTCCCTTCCTGGCCCGACCTCAGCCCCGACTCCTTTCTCCCAGAGGCCCCAGCTGATGCAGTAGGAAAGCCCCAGCCTGCGAGTGTGACTGCAGATTCTCCCCAGGGAGCCTTCTTCCCTCCCTTGGCTCCTCACTGCGTCAGTGCTGGCTCCCACATCCGTGCCTCCAGCCAGATCTCTGTAGGGCCAGTGAAATGTCTAACGGACATCTCAAACCCAAACATCCAGACAGACCTGCCCTCTTCCCTTCCCCTGCCTGCTAGACCCCAAACTCTCCCTTGACCCCCGCAGCCCAATTCTCAGTGCGTCCCAATTCTTCATGGCCTCCCACCTCTGCCCTCAGGCCGCCCTTGTCCCGCCTCCGGCTGGAATTGCTCACTGGTCAGCAGATCCCCCTTTGGGTCCACGGCGCTGGCCACTCAACATCCACGAGCTGGAAGCCTGAATGGGACCAGGCCTCTGCACGGTGTGAAAACTCCCAAGAGCTTCTCCACACTAGAGAAGCCCGTTAGCACGGGGAGGCCCCACAGTTGCCCTCTGGCACGGCCGCTCTGGAAGCCTGTCCCTGTCATCCCTGGGCCGGGTCTCTGCCCAGTGTCCCCCCGCCTAACAGTCTGTAGGACCTGCTTCTGTCTTGTCTTTCTGTAAGTGCCCAGGGCCAGCTTAGGCTGGATCACAGCGGCCTCAATAAGCATGTGCTGAGTAAGCGGACAAATGAGTGCACACACATGTGGGTCGGCCAGGTGCTTGCACATGGACACACCCTCAGGCACACACCGGGCACGAAAGTCACACGTACAGAGGGGTCGGGGCATCGGCGACGGGTCACCAGGGCCCAACAACCCCTGTAGAGAGCTGTGGGCAGCAGAGGCGTCCTGCCTTCAGGTGACCCCTCAGAACCCATCCGAGGGTCCAGCGGCAGGACCCCGGGCCTTATGTCTGCTCAGCCCACCTTCCTTGCTCAGTCCCCTGCCCCCCCGCCCCCATCCCCACGTACCAGGAGCAGCCGCAACAGCAACACCAGCACAAGCAGCAGGGGTTGCGGCTGGGGGCAGCCGGGGGGGCCGCGTCATGACTGGACATCGAGGGGGGCTGGTCTGCCTCCTCTGGCCCTATGTGCTGGTGAGATGGGGGCTTCCTCAGCTCCAGGCCAGAACCCAGGGCCCCGCACACACCTCTTCCCTGACTCCCCTCGGTGGTCGCCCTCCCGGCCTCCCAGGTGTTCAAGGGTCTCCCCCGCCCCCGATCCCACAAAGGGGGGCAGAGACAGGGGTGTAGGTGGTGCACCTGCTTCTCAGTCTCATGCGGGGTGGGCATGGGTGGGTGGTGGAGGCCGCCCCGGCTCCGTGGTGCTGGCTCCGGGACCCTCTCACCACAGCCTGAGAGTCTGAGAAGAGAGGTGGAGGTTCTCCCTGAGAACCTGAGACCACAGTCTCCACTGTCCCCTAGAAGGGGTCCTGAGAGTCTCTCCCTCCTTCCAGGAGCCCTGGGGGGAGCAGCCGCCCACTTTAGACCACTCTGTTCAGGCTCCTACCTCTGCCCCCAGCCTACACCAGGGCTGTGAGCAGGGGCAGGGGCAGTGAGGGGGGGCCCCAGACGAGATCTCCACAGAAGGTTCCGGGACACCCCCATTTGCTCTGTCCCTGGGAAGCCGGAAGTCTGGGTTCCTCTTTCTTGGTTTCCGGCTCCTGGCCCCTCCCAAGGGGCTGGGGGCCCCCAGGAGTCTGGGGCTGTCAGGTTAACGCATAAGGGTAGCGGTCAGACATTCAGACCCCCTTCCTCAGCTCCCTCTGTTCTGGGTTTTCTGCAGGAGGATTGCTCCCCACTAGGAGTCCAGATTTGCCAGGTGGCCCTGGGCGGGGGGGGGGGGGGGGGGGGTTCCAACATGTCTGCAGCTGACTAGGCCTCCAGCGTGAAGGATCTGACTGGGGCAGGATTTTCTGAGGGTGTGGGAATGCAGCGGGGCATGGGTGAGGAGGGCCTGGGGGCCTATGGCTCCTTGGTCCTGGGCGCTGCCCCTGGCACCCCAACCCTAGCTGGCACCTTACCACACCCAGGGTCTCCCGGCTTCCCTTCCCCCTCCCCTGCCAGGCTGCCGAGGCCAACCGGGCCTGGTGTGCCGGTGCGGGAGGGGAGCGGGGGTGGGGGGGGACAGCAATGGGCTGGGCTGTCAGAGATGCGGGGTCCCTGGAGGGGGTGAGGGCCAGCCTCCATCTCAGCGTCCACACCCGTGTTGGACCACACCAGCGTCATGGGGGAGGCGCGCAGGGGGCACTGGGCACCAAAGCCTCAAGTCAGGGTTAGGAGTCTGATCCCCCCACCCTCACCCCAGGGGAGGCCAACCATAGATCCCAGCATCCATGCCAGGGTGGCCCATCAGTGCCCTTGGGGAGCAGTCTTAAATGCCTTTCCACCACCGCATTTGCCTGTGTCCTTCTTGGCCTAGGTGAGGACCCCCAGGGCCTGGGGTGCTCCCCTGCACAGCTGACAAGGGCCCTCCTGAGCCGTCCAGTCCCACCCCCACACCCCCATCTTGGTGGCCAGGAGCCTCGTGACTTGCTTTCACTTTATTTTCTCATTTAACTACCATCCTCCCTGCTGCCCCCCTCCCTCAGCTTGTGGTCTTTTTATCCTTGTTTGGCCCATCTTGGGGTCTCCCAGGGTAGGGGGAGGCGGACGGTCTAGGGTAGGCATCACAGCAGAATCAGGTCAGGCAGCTCTGGGAGCAGAGATGCTAGGACTGCATGTGAGCGGCGATCTGAGGCGGCAGTGCCCGAGGTAGGCACTACTTAGGGCCCCCTTTCCTCCAGGGTGCGGGGATGCCGAGGCCCTGCCCTGACCCAGAACTAGGGTAAAGTCTAGGGTCCCACAGACTCCCAGCGAACAGATGGGGAAGCAGCAGCCCCACAGCTTGCCTTTCCCTCAGGGGTCAAGCTTCTAGGGAAGGGAAGGGAAGAAGGGAAGGGAAGGGAAGGGAAGGGGTGTGGCAACTTCTGAGGTCTGGTAGCCAGGCAGAAAACTGCTCTTCCTCCTCTGCGCCCCCACCCACTGTGAGTGGGGGCAGGGCTCTGTCCCCCCTCCACTCCCTAGCACCCGAAGGCTTGGCTCTGAATTGGAGGAGGGGCCCTGTCCGCGGGTGCAGGCCCACGTGCTAGGGGCTCTGAGGCTGGAGGCTGACTTTGGGGTCAATGTCTTCTCTCCTAGCTGCAGGCCTGGGCCTGGCTCCCTGCACCTTCCTGAGGCTGACTGGGGCCACCTGTTTCCGTCCGTCCCCCCCCCCCCCCTCCGCTCCCCCCGAGGTCACATAAGGCCTGAACTAGGGTCCCTGCTCCTCCCTCATCCTGGCATTTTGCTGGCATTTCCCAGCCCCTTAGGCTCTGGCCCCCAAATCTGGGATGGGAGGGGCTGGACAGGCAGCAAGCCTGGCCTCTGGGGACAGAGAGGCTCCCTTGGGAGCGGCTGCTACTCTGCTCCACAGAAGGAAAAAGAACGTCCCCGAGCCCGCCCAGTCCAAAAAAAGAATAAGAAAATGTGACAATCCCAGAAAAAAATGCCATAACCTTTGGGAGGAGGGTGGACAAAGGGGCTCCACTCCCTGCTTCTGATGGTACTCAGTACCTTTCCTAGGCTACCCCCGTTCAGCTGGTGGGGGAGCCCCTGCCTGGCTCCTCCAAGGCTGGCCAGGTCTTCCTAAGCCTGATGACCCTTGCCCCCACTGCAGAGGTGGGGGCGACCCATTTCTCTCTCTCTTCCTCTCTCTGCTGGCAAGGTCTGGCCTGGTAGAGCTTGTCTCCTTCAGGGGCCCCTTCCTCCAGCCTCTGACGCCCCCACCCCTACCTCAAGGAACTCGCCATGGCGCCCCACTCACCATCGACCCAAAGGCGAGGTGGGGGCGGGAGAGGCCAGGTTCCCTCTGGGCCCCACCCTGGCTGCCGAAGGGGCGTGCACTGCAGCAGCCGGGACTCAAGTCAGACGGCAGGAGGTACTCCTGCGGCGTTCTGGAGGGAGGCCGGCGCCGGGAGCCCCAGATCAGCTGGGGCCGGGGGCGCAGTGCCTCCCCTGCGCCTCGCAGGGTGAGTGGCTGCCAGATCCAAGGGGGCAGGGGTGGGGACGGACAGGGTGTCCCGCCTCGGCCCCTCCCCAACAGGCTGGGCGGGGGGCGGGAGACGCGGAAACCTGGGTTCTTCCGGCCCCCCCCCCCCCTTTGAGCAATCACTTCCCCAGGCTTTGAGCTGCAGAAAAAGGGGAACCGGTTTGCAGCGCCCCCTCCCCCACGCGCGGGGAACTGGCTCCCGTCCCGCCGCGGCCCAGGGTCCACGTGGACCCCGCGGCTGGAGTCCGTGGGGGTGCGGATCGGGGTGCCGGGTCCTGAGGCTCCCGCCCGGGACGGCCCCCGGGCCCCAGGTCGGGAGGGGCAGGGCCGCCGTGCTCGGCGCCGCGCGCGCGCACTCACCGGCCGCGCTCCCGAGCCGCTCGCGCCGCCGCCGCCGGCCCGCGCGCCCCGAGGTCCGGCCCGATAGTCGGGGAGGGGGCGCAGAGTGCAGTGCGCAGGCGCCTCGGCTGCACTTCCCCAAAGCGCGGGGCCGGGACTTCCTCGCGCGGGGAGGCGCCCGGCCCGCCCTGCCAGGCGCGCCCCGCCCCGCGCTCGGCTGGCCTTGCTCCCCACCCGCCCCCTCCCCAAGTCCCGTTAGATTCGGCGGGGCACCCAGGTGCCCACCGTCGGTTAGGGTGGCCCGTGGAGACGAGGTGCTAATGATGGGGCCTCTGGACGCAGGGCGGCCTGAAATGGCACTGCAGTAGATGGGGGTGTGGTCGTGTCCTCCACTCTGTTCAGGGGGGCAGGTCCAGCTTTGCCATTCTTGTGGGTGCCCCTGAGACTCTGGTCCAGTGCCTGGGCACAAGAGCCCTTAAGACCCTGCGGTCCTATATGCTCCTTGCCAGCCTGGAAAGGACTGTATAGTGGTTCCTCCAGGCCCGGGCCTAGCCTCCCTGCGACTATGTGCTGTCGCCTGTAAAGTGGGGTTAAGAGCTCACTGGCACAGGGTTCTAGGGGGCTTCCCAAGAAAGGGGGCGTCCTGTGCCCGGGTGCTGGTGGATACTGGCGGTATGGGTTCCTACATCTGGAATCACCAAATGTTCCTGTCTGTGGGGCCTGAGTCTTTTCCAACCCCTCCAGTTGCCCTGAGATGTCCTCAAGCTTAAAGCCACACCCTCCCTTTTGCAACGAATGCCCTGTCCCTTCTCTTTGGCTGACTCTCCTGATATTTTTTGCTCTGTTACAGCTGTCAGTTAAATTTCTTATCCTGGCATGCTTTGGGCCAGTGCCAGAGCAGCCCTGACGCTGCTCTGGAAATGGGCTGCAGAGTGTCTGCGTCCCCCTGGCCTTGGACCATGTGCATCTCCTGTCCCCAGTGCAGGGACTCAGCTTGGTCAGTTCCTGATGCCCGGGTCCCGCTCACAAAATGCCTTCCAATTGCACAAGCCGATATGCACACGCTTTTCAGAACTGTTCTTCAAGATGTAAAGGGAAGTGGAGATTTTGTATGTGCTCTTCATTCGGCGGTCATCTGGGTGCTCCCTGTGCGCCAGGCGGTGGCACCTAACAGTAAGTCAGACAGGCCAGCCCTGGAGCAGACAAGAAACAGACTGGCAGACTGGGTGAGAGGTGAGGAGGGCTAAGGAGAGCCATACAGCCAAGGAGGGGGGTGTCCTTCAGCAAAGGACAGTGTTGGCAGGACAGCAGTGCGGGGGCCTGGGAGAGTGGGGGCCGCGCTGGAGGAGAGGGTGGCACAAGGTCAGGGAGGCGAGAGGGGCCCTGGGGGCTGGGGTGCCTCTTGACGCTGTGTGCCCAGAGGCCTCGGCTGGCGTGGCCACAGAGCTATCTGGCTGACGGGCTGGCCAGGGGAGGCCAGAGGCCAGAAGCTTCTTATTTAACCTAGGTAACAGTCCTGAGAGGTGGGTCCTACAAGGACAGGTCAGCACCCGGTCAGTGTCACACAGCCACACGGATCCCACTGTGCCTGGTGTGGAGTCTCCACCCACCTCCTGAGAGATGTGTGGGGCAGCTGACCAAGTGTGGGGTCACACGCTTCTCCCTGCACTCTTGCCACTCTACACCGTCTCTGCCCTCCCAGCCCTCCATACACTGTACCTCCTCTGGCCACTTGGCTGTGCACTCTGTTCCCCTTGCCCTGGCCTTTCTGGGTCTCCTGCACCTCCTCCGGTGAGCCTGTCTCAACAGAGAGTGCCCCATATTCCATGGGAGGGATCCAGATGGGCTGGGAAGGAACTGGTTCAAAGCCATGCAGCAGATAATGGTGGACATGGGACTTGAACCCAGCACTCGCTGTCCAGAGCATGAGCAGGATCCCAGCTCCAGGACCAACCTGATCCCTTACAGTCCCCAGGACATTGAGTCCTGGCCCACATGCTGCACTCTCCCATAGCAGAAGCCTCTTCTGGGCCCGGCAGACATGTCCTCAGCCACTTTCCCTGGATTCCTCTGCAGAGCTAGGGCCCCTTCCCTGGTGCAGCGACCCCCCCCCCCCCCCCACCCCGTGCCAGCTCGATGCAGAGCTACCTGTGAGGCCTCTTGCTGGTCTTCTCAGGGCTTTGTGTGTCTGTCTTGTGCCTCTGTCCTCTTGTGTTTGCCTGATGCAGAGTGACCATACCCTTATGGGACACTCACTGTGTTCACTCACAGCCCGGGTGAGACCCTCCAGATCTCTATTTTAAAGATAAGGAAATGGAGACTCAGACAAGTGACGAAATGAAATACGTGTTTACCAAGCAGAGGAAATCATCCTAGGTGATCAGCACATCCCCAAGGGACAGGATGCTTGGGTCCATATCACAAGGGGGCTTGGCCAGGGGAGTCAGGGCTGGCTATCAGCCTCCTCGTTCGTGTCCGGGTGTAAGTGGCCACCACTCCTGGACAGAGATCTCTGTCCTCAGCCCAAGCCACCTTCTCTTCCCCTGTTTCTCCTTCCCTCTCTCTGCCTAAAAGATCAGCCCCCACCCACAGCTGCCACACACAGCCCTCCCCTCCCTCCCAGAGCTGCCACAGAAGCCAGCTTCCACACACAGTTCTGGGCTTGGATCAAGGCCAGGGCAGCAACAGCCCAGAATGGGTGAAGGGTCAGGTGCAGGGAGAGAAGGGCTTGCTGAGGGCTCAGAGGGCCCACATCCCCATGAGGCTAGGTCCCCGTCCTGAGCCGGGTCAGGGAGGGGCACTCACCACCACTGAGCAGGAGTCTTTGCTGGACCCTGCTCTGACCTCTGTGGGTAAAGCATGACCCCCCCCCCCCCCCCCCCCCCCCCCGCCCAGGATCAGTTCTTTGCTGTGGGCCCACTCAACAGGAGGCCCACTCAGACATGACCTGTCTGAGTTCTTTCAGCCCCCACCTCTGGAGCCGGCTAGACACCAGGAGGGAAGAAAAGGGAAAGGTGGCCAAGTTCCAGGCTCTACAAAGAGCTTGTGTCTGGGAGAAGAGTAAGCTCTCTAAGGGGAGACATATCCAGAAACTTGGGAGACTCTTCAGAGTCCAGAGGGTTTGCAGGAAGTGGGTTTGCCAGAATGGGACACGGAGGGGGGGGGGGGGTTCCTTCCCGTATGCGTGCGTGCGTGTGCGCGCGGCTTAAGGGGGATGGAACAGAACTGAAGAGGTCATTCAGGATGGTAAGGTGGTTTTCTGTGGGGTAGTGCAGGCCTCCCTGAGGGGGTCTCCCCTTCCCCAGTCTCCGTCCTCTGGAGGACCTCCTGGGCACGGCTGGTTCCAAAGACCACCTTTGGCTTGTGCAGTCACTCTCCCTGCCCAGAAGGCCACCCTCCTCTCTGATCCCTGATGGAATGACCCCCAACCCGGGGTCCCACTTGGGCCCCACTTTCTCCCCGAGGTTGCTCTTCTTCTGGAGGTGTGACCGTTGCCCATCAGATTCTTACTCCTGTCCCCTCAGACTGGGGGCTCTCACAGACTTGCAGGACACCAGGTTGCCGGATGGGGACAGCCCCAGGGCTTGAGGGATCATCAGCGTCCTCTGCTGATCTGACGCCAGCCCACTTGCACACTTCTACTTTGTTGGAGGGGCCCCACTCTGTGTCTCCCGATGTCTGTGACATCGGACGCAGCGAAGGTGGCATCCATACCCGCCCCCCCCCTCCCTCCCCGGGGAACCTGGAGAGAGGGGTCTTAATAACCAGGCGGCGCTTGAACCGTGAGAACTTTATGTGGAAGGGTGGGGCCGCATCAACGTGGGAAGACGCTGCCGTCAACTTTCTCCTCCAGGATGGTCTCCACGCGCCTCCTCTGTGGGCGAGAGCGGCTGGGGCCAGGTGTGCGGGGACGCGGGCCGGGACGCACCCCCCCCCCCGCGCTCCACCCCCTCCCCCCGCGCTCCACCCCCTCCCGGGCTTGTGGGCACCTCTTGACGATCCAGGGGGTCCGGGATCCGCGTGGGCTTCAGCTGCGGCGGTAGGAACAGCTCCAGCCGGATGGCGGCGCGCGCGGACTTCTGCTGCGAGGTGAGGAGCGAGATCTCCTCCGCCTGCGGGTCGTGGGGCGGGGGTTCGGGTCTCCAAGCCTCCGCGATGTTTTGCTCTAGCTCCGCCCGCCGCCTCCTGCAGGGCGCCCCCCACCCCCACCCCTTTCCTCGGGGCACCCGGGCTGGTGTCCCCTCCCCGCCCCGCAACCCTCTCGCCTGCGCGCCCCTTCCTTCCGGCCCCGAGCCTCACCCGCATGCGGATGTAGCGCAGCCGCAAGGCGCGGATTCGTCCCCGGGCCTCGGCTGCCTTGAGGACGCCGAGGAGCCGGTCCTGGCGCACGCCGGGCGGCTCCGGTGACTGCGTCCACGCACGCGGGTCGGGCATACGGCTCCCCAGCTCCACTGACTCGCGCGGGAAGATAGAGGCGGCCGCGCCCACGTCCTCAAGCTGGTCACCGAAGAGCAGGTGGCGGTGACGCTGCGCGGGGCTCATGGCCGCCAGCCCCTCCAGCGTCAGGGCCCACCCTGGCTTGGGGGGTTGCGCCGCGGGCGCCCCCCGGGCGCGTTCCTCAAGGGACCCCTTGCCGGTTCGCTCCCGCGGGCCCCGGAGCCCGGCCTCCTTCTCTGCTGGCGACTGCATGCTCGGCCCGCTCTGCCGAGGGAAGAGTGAGTCCCACTGGCACCGGCCCGGCCCCCCCCGTTGTGCGCTCCCAGCTCTGGCCCTTCTAGATTCCCCGCAGCTGGCCTTAGGTCCTGCACCTGCAGACTCAGCACCTTTGCGCGGGCCTAGCACCCGTCCTCCTTACCCCTGCTGTCAACCAGACATTTCTGATCCACCGAGTTTCAGGAAATTCCCTTCCTGCCCACCGGCTGGTTCTCTGTCCACTGAGAAAATGCGGAGACCTGGGGCCCTACTCAGGGTAGAGAACATGTTAAGCTTGGCAGGCCCTTCCCCACAATTCTGGGACCCTCAGTGTGCCCCAGTCCTCCATGTCTGTGGTTGACGGTCAGTCAGCAAACCCCCAGTCTCCCCCCGCCCCCGCACTGCAACTCCGGGAGCGGGGGGGGGGGGGGGGGGGCGGGTTGCTCTACTTGGCCTTAGTGTTAGGGGCTGGAGATGAGAGTAGGTGGGCTTCCGTTTTGCCCTGGGCAGAGGACTCGTGTCCTTCTGGGAGGTGTGTGTCTGTGGGAGGCGGAAAGCAACTTGGACAGTTGCTGCCCTGGACGTGTTTGGGGGAACCCTGTCTTCCTAGCCTGTCCCCTGCTGGGTCTAGATGACAGCAGAGCCCACGGAGGTGATAGGGCGGGGAGGGCCCACGAGAGAGGAGACGGGAACGCCCAGGGCGCCTGGTTCAGCCCTGCAGGACTCCTTCCTTCCGAGCCCACAGCACCTCAGGCCCCGGACCCTGGGCCAGGTTCTGGCCCGCTGTGGGCCGCAGGCAGAGCCACACAACGTGGCATTTGCCGGAGGCCATCACCCTCCCGCAACTCATTCTTGCCACATTGGTCGAGGGGCCGGCTCTTGTCCCCCATCGGTACACCCCATACTTTCCGCCTTCCGGGGTCTGAGCCTCCAACTGAGCCCTGACTCTCCTGGACTTGTTGACGCGGTTGCCTGGCAACCGGGAGTCCCGCCCTCCCCCTGCACGGCAGGGGCGGGCCTGCCCCTGGGGAGGGAGGGGCACCGGCAGAGTCAGGATCCAGGTGCTTGGAGGGCGACCACATCCGACGGGCGAAATCCCTGCAGCAGACCCGAGGAGGTGACCGCCAGTTTTTCCAGCCCGGGTGCCCTTTCTTTCCTTTCTGGGAGCCCCAAACGTACTCTTCTGGGAGCTGTGGTCCTAGCTTCCAGGCTGGAGAAGTCTTTGGGGACTGGCTTTGGGGGCAGAGGGCGTAGCAATGAGACCTTCCTGTCTGATACGCGTTCTCCGCTGCTGGACCCAAAAGGGCTCTCACCGCCACTGTCGTTCACAGGGAAGGGAAACTGGGGCAGAGCTCAGGAGGACACCTACCCTCTTCCAGGGCAAGTTTGGAGTCTCAGGGGTCCCGCAAGACCGGAGCCAGGTTTTCCCGAACTCTAAATTTCTGGGTCCTGGTTCCTATATTTCTGTAATGTATTTGTTAGTGTCATCATGTTTCATAACTAACTCACTTCTCAATTTATTAATTCTATAACTCATGCATGCACTCATCAGTTTATTCTAGAATTCATTAATTCAGGGGCCCCTGGGTGGCTCAGTGGGTTAAGCAAATGACTTCACTCACAGTTGGTGAGTTTGAGCCCTGCATGGGGCTCTCTGCTGTCAGCACAGAGCCCACTTCGGATCCTCAGTCTCTGCTGGCTCTCTCTCTCAAAAAATAAATACAGGGGCGCCTGGGTGGCGCAGTCAGTTAAGCGTCCGACTTCAGCCAGGTCACGATCTCGCGGTCCGTGAGTTCGAGCCCCGCGTCAGGCTCTGGGCTGATGGCTCAGAGCCTGGAGCCTGTTTCCGATTCTGTGTCTCCCTCTCTCTCTGCCCCTCCCCTGTTCATGCTCTGTCTCTCTCTGTCCCAAAAATAAATAAACGTTGAAAAAAAAATTTAAAAAAAAATACAACATTAAAAAAAACCCCTTTAGAACTCATTAATTCATGTGCTGGTGCTACATTAGGCTAAAATTGTTGCATTAAGTCCACAATTCGTTATGGTGCATGCACAACTCTCCCCTTCATTCACGGTCGTGTGCCAAGGATGATGATGCCTTTTTGGGGGTTCAGGACCTGCGGCCCTGAGGTGGGAACTGTCCTGGGGATGGGGTCTCAGCTGACACCTGGCCTTTGTGCAGGAGGGTGTTGACGGTTCACCTTGTTTTTGGGAGCTTCCTCTGGCTTCCTGGTGAAAGGGTAAACTATGACTTTGTGCCCCTGTACATCAGAGCCTGCACCAGCCCCAAGCTCCATGGAATGACTGTCCATCCTTCTGGCCCCCAAGGCTTCGCACAAGCTGTTCCTGGGGTGCTGCCCCTTCCCGCCCAGCACGTGCCTTTGGGGTGTGGTCTGGGCCTTGAGATTCAGCACCAGCCTTGGGGCTTGTTGAAGACACAGGCCTCTGGGATCCAGAAGCAGCGACGGCTTAGGGAGTCTGACGTAGCAGGCCACTTCCTCCAGGAAGTCCTCCCGATATCCGCAGCTAGGCAGGGGCTGCCTCAGGTTCAACTCTGTGCTCCCACCCCGGTGAGACGGGGATCTTGGCCCTCCTCTCAGCTTCCCAGGTCTGGGCCAGGAGCATTCCAGAAGGGGAGTTACTTGCTGGCTTCTGGCAGTGGAGGGGGGGTTTATAGGGCCAGTGGGAGCTGCTCTCCTGCAAGAAGGGACTTGTAACTTTCCCTCTGTTTTTGTAGGACTGAAAACCCTTGATACCCCTCCTCCCTAATCCTTGGAGGGCTTGGTGCCTGCACAGCTCATATTCCTGACAGCAGCTTCTTGGGGCTCCTCCTCTGCACGCCCTGCAGTTTCCTGGGGAGGGGGGCGGGGAGGGGGGTGGGGCGGGGATCCCCAAGTGTCTAGGGCCCAGTAGCTGTGCGAGGCCACCAGATAGGTGTCTCCCACCTATTTCTGTGCCCAGGACTCGTCTGTTTTTCAAGGGCTGATGGGAATGCTGGGATCTAAAAGCATTTTGACTGCTGCCAAAGCCTGAGAATAAAACTCCAAAAAAAATTAAGACGCTTGTGAAGTGACTACAAAATTTAACATTATATTGAAAATGTACAGGTCAATTCTTTTGTTGCCATATATAAATATTATAAAGTCAAAGTCACACAAAGTAATTTATTATGATGAAACTCACAACCGATAAAATCCTTCCATTTTGGTTTTTTCTTAGGGGCACCTGGGTGGCTCAGTAGGTTAAGCATCTGACTCTTGATCTTGGCTCAGGTCATGATCTCACAGTTTGAGGGTTCGAGTCCCGCACTATCAGCGTGGAGCCTGCTTGGGATCCTCTTTCTCTTTCTCTCTCTCTCTCTCTGTCCCTCCCCTGCTTGTGCTCGTGTGCACATGCACGTTCTTTCTCTTTTAAAAAAATGGATGAATAAACTAAAAAAAAAATATCCTTGGAGGCGTCTGGGTGGCTCACTGGGTGGCTCAGTCTAAGCATCAGACTCTTGATTTCGGGTCAGGTCATGATCTCTGGGTTTGTGGGATTGAGCCCCGCGACGGGCTCCCCACTGAGCGTGGAACCTGTTTGAGATTCTCCTTCTCTCTCTGCTCCTTCCCTACTTGGGTGTGCACTTTCTCAAAATAAATAAATAAATAAATTAACTTGAAAGAAAGAGTCCTTTCACTTTTAATTTAATTTTTTTAAGGATTTATTTATTTATTTATTTATTAAAAAAATTTTTTTTTTCAACTTTTATTTATTTTTGGGACAGAGAGAGAGAGAGAGAGACCATGAACGGGGGAGGGGCAGAGAGAGAGGGAGACACAGAATCGGAAGCAGGCTCCAGGCTCCGAGCCATCAGCCCAGAGTCTGACGCGGGGCTCGAACTCACGGACCGCGAGATCGTGACCTGGCTGAAGTCGGACGCTTAACCAACTGAGCCACCCAGGCGCCCCAGGATTTATTTATTTTTGAGAGAGTATAAATGGGGAAGGGGCAGAAAGGGGCAGAAGATCTGAGGCAGGCTCTGTGCTGACAGCAGCGAGCCCTGCATGGGGCCTGAACTCACAAACCTTGAGACCTGATCTGAGCCAAAGTCGGATGCTCAACCAACTGAGCCACCCAGGAACCTGGGTCTTTAACTTAAAAAAAAATTTTTTTTTAACGTTTGTTCAGTTTTGAGAACAGACAGAGACAGTGCATGAGCAGGGAAGGGGCAGAGAGAGAGACACAGAATCCGAAGCAGGCTCCAGGCTC
Source organism: Prionailurus bengalensis (assembly GCF_016509475.1). Lineage (NCBI taxonomy): Eukaryota > Metazoa > Chordata > Mammalia > Carnivora > Felidae > Prionailurus > Prionailurus bengalensis. The sequence continues at coordinate 342,399 of NC_057354.1, read as the reverse complement.
TGAGCTGTCAGCACAGAGCTCGACGCGGGGCTCGAACTCACCAACCGTGAGATTGTGACCTGAGCCAAAGTCGGACGCTCAACTGCTCCACCAACTGAGCCCCCCAGGTGCCCCAGGGTCTTTCGCTTTTTTTTTTATTATTAAAAAAATTTTTTTTTTCAACGTTTTTATTTATTTTTGGGACAGAGAGAGACAGAGCATGAACAGGGGAGGGGCAGAGAGAGAGGGAGACACAGAATCGGAAACAGGCTCCAAGCCATCAGCCCAGAGCCCGACGCGGGACTCGAACTCACGGACCACGAGATCGTGACCTGGCCGAAGTCGGATGCTTAACCGACTGCGCCACCCAGGCGCCCCAGGGTCTTTCGCTTTTTAACAGCAAAAATGACCTGGGGACTGAATTCCCCCAGGGGGAGGGCAGCTGCTCCCTGTTAGGCTCTGGTGACTTTGCTTGGATTCCTGTGCCGCGCCCAGGGGTAGCAAAGCACCCAGAGATGGACGGAAGCAGACGGCGAGCCTGCCCGAGGCCACGAGTAGCGGCGTTTCCAGGCTGTGACTCACTGGGCAAGAGTGAGGTGCATTCGCCCCACTTTGTGGGTGGAAATCTCTCTGGGACCAAGTCCTGCCACAAATTCCCATGACTCCTGAGTGCAGCCCAGGCAGCTACAACCATAATTTGTGGACATGCGTTCTGTGCCGTCATTCACGTAAGCCGCATGCCTTGGGCTGTCCCTGGTGCCCCTGTGTGTTTCGTTTTGCCTGCATATGATGTGAGTTTGAGTTGTCCTGCTTTGATACCAATGCTGTCTCACATAACGTGTCCCCTGCTGTCCCATGTGTGACACATGTGTTCTGTGTCTTACCCTGGCTGTGCAGGGGCTATTTCCTCGGTGCTGCCAGCTCTCTTTGTGGGAGCCCTTTAGGGTCCAAGGCTGGGCCGCTGTCACACCCAGGGAGTACAGTCAGCATTCCAGCCTGACCCCCCACGGGCCAGGTGACCAAGCCTGACCTTTGGCTGAGACTATCCGTGTGAGGGGCCAGGTATCTGCTTCCAGCCGTCCTTAGCACTGGGTGCATTGGGTGCACTCTCACGGGATACCTTTCCAGACCAGCCTCATGGCCCTTCCTTCCCCTAGTCTGTGCCGGAGCTGGGAGGCAGCTGGAGGCCATTATGAAACGAGCTCTGTGGGCCGGTGAGCAGGCAGGTGGGCGCAGGCAGCGGGGGCAGGAGGGGCTGGGATTGGCTGCTCAGACCTCGGTCAGCCCGGCTGGGGGAGGCTGCAGGAGGCCAAGCCTGGCCTCCTTGGGTTCCTGCCCCTGCTGGGCTCCCGAGGTCAGCAGGATCAAACTTCAAGCTTCACCTGGAGAGTGTGGTGCTCGTGTGTGGCCCCTGGGTGTCTGAAGGCCTTGATCTGTGTGTCCGCCTGTTCTGTCCCGTCTACTCATGTGCCTTGAGTGCACGTTGGCGTGGGTTCACGTGTGTGTGGTCCGTGTGTTTGTGCCTGCGGGTGTCTGTGCATTTCTGAGCATGAGCTTGTGTTTGTGTGTTCACTCGTGTGCCTGTTTGGGCATCTTTGTGTGTGTGCGTGCAGGCACGTGAGCCTGTGTCCTGAGTGTCCCTGTGGGTGTGCCCCATGTCTCCACACGTGTCCCTGAGTCAGCCGCAGTGAAGATGCAGAGATAAGCCCTGGGGGACAGCTTAGGATGCTGAGTCCCGGGGCATCTGCCTGCCCTGTCCTCTCTGATTTGCCAGGTATCCTAGCGACGCTGCTGCCAGTCGCCTAGCAACCAGGTCCCCATCCTTGGAGACGGATGCTCCAAGCAGGGTCTGGGCTATGTGAGTAGAGCCTGTGCAGGAAGAATGACCCCATGATTGCAAGGCTGGTAGCTGATCTGAGAGATCTCCCACACGGCATGTGACCCCAGGGCTGGGAAGGAGGCAGCCCCACCGGAGCCCTTTGGCTGCGTCCGTGTGGGGGCCCAGGCTGTGACGGAATGATGCTCAGATGTTGCCCTGGGACCCTGCTGTGGCGAGACGCCCTTGGGGTGTCTCAAAGCTGCAGGTGGATCTGGGTTTGAGCCCTGTCTCTGCTACTTTGACAGGTGACTTCACACCTCTGAGGCTTAATGCTCCTGTCTGCACGAAGGTGGTGCTGATGACAATGAGCCGGTATGATGGGGACGGATGAGCTCGCGTTCATGACGGACGTGCGGGGCACACAGCAGGGACACAGGGTGCACAGTAGAGTCTAGGCGTCTCGTCTACAAGGCTCTGATCCTCTTGGGGCTGGCTGGGCGGGGGCACTGTGTATCCACCTACCTACCTATTGGCCTGCTGTGCCTCAGTTCCCCTGGAGCCCAGCTGAGGGTGCTGTTCTGGGCACAGAGTGCAGACGGAGGCTGGTCTGAGCCTGTCCTAGGCAGTGTCTCTGTGTGTGAGACAAGCCCCCATGTCTGTGTCCCAGTCTGTGTGTGCACCTACCTGTGTCTCCATCCCGTGTGTCCACTCTGTCTCTGTCCCGTGTCTCTGTGTCTGTCCCCCGTGCCCGTCCCCGAGTCCCCGTGCGTCCTTGTGTGTATGTCTGTGCCCCGGCTCAGTTCCTGTGTCCGTGTGTCGGAGCCCGTCTGTCATTCATCTCTAAGTGTGTGCCCTGGTCCTTTGGTCTCTCCCCATCCAGTGTGGGGCCTGGTGACCCCCGCCTTCCCTGCGGCCCCCTCCTCCAGCCCGCGTGGCCCCTCCCCCTCAGGAGCAGCAGTCTCCTCCCCATCCCCCAGCTCCGCGCTAGGCTGCTGCGTCTGGTCTGGCAGCTACAGGGAAGGAGCAGCCGCCGCCTGCCGCAGCCCTGTCCAGATCCGGCGCTGAGGGCCGTGGGATCCCAGCCCTGCTCTGCCAGCGCTGACGGTCAGCATCCCCACAGTCTTGGCTCCCACGGAGGTTGCTAAGGTAAGGCCTAAGCTGCTGGGGGCCGGGTGTGGACAGACTGCAGCTCTCAGGCAGGACTGGGGAGGGGTGGGAGGGAGCTGAGTGCTCGATCAGCCTCGGTCCTGTGCTGCAGGTGTTTCTGGGTATGTCTCTGACCCTCTTGTGCCTGTGCGTGCACGAGGTCAGCTTTGGACACCTCTGTGTGTGATGTGTGCACACGGGTGGCCGTGTGTCCATGAGTCCCTGTGGGTGGACACACGTCCCGGAGTGTAACTACATCCACACGCCCCATGTGGGAGTCTACAAGTCTGATGAGACTTACATGCCTCTCTGTGTGTTCCCATCTGTGCATACGTGTCTGCTTGACTCCATTGTTTCTGTGTGTGGATGTATGCCTCTGTGTCTGTGGCTGCCTGTGTGTATGTGTGGGGGGTCCACGTGCCTGCTGGCCCACACGCACTGTGCTCAGAGGCCTCAGCTGGGTGGGTGTTGGGTGCTGTGGTCATGTGTCCCTGTCCTCTCCTAGGTACCAGGTGGCTTTGCACGCAGGGAGGTGGCATGGAGTCCCTCTTCCCTGCCCCATTTTGGGAGGTCCTCTACGGCAGCCACCTGCAGGGCAACCTGTCCCTCCTGAGCCCCAACCACAGCCTGCTGCCCCCCAACCTGCTGCTCAATGCCAGCCACGGCGCCTTCCTGCCCCTTGGGCTCAAGGTCACCATCGTAGGGCTTTACCTGGCCGTCTGCATTGGGGGACTGCTGGGAAATTGCCTCGTCATGTATGTCATCCTAAGGTAGGCTGGGGACCTGCCAAGGTTCCCTACTGGTGAGTCCCACATTGCTGCAGAGGGGAAACTGAGGCAGGGGGCTGTTTTGGGTGGGCCTGGCAGGTGGGGGGTTCCCACTTTTCCCATTCCATTTCTGGTCATCCTGTCAGGCAGGGTCAGGGTCAGGGTCAGTCCCGAGGTCCTGGATGCTCCGAGTCCTCAGGGTTGGGGCACCTGACTAGGGGGAGAGGGAAAGGATCAGCCCTGCTCACCCCCGTCCTGATAGGGGCAGAGGGTGCATCCGAGCCCCGGACGGACTGTCACTCTGACTCCTGGCAGATAACACTCCCTGACCTGAGCCACAGGCCAGCTTCCTGGCTGAGCCGCGGCGTGAGGCTCTCCTGGACCTCGCCGTGCCCCTAAGAGGCAGCTCTCGCCAGCCGGTTCCGGGGCCCGTGCCGAAGCCCTTGCCTTCAGCTCCAGCATCGTGTTTGCTGCTGCCGTCTGGGCTGACTCCGGCGTGTTTGTGCTCAGAATGGGAAAGCCCCTGTGGCCAAGAGGGGTGGCCGGGAGTGGGGTCGGGGTCCATCGTAGGGGAACAGTGTGGGGATGGTGTGGGAGGAGAGCGTGAGGACGTGCGTATGTGTGTGTGTTCACGTGTGTTCACATGCCCAAGCGTGTACAGGCATGCGCGCACACAAAAGGTGAATGCGCACGTGCAGGAGTGCACACAAGTGTGAGCCACACACATACATGTGTGCCTGTGTACATGTATGTGTGGGAGTGGGTGCACACGAGTCAGTGTGCTATATGTGTGCGTGCACGCGTGTGTGGTTTAAAGCGGGGTAGGCATGCACAGCGTATACACACGAGTGTGTGTGTGCACATACGAAAGCATGAGTGTGTGTACATGCACGGTTAGGGTTGTCCGTGCATGTGAACAGGTCCATGTATGTGAGCGTGTGCACGTGTCAACACGGGCGTGTGCACATATGTGAGTGTGCGCACGCATGTGTGCGAGGTGCATGGTGCACGTGCTCACACAGGGGCCAGGAGGAGCAGCTGGCTGTGCCCAGTGCTGGACCCCGCGCACTGGACTCACACACGTGCCCCTCTGTGGCTGGAGGGTGGGTTGTGGGTGACAAGTGCAGCAACCTGGGGTGGTCTTTTTTTTCTTAAGTCTTATTTATTTTGAGAGAGACAGAGAGACAGAGAGAGGAAGAGAGAATCCCAAGCAGGCCCTGGGCTATCAGCGCAGAGCCCAACCCAGGGCTCGAACTCATGAACTATGAGATCACGACCTGAGCCGAAGTTGGAGGCTTAACCGACTGGGCCACCCGGGCGCCCCGGGGTGGTCTTATTCACTCTTGCTGTCGTCTCTTCTCCGTGTGTCTCCTCCGCACTGTGGCATCAGGACTCTCAGAGCCACATCCTGATTAGAGCAGACAGGGAAGGTTGTCTTGCCCACAGCAGTCCCCAGAGACACTGGTGTGTGGGGCCTGGTCCGAGTATTAGCACAGTGTATTCTGAGCCTGTGGACTGGGGTGGACTGCCTCTGGAGTCATGGACCCCAGTTCCAAGTCCTGCTCTTTAAAAAAAAATTTTTTTTAACGTGTATTCATCTTTGAGAGACAGAGAGAGACAGAGCGTGAGAAGGGGAGGGGCAGAGAGAGAGGGAGACACAGGATCGGAAGCAGGCTCCGGGCTGTCGGCACAGAGCCCGACGCGGGGCTGGAACTCACGAACCTCCAGATTATGACCTGAGCCGAAATCCGACACTCAACCAGCTGAGCCACCCAGGCGCCCCAAGTCCTGCTTTTTTAAAAGATACTTTATTTTTAGAGCAGTTTTAGATTCACAGCAAGATTGAGAAGAAGGTACAGTGATTGCCCATATGCCTCTGCCCCCCAACATGCATGGTCTCCCCTGTTACCAACATCTCCACCAGAATAGTACATTTTATAACGAGTTACCATTCAGTTTTACAATTGAACCTACGTTAACACATCATAATCACCCAAAGCCCATAGTTTACATTATGGTTCACTCTTAGTGTTGTACATTCTGTGGGTTTTGACATGTATCTACCATCATAATATTACACAGAACAGTTTCACTGCCCTAAAAATCTTCTGTGCTCTGCCTGTTCATCCCTCCACACCCCACACCCCCTGGAAACCACTGATATTTTTATTGTCTCCATAGTTTTGCCTTTTCTAGAGTGTTATGTAGTTGGGGTCATACAGCATGTAGCCTTCTCATGCTGGCTTCTTTCACTGAGGAATATGCACTTAAGTTCTTCCAGATCTTTTCATGTCTTTTTATCACTGAACCATATTCCATTTTCTGGATGGACCACAGTTTACGAATCCATCACCTGCTGAAGGGCATCTTGGTCACTTCCAAGTTTTGGCAATTGTGAATAAAACTGCTATAAACATCTGTGTGCAGGTTTTTATGCAGATACAAGTTTTCAACAACTTTGGGTAAATATCAAGGCGTGTGATTGCTGGATCGTATGGTAAGAGTATGTTTAGTTTTGTAAGAGACCAACGAACTGTCTCCCAAAGTGGCCGCACCGTTTGGCATGCCCGCCGGCAGCGAATGAGAGCTCCCGCCGCCCCACACCCTCACCGGCGTGTGGTGTCAGTGCTCTGGAAATTGCTCGTTCTAAGAGGTGTGTAGCAGACTCTCGTTGCTGTTTTCACTGGTGAGGTGTCTGTTAAAGTCTTTGTTTTCTTATTGTCGAGTTTTAAGCCTTCTTGTGTATTCTGGACAGCAGCCTGCATCAAATGCATCTTTGGCAAATCTTTCCTCCTGTCTGTGGCTCGTCTTCTAGTTCTCTTGATCCTCTCTGCTTTTTTGCCAGCTCTTTTCAAGGCCACTTAGATCCTCTGAGCCTAAGGGTCCTCTTGCATGGAGTGGGGATCAAGATAGCATTTTTGAAATTAAAAAATATTTTAATGTTTATTTATTTTTGAGGGAGAGAGAATGTCAGAGCATGAGCAGGGGAGGGGCGGGGAGAAGAGGGAGACACAGAATCCGAAGCAGGCTCCAGGCTCCGAGATGTCAGCACAGAGCCTGACGCGGGGCTCGAACTCACGGACCGTGAGATCGCGACCTGAGCTGAAGTCGGACGCTTAACTGACTGAGTCACCCAGGTGCCCCGCATCTTTGAAATTTAAATGAGATAAAATCCATGTGAGAGCTTGGCTCAGGTGTCTGCCACTGTGGTCATTGTTGCTGTTATCTGGTCATAATTAAGGTCTGTTTGTGCTTCTTTCTAATCCTTCTCTGAGAGGCGGCACTGACCCCCAGATTCCCTTATGGCAGCTTAGTTTACAGGGAACATTGGTGTTCCTGGTGACGGCAACATCTTTGGCGTTGTGCGACCACCACCACCACAGTCACCACCACCTTAATTACCACCACTGCCACAACAATCACCATCATCACCACCGTCACCAGCATTCTCTCCACCACCATCCCCACCACAATCACCACCTCCATTGCCACCATCATAACTATTGATTCATTCAACAAACATTTATTTGCTATTTATTATTTTTTGATAGTTTTTAAAGTTGATTGATCGGGGCGCCTGGGTGGCGCAGTCGGTTAAGCGTCTGACTTCAGCCAGGTCACGATCTCGCGGTCCGGGAGTTCGAGCCCCGCGTCAGGCTCTGTGCTGATGGCTCAGAGCCTGGAGCCTGTTTCCGATTCTGTGTCTCCCTCTCTCTGCCCCTCCCCTGTTCATGCTCTGTCTCTGTCCCAAAAATAAATAAACATTGAAAAAAAAATTAAAAAAAAATAATAAAGTTGATTGGTCTATTCTGAAAGAGACACAGACAGTGCGAGTAGGGGAGGGGCAGAGAGAGAGGAGAGAGTCTCAAGCAGTCTCTGCACGGCCAGCGCAGGCTTGATGCGGGGCTTGAACCCATGAAGCCATGAGATCGTGACCTGAGCCCAAACCAAGAGTTGGATGCTTAACCAACTGAGCCACCCAGGCACCCCTATTTATTATTTTTTAAAATATATATTTACTTTTGAGGGACAGAGAGAGAGAGAGGGAGGGAGAGAGAACGAGTGGGGGAGGGGCAGAGAGAGGGGGACAGAGGGTCCCAAACAGGCTCTGCGCTGACAGCCTGATGTGGGGCTCAGACTCATGAACCATGAGATCGTGACCTGAGCCAGTCGGGCACTTAAGCGACTGAGCCACCTAGGTGCCCCACTCGACAGGTGTTTATTCCGTAACTATAAGGTCCCCGGAACTGTCCCTTGGATCCAGCCGGGTCTTGTTAGCACACCTCCCATTTCTGGTGCCGTTTCCTGTCTCTATGGCCGGACCACAACGTGGACCGGAAGGCCTCTGATGTGCTTTTACAGACTCTGGAGCCCTCAGGAACCTCTGGTGTGTCTAGGGCCAATATCGTAGTCCGTGGACTGTCTTCAGGAAGACTTGGAAGGCAGGGAGGGGGACTGGTCCTTTTTCTGAAGATTCCTGTCCCCTTGCTCCCACGTGGAGTCACAGGGGTGCTCTGCTGCCGCCTGACATCCCAGCCTTCCCAAAGCGGACCGGTTTGGGGGTTCGGAAGCCTTCTGTGTGTGCCAGAAGCACAGTTTTGTGCCCCAAGTCCCTCATGCCGGGCCCGGGGGCCCGCCTTCCCACACGGGTCTCGGGGCGGGTGCTCCTGGTGGTGGCAACAAGAAAGGCCCCCGGGCCTCCGCCGCCGGGTCCAGCCAGAGGGACTGGGCCAGGTCTTCCTTCCCCCTGTGCTCTCCGCAGGCACACCAAGATGAAGACAGCCACCAACATTTACATCTTTAACCTGGCTCTGGCGGACACTTTGGTGCTGCTGACGCTGCCCTTCCAGGGCACAGATGTCCTCCTGGGCTTCTGGCCATTTGGAAATGCCCTGTGCAAGACCGTCATTGCCATCGACTATTACAACATGTTTACCAGCACCTTCACGCTGACCGCCATGAGCGTGGACCGCTATGTAGCCATCTGCCACCCCATCCGCGCTCTCGATGTCCGGACGTCCAGCAAGGCCCAGGCCGTCAACGTGGCCATCTGGGCTCTGGCGTCTGTCGTGGGGGTTCCTGTCGCCATCATGGGCTCGGCGCAGGTCGAGGACGAAGGTCGGTGGGTGGCCCCCCTCCCCCGTGCTGTCGTCCTCTGGCCCCAGAGGGCCCCGTGCCGGCTCGCTCACCCTGACCCTGTGTTTCTCCCTGCAGAGATTGAGTGTCTCGTGGAGGTCCCCGCCCCACAGGACTACTGGGGCCCCGTGTTTGCCATCGGCATCTTCCTCTTCTCCTTCATCATCCCCGTGCTCATCATCTCCATCTGCTACAGCCTCATGATCCGGCGGCTGCGTGGCGTCCGCCTGCTGTCCGGCTCCCGGGAGAAGGACCGGAACTTGAGGCGCATCACGCGGCTGGTGCTGGTGGTGGTGGCGGTGTTCGTGGGCTGCTGGACGCCCGTCCAGGTCTTCGTGCTGGTCCAAGGGCTGGGCGTTCAGCCGGGCAGTGAGACCGCAGTGGCCGTCCTGCGTTTCTGCACGGCCCTTGGCTACGTCAACAGCTGCCTCAACCCCATCCTCTACGCTTTCTTGGACGAGAATTTCAAGGCCTGCTTCCGAAAGTTCTGCTGTGCTCCTGCCCTGCGCCGGGAGATGCAGGTGTCTGACCGTGTGCGCAGCATTGCCAAGGATGTGGCCCTCGCCTGCAAGACCTCCGAGACAGTACCACGGCCCGCATGACTAGGCGTGGACCTGCCCATGGTGCCTGTCAGCCCACAGAGCCCGTCCACACCCAACACGGAGCTCACCCAGGTCACCGCTCTCTAGGCTGACGGCAACCTGAGCCCTGAGCGTCGCCGGACTCACAGACTTCACCGTGGCTTCAGAGGGCCCAGTGACATCATGGGACAGGTCAGACTACAGCTGCCCTCCGGGTTCAGGGTGGAGAGGGGACGCGAGGACCCACCGGTGACCAGAGCGCACGCCAACTCTCCTATGCGCCTCGGGACCCTTCTGGCCTCTGCCCCACCGCGCCCTGTGCGCTCTTGGCGTGCACACACCTGGAGGCGTAACAGCAGCGTGCCCACCCCGTGCCCCTGCGCGGCGTGCCGTCTGCGTGGAGCCCTGCCGCGTCTCCTTGGGCTTGGAACCGACTGGAGGGCTGCAAGGCGTCCGCGGGCAGCGGGGCTTGGAGCCGCTGGCACGGACTTGCCTGCGCCTCAGCTGCTCCCCTTCTCGTCCCCCACCTGCCTCTCAGCGGCTTTTCCCTCCAGAAGCGCCAAGAACTGTCAGCCTCAGCGCGTGCAGAGGCGGCTCAGAAGGCCTGTGGGCTGCTTGATCACCTCAGGCCGCTGTTTCTTTTTAAAAATGTCTTCTTTAAAAATTGTGTTTCTCTTTTTAGAGAGAGAGAGAGGACGCAAGGCGGGGAGAGGGGCAGAGGGGGAGAAAGAGAATCCCAAGCAGGCTCCGTGCAGAGCCCGACGTGGGGCTCAATCCCACGACCCCCGGACCATGACCCGAGCTGAAATCAAGAGTCGGAAGCTCAACTAACTGAACCACCCAGGTGCCCCCACTCTGTCATTACTGAAACAGCCCTGTGTTCCTGGTCTTGGCTGCTTGGTGCTGGGGAGGGCTCTGCCATGCTCCGTCCGGGGGTCCCCGTGTCCTCCCCGGCTCTCTTGAAATCAGAGGTCAGCAGCCATGCAGCTGGCGGGACCCTGCGCCGTGTTTGGATCCTGGTGGCTTTGGAAGAGGAGTGGCAGTGGGGATGGGGTCTTCTTTGCCCCCCTCCCCCACCAAGTGACTGATTCCTGCTTCATTTACAAGCCTCCCAGTGTCTGTGGGGCAGGTCTGAGCTTCCTGCTGCCGGGACTTACCCTACCTGGGGCCACATCGGGATGGCTTCGCATGCAGAGCTGGTGTAAGGGGTGGGGCTCGACAGGGCCTGCTTGAGCCAAGTGTGAGGACTGTCCAGCTGTGGAAACACTGGAGGGGAGGGTGTCTCCCTGCTGTTGTCACCAGAGAAGCACCCTCCCTGGTCTGCAGATGTAACTGTGGTTTGGTGACTTTGCAAACACTCTTCCTGCAGAGAAACTGTTGAATACTCCCAGCGCTGGACGGACTATTCTGCCTCCACCTGTGAGCTGAGCTGCAGACCTCAGCCAGGTGACCTTAAGCACCTGCAAAGAACACGAAGCACTGACTTTGGGCCGACTTCTCCTGCTTCAGGGAGCCCTGGCCCTGTGGGGTTGCTCCTGGAGAGGATGGGGCTGTGCTGGCTGCAGTGGGGGGGGGGGGGCTCTGGAGACTGCGGCTGCCTCAGCTGGGGCACTGTCCTGCCAAGGCTGCAGGATTTGTGAATTTGTGCTGGTGTAACATGTATCTCCATGTATTTATGCATGCGGCAAGCATGATTTCCCCTACATGTAACCAAACTTGATCATGCCTCTAGGCCCATGGAGGGCCATAATAAACCCTTGCCTCCTGAGCAGGTGTTTTGGGCCCCTGTGGGGTGGGGCTGTTGGGGCCGTGAGTCCTTCCACTCCCTCTGTGCTCCCCACCTGGCCAGGCTCTGGCTTTGAGAAGGGATGTGACCAGTTAGTTCACGATGCCCTGGAGGTCTGTTGCCTTTCCCCCAGCACAAACCGTTTCTCCCTGAACGACTACTGTGTGTCCATCCTGCCCCGGCTGCTAGAGGTTCCCTGCGGGTCCAGTGTGGGGGGTGCTCTTCCCACCTGGGTCACAGGTTCAGCAGACCCCCTGCCTGCCCCAGCCCTTCCCCCTCCCTTGAGCAGGTCTAAGGGGGGTCTTGATGGAAGATGAAAAGACAGCCTCCCCTGGTGGCCCTGAGATGTGGATTCGCCCCCCTGGCCCCTGTGGGGACCCTGTTCTGCCCAGGTTGACTCTACTGGCCGAGGACCCTCTCAGAAAGAGGCCCTCAGAGGGGGTAGCGAGGGCAAGCTCAGGCCGAGATGTTTGGGCACAGGCAGATGCGCCAATGTGTGGTTTGGCACAAGTTTTAATGACGGGCACTTTGCCGTTAAAACCAAAAGTAAGCGTCAAGGAAAAGTTTGGGAGTGACCGGCTATAGGGCGGAGGTGCGTGAAGAATGCTCAGGACAGTTGTGGTTCTGCTGATGGAGGAGCTCAAGGTGGGTCCGTGCAGGGCCGACCCCGCAGTGAGCACCTGCGCGGAGATGGGCCGTGAGGGGTCACACGAGCCGCGCCACGCAGGCGTGAGGGGCCTGTGAGGTAGCCCGCAGGACCGTGGGCGTAGGGTCCCAACCCAAGCTCTCCAGGACTGTGTCCGCCCCTGCCCAACGGCGTCCGCTGCCCACCTCCACCCGCACCACGTCCCCACCTCCGTCCCCTCCCGCGTCGGCCACGGCCCTGCCCCCCTCCCCCACGTGCCCCCCTCGCCTCCGCCCCTACCAGCCCCGGGGGTTGGTTAAGTCTCCTGGTTCCTCCGAGCCTCAGTTTCCTCACCTCTGCAAAAGGGACGGCTGAACCTTCCTTGCGGGTTCGTGGGGGAAGGCCCAGGTTGTGGACCAGGCCGGGGCTGCGGGCAGGGGTCAGCGGCCGGGTTGCACCTGCTAGGGAGGCGGAGGGCTCGCCCGCCCTCTGGACTTTGCGCTGCTGAGCCCGCCCGCCCTAGCTGGGAGATTTGGAGAGCCGAGGGGAGCCCCGGGTCCTCCCCTGGACGACGAGCTCAGAGGTTGGGGACACTCCTTTCTCTCCCCCCACTCCACCTCAGGAAGTCACAGTGGAGGGTGTGGAGACAACCAGCGCCAGCCGGGGAGGCGGGCGGTTGGCATTTTCCTGGGGACCCAGCAACTCGCTCGGGTGGAACCTTGGTGAGGATTCACCTGTCCCCTCATCTCGCCTGGCCCATGGCCACCCCCTCCCCCGCCCCCGTCCTTGGGGTCTCCGGGGGGCCTGGCGTGAGGACCCTCCCTCCCATCGGACATGGGGATGGGGCGGGGAACTGCGGGCTGCCTGGCTGATTCTGATTGGCCTTGGTCCCTGCCACGCTGCCGCCCATCCTCCCAGTGTTGCTGGGGCCCGGGGCGAAGGGGGCAGGGTCAAGTGTTGAGGAGTCTCTGAGCAGCGCCACGCCCCTCCCCGCCCCTCTGTTCCCACCGCTTGTCAGGAACGCACCCTCCAGCCTTTGTGACTGCTGTGCCCTGTTCACTCACTCATTTGCACCTCACACCCGCTCTCACCTCCACGGTCTTAGAAGACGTGTCAAGAGTCTCAGCTCCTCTCCTCAAGAAGCTTGCACGCAGGGCCAGTGCGGAGGCACTAATTGGGGCTGCTGCTGGCGGAGGTTTCCGCCCTGCAGTGACCAAACAGGTCCCAGAATCTTCCAGTGAGAGATGTGGGTGTTAGTAGTGGCTTAAAAAATGTCCACAGCCCCCGAGTGTGGGCTGGGCTTAGTGGCTGACATCTAATGATTAGAATGTGGCAAATGGCTTCCAAGATAGTCTTTTAAAATTTATTTTTATTTTTATTTATTTATTTTTTAATTTTTAAAATGTTTTTATTTATTTTTGAGAGAGTGAGCGAGCGAGTGAGCGGGAGAGTAGGGGAAAGGGGCAGAGGGAGAGAGAATCTTAGCCAGGCTCTGCGCTCAGCAGGGAGCCTAACGTGGGGCTCGGTCCCATGATTCTGGGATCATGACCGGAGCCGAAACCAAGAATCAGACACTCAACCGACTGAGCCACCCAGGTGCCCCCCAAGACAGTCTTAGATGGTGTTGAGGCCTCTTCCTGGCTCCCACTCTCCACTGGTTCACCCTGGGGGACCAGCAGCCACACGGGGGCAATGTCCAAGCAGCCCTGGGGAGAGTCCATGTGGGGAGGACCTGAGGCCTCGTGCGCCGGGCCATGTGAGGGGCTCCTTGGAAGCAGCGTCCCCAGTGTGAGTCCAGCCTTCAGGTGACCAGAGCCTCACCCAACAGCCTGACTACAATCTCATGAGAGACTCGGAGCCAGAACTACTCCAAAACGTCTCTCAAATTCTTGAACGACAGGAGCTATGAAATAATAAAATGTTGTCTTAAGCTGTTAGGATCAGGGGAAATTCATCATACGGCAGTAGATTCCGGTGTCGTCGGGGACGAGGCAGCACAGAGGTGGCTGTTAAGTTGTTTCAGGCTGACAGAGAGGAGGGGAAAAGGATGTGGGGCTGAGCTTTAAGGACCACGTGACTGGAGAAGCTGGAGTCTGTGAAGGGCGGCAGTCACGCCCCCTGGGGGGCACCTCATGGATGGTGAACGGCGGGTGTTGCGTGCCAGCTGGACAGACGGCTCAGAGCTCTGTGCCATGAGGACTGAAGCCGGCCTGGGGCACCATGAGCTGAGGAGGGTCCTGGGAGATGCCAGACGATGCACAGACTGGCACAGCTAGAGCGCCAAGCGTGGAACCAGCCGGGAGCCGCGGGGCTAAGGGCGGGGGAGCCTGCCTGAGGCTTCAGGTCTCTGAATAGCCAGCAGCTAAGTGTCCCCACCCTGACCCCAGAGGTTCAGCACAGGCTCCTGCTGGCTGAATCTAGGCCCCAGGCCACAACCCAGGGAGGAGGGGTCCGGATGTCAGCCCATCCGAGTACCAGATGCCCCCTCTAGACCGTGGGGGTCCAAAGGTCCTGGAGGAAGGGTCCTGGTGGCCACAGACTATGACACGGAGGGCACGAAAGGGGCATGGGCCACACAGCATGCAGGGTCAAGAGAGGACACCAAGTGGGCATAGGCCTCCTGGTGAAATGCCGCCCAAGTTTCAAGCTATGAGAATGCATTCCGTGGCCTTAGTTGATAATTGAGTCTGTGGCCTTTGCAGTAACACCTGGCTTTCCTGCCCCAGGTGCTTGCACTTTTGCCATCTCAGCACTGTCTTGGGAGGGCCCAGCCCAAGGGTGCCGAGTGTGGAGTGCAGTGGTGGCCCCGGGATGCAATCACAGTGTGGGTTTCTTTCCCTCCAGATTATGATTGTCAGGGAAGACGGGGTTGTGCCGTTGTCCCGGGAGAAGTTGGCGCCCACCGCAGCCTGGAAGGGGAAGCCTCTGCTTTCAAGGGGATCCAGCTCAGCAGCCTGCATCCTGAGGTGGGACTGATAAGGATTCGCTCCCAGGGGCCGGTGGGAGGTGCTGTGGAGTTGGGAGTCTGGGCGGGGGCCTCCTGGGGCTGGGTTCTGAGAAAGAGAAGAGAAACTCTGGGATCTGGCTGTTCGCTTGCAGCTGCCTCAAGTTCTCTGGCAGAGGCTGTGGCCACTTTGCCAGGGTTAAGGACACACAGGGCCTCCCTCCATCCTCCTCTGTCCTGTCTGCCCCCCATGCACACTCTACATGGGATCAAGGCAGTGCCTTTGCAAACACACCTCCCAGACTCACCCCTGCCCCCTCCAAATCCCAGGGTCCTGAAGCCAGAGCCCTCCCAGTCACAGCGCACACCCTTTCTGCCTGGCCACCTGCTCTTTTCCCCGCTGACCTGTCCGATGACACGGGGCCAGAGGTTGGTGGCCTCTGTGGGCATGCGGAGGAGGCCAGTTCAGGCTGTGGCAAGGGTGGAGGAGGGAGGTGTGGCCCCCATGGACGGGTGCTCATCAGGGTCCCAGTCAGCTCTTGATCTCCTGGGGGGCTTGCGGGACCTGCCTGGCCAACAGCCTCAGCGGGAGCTGGCTTCCCGGCAAGGTCTCCAGCCTGGTGGCAGCGCCAATGAGCTGTGAAGGAGGGAGGCGGATCCTGCCGGTTGACGTGGAGCTCTGGCGGGGGAAGTGGGGGCAGGAACCGAGGTAGCACTTAGAGTCGTCCCCGGGGTTGCTGCCATGCTCACTCGCCTGGTTGGAGTCTCCAGTGGGCGGCCCTGGTGTGCGTGTACGCGTGCGTGCGTGTGCATCTGTGCACATGTGTGCCTGTGTGGGGGGGCCTCGGGCAGGCCCAGGTTTGTTGGCAGTGGGAGGGGGCCATGTCTGTGCGCTCCACTGAGCTCGTCCGTGCCTTTGTCTGTGGGTCCCTGTAGACCTGGGCACCCTTATCTGCATATGTGGGTGCCTTGGCAGGTCTCGCGCCTGACCCTGTGTGTGTGCCCGTGTGTATCGTGTATCTGTGTCTGTCCGTGTGCGGTTTCTGTAGTAAAGCTCTGTACTTGGGTCTGCGGGGCGGTCTACATAGGCTCCAGCCAGATTTAGGAATCTGGGGGGGTCTGTATGTCTTTGTATGGAAGCAGGATCTGTTGCCTGCAGACAACCCAATTCTCTCTCTCTCTCTCTCTTTTGCCGAAAGAAGGACATGTATGTGTGCCAAAACCACACACGCGGTGGAAGTGTGCGGAGAGATTTGTTCTTGTCTAGCTCTTGGTCCCTCCCTGAGTGCCCACTGTCACTAGCCACTCTCAAACACTTGCTCAGTCCTGATACCTTACAGCTGGGCTGTTTCAGCAATGCTGCAGCTACTGACGGTCCCCGGCACCGTCTCTGGGCAGGTCCTCAGCAGGGACTTCTGCGTCAAGGGCCCGTGTGTTTCCAGTCTAGGGGGACAAGGCTGCCTACCTCCTGCTGGGTGTCTCCCCACCTTCCTCGCTGTGCTTCCTTCACTAGAGCCGCAGTTCCTGTGTCCCCGTGGCCTGGGTCAGGACAGGAGCCGGGGCAGTTGCCCAAGTACCCTGAAGTCACCCGGCCCGAGGCCGTGGGCTGGGTGCACCAGCCTCTCCTCCCACGGGCCCAGAGGTGGGCATAGCCGGGTGGGGGTGCTGGGAGCCTCAGCCGGGGGCTCCGGCCATCCCTCTAGGGCTGAGCCTCCACCCCACGGGGCCCCCAGCAGGGTCTGCTCCATACCCTGGCAGCCCCAAGGACCCTCACCTCCATGCAGGAGCACGCAGGCATTTGTTTCTGGTGTGTGTAGGGCACTGTCGCTAGAACTTGCTTTGGAACAATTCACTGTCCCGTGGGAATACCCTCAGACTTCGTCGATTTGAACGAGGACATTCTCTCTGAGAAGCAGAGTGAAAGAGGCCGGAGAGAATGCCGTCCGCCTTGCTTCTGTGAACCAGGCTGGGCCTGGGCACCCTGGGAGGGAGGGAGTGGCTCTCTGTGCGGGCTGTGCTGAGTGGCTGGCCGCTCTGGGCCTGGCTGTGGGCCTTCCCTGGGAGGGATGCCGGGGTCCCCGTCCCTTGCTCATCTTAGGAGGGGTCCGTGGCTCTGTCTGCCTTCTGGCCAGCACGTAGCAGACTGGTGTCTCGCCCTGAGTGCGGGCCCTGGAGTGGGGTTTTTCACGGCAAGCCCTGCCCAGGTGGGACCCTTGTATCCCTCCTGCTTTGTCCCGGCTCAGCAAAGGACAAGTGCCGTCCCAAACTTTCTCCAGAGTTGGTGATTCCAGGCAGGCCTTTTCCTAAGTGCTCGGGAGGGGCCACAGCCCAGTATCGGAAGTACAAGAACCCTCTCGTGGGCTTTCCCACGTGCCTTTGGCTTCCTCTGAGGCTCTTCCTCTGAGACAAAGCGGACTCTGGGTGTCACCCCACCGGTGTCTGGCTGGGTCTGGGACTCTGAGCCCCTCTGAGACCTGGTCTCTGCCCTCCTAAGTCTGTCCTGGGTGCTGGCCTGGCTCCCCGCTGTCACCTCTGAAGTGGGATGGGGGGGTAGAAGCTGGGAGGGTGGGGGGCCCAGAGGCAGCAGGGGCTGGGGGAGAATGGGGACACCAGGTGCGGGTGCTTAGCTAGCCCCGGGCACATTCAGGTGGGGGTCTCGGGACCCCAGGGAGCCAATGCCAGGCCTGCAGGCGCAGTGACTCTCCTAGATGCCCCTTCCTCCCACAGAAGCACCTCAGCTGAGGCCCCTGGCAACACCATGGCCCCAGCCCTTGCCCCCTGGTCCTTTGTCCTGCCCTGTGGGTTGGGCACCGTGTGAACGTCACTCCGGGGAGATCGGTTCCATTTTCAGAAATGAGTGAGGTGGGATGCTGTCAGCCTGTGGAGAGATGCGGGCAGGGAGCCGTGGGGGAGGGAGCGTGATCTTGTGTGATGGTGAATTTGTGTTTGTGTGCTGCTGTGTGCACCGGTCTGCACGCTTGGGGGGAAGCAGGTCCAGAGAGCCCAGTGGGCCCTTGTCCCCCTCGGGGCAGGGCGGCGGGGGAGCACGGCCAGTGTGGCTAGTGGGTAGTGAGCGTTAGACCCTGAGACAATGTAGGCCGCGAGCGAGCTTAGCGGTGCCAGCTTTACTCTTACTGTCATTACACGTGGGTGTGGCAGCTACCTTCCACCTGTCCTGACTGAAACGGGTGACTTGGGTCTTTACACACACACGCGCGCCCACACACACTTGTACAGGCATATGCAGACACGTACAGAGACACGTGGAGACATATAGACACACACTTATGCACACACACGCATGTGCGCATGTGTGCACCGAGCACCCGTGTGCTCGCCTGTGTCTCGACAATCTCAGCTCCACCCAGGCAGGCCTGGTGGGGACGACAGGCACTCCGCCCTGCAGGTTGGGGTCCAGGCCTGCCTGCTCTCCCGCTCTCTCCTTCACCGGCTCACCAGGCGAGGAGGTGCCTGGGCCCCAGCTGCCTCTAAGAAGGTAATTGAGAAGCTGAGTTCCCGGAAAAAGACACGGCCCGTCTTCCTAGGATGGGAACCAGGTCCTCACACTTTTCCGGGAGGCAGAGAGAGCCCTCTACGTGTGACCCTGAGGGGACGGGACTCTCCCCTCCCTGCCACTGGGCGCCCAGCTGTCTCCCCGTTCTGTAACACCCAGTGAGCGCTGAGCTGTCCCCAGGGGGAGGTCATGGCCTGGGGGTTCTTGTGCCAGGTGCTGAGGGAGGCCTCTGGCTCAGGGCAGGTGGGAGAAACCCGGGGCAGCCAGACTGGGGTCCCACAGGGGCTCCGGCTTAGTCAACTTTCAAACACCCCAACTCTAGGCCCAGGGTCATTAGTTTGCTCCACGAGCATTTGACCAGGAATACAGCAGTGAGCAAAGAGGAAAGTCTTCCCGCTCTCACAGGGCTGATGCCGTAGCAGGGAAACATCGAGTGCGGCGTGAGGTGTGGTCCAAGACGAGGTGTGCTACGGGGGAGCAAAGCAGAGGGGCCTGCTGGCAATGCTGGCGCCCCGTCCATCTTTGAGAGGGTGGCCCTGCTGAGAAGGCTGGAGCCGCAAGAGTCCGAGAAGGCGGCAGAGCCTTGCAAGTGTGTGTGCCAAGGACAAAGGACAGGGGGAGGGAGGGGTCTCGGGGAGGGAGGGACCAGGGGCTTTGGCTGCCCAGACGGGGGTACTGGCTCTTGTCTCTGTGAAAACTTCGAGGAGGGGAGGATGGTCCTGCTAGGTCCTCAGGTGGAGAGGGTCTGTGGGGTGAGGGGGTGGAGGGGGCTGAGGGGGACGAGGGAGGGGTTGGTGCAGGAGCCCCGCCGGGGGTCTGTAGGGGCAGCCAGGTTGGAAGGGGGCGTATTGTCCAGAGTCCGGTTGGCTGTGGACGGCACCAGTCCCACCTGAGGTCTTTGGGAGGCAGGGTTTGGGGCAACCTGGGCCAGGGCCTGGGCTGTTTGCACAGCCTGCCTGCCCTGCATACGGCCCCTGCCCTGCCCACACGCACTCCCTCTTCCCTCTCCAGACACAAGCTGAGAAACTTCTAGGTGACTTAAACCCAGGCAGGAATGAGGCATGAGGGTTCCCCGAGGCAAGCCAGGCCCTTCTCAGCATGGGAGGGTCATTTGGCTGTATTGCCAGACAGCTTACCCCTTCCTGTCCCCCAGAAACTCGGATGAGGAGGGCTTGGAGGCTGAAATGGAAATGGGGCGGCAGGTGTGGGCAACTTTGTAGTGGCCGCTCCCCTCCTCCCTGCTCAGGCTCCAACAACCAGAAGCGGGCCCTACTGGGTGGGAAGGGGGGCTTCGCCAAGCACGTGTCCCTGTCCCGAGTTGGGGGGCACGTCTCCCCGGGTGGTCCTGGTGCACTTGGAGTGAGAGGGGTGGAGGGGGGGTCTCCTCTTGTCTCCAGCAGAGCTCCTGTGGTCACTCGGAAAGCGTGGGCAGGGCAGGGAGGGAGGGTGCAGGTGCCTATGTGTCTCAGGTGGGAGGGGTCACAGGCACATCTGCGTATGTAAAAACGCACGTGGGTGGTGGGAGATTGTGGACGTACCTGGACACCCTCCCCCTGCGCCTGGAGTGGCCCAGCACTCTGGGCCAGAGATGGACCCAGGAAGGAGCCATCCATGAGCCTGGCCTCCTTGTCAGTCCACGAATTCATGCCGAAGGTCAGTAGACAGGCAAGGCTGATTCATTCTCGAATAAACTCCTGCAGAGCCATGACTCAGACCAGAAGGCCAGGCCAGGAGGTGGTTCTGGAGCTGGGCGGTGCTTGTCCTTCTGTGCAGGGCTCATGCCACACAGTTCAGCTTGTTTCCGGTCCCGGGGAATGTGGGCGGCCGGCCTTTTCCACAGGTGCAGCCGGGAATAGGATGCTCCAGAGGCCAGACCTGTTCACCTTGGACCCGGCTCTCAGACTGTGGGCAGATGAGGCAGGGGTGGGACAGTTGGTGGAGTAAGGCCAGGATGAGGTCGCCCTTGGGGCTCCTGGGCAGGGGAGGACAGGCTGAGCTGGCAGCAAGTAGGGCCAGAGTGACGGGTCCTGCCGGGCAAGGTTGCTTATTCCCTTCCCCACCCGCCTGGCACCGACCCCAAGGACAGAGGAGGGAGCCTGGCCTGCTGCACGAGCTTTGGCGACCCCAGGGCCCTGTACCAAGTATAGCTCGCACACCTTCCCGCACTGCACACAGATCTCAGCACGCACGTCCTCCTCCCCCACATTTGCAGAAACTCCTGCTCAATTCCAGACCCCTCCTGACATCTTTAGATCCAGATGGTGGCGTGGGGCTGTCTGGGATGACCACTGAGACCGGGCACTGGCGAGGGGCCCTCTCTTGGCTGCAGGGGTATCGGTGATGGGGGAAGGGCAGCCAGGGCAGGCGTGGGGCCCCCGGGTCAGGTGCTCGCTGCTCCATACACAGGTACTGGTGAGCACACGTGTCTTCATGCCCCGTGTGTGCAGCATCTTGCTCGCACGTGTCATGCTGACACACCCCGTGGTACTCGCTCACCCTTGGGTGACACGTGCGTGCACATGACTGGCTCTGCTGCGGGGCTGCACGTGGCACCAGCGCCCGTTCCTGCTTTCGAGTCTGGTCTACGCATCCCGGACACCTTCACCTGGAGCACCTTCTCTTTGGCCTCTGCGGTCGGTGACCAGGGTCCTGCTGTGGTGGGGACCGGCAGGTCCGGTGTCTGCACGGCTCTGACGCAGGGAGGGATTTTGGGTGCTCTGTGGGGGTTGGGGAGGGTCCGTGCCTGGGGCCGGGGGAGTGTGGGGAAGGAAGCAGGGCTTAGCTGGGGGGCATCGGGGCTGGCTCTGGCCTCTCCCTCCAGGTCCCCGTCCTCTGTGCAGGGCCTGGCCTTTTGCTCCACAAGCCAGCGATGGCTGCTGAACAAAGGGTGCCTCCAGGAGTAGAGGGAGGCAGCCCAGCCCAGGACCCACAGGCGTGCCCCACACTGGGCTTCCTGCCGATGGAGCTGCCCTGGACTCCGCTCACCCTTTGGCTCACTTGAACCTCTGCTGGTCCCTGCAGCAGACGCTGATGTTGGCCTACTGTGTGTGCACCAGGCCCTAGAAATAGTGCTAGGGACAGGGCTGGGCTGGGACCTGGCAGGATTGTGGTAGCACCTCTGTCCAGCGATTATAGGAGGGGCCTCTTGCTGCCCCTCTGGCAGTGGTCAGGATAAGGGGCTGAGGCTGGGACCAACCCAGCTCAGAATGGCTGCTCTACCCAGCCTGGAGCCTTAGGGTAGGGCAGGGGTGGCCTCTGCTCCCAGAGTCTGGGGTGAGGGCTTCTGTCTGAGAGACTGAACTAGACAGAACTGGGAGCGATGCTTCATGTCTAAGGAGCCACTTGTCTTGGCTCTTCTGGTCCCGTGTCCTGCAGGATACACGTCTCTCCTCCCTGCCTGACTCCTCGCGGAGCCCTGGGCTGGGTCTGCGACCATTCTGTCCCTACCAGAGTGCGCTCAGCCCAGGGTTCCGGGGAGGGAGAGAGACAGCAGGTGGAGGGAGTTTTCCGCTGCGAGCCAGACCTGGTGGGAGTGTGTCACGCCAGAGCAGGCCGTCCGTGCAGGTGTGGCCGTGGTGGCCACGTACGTGAGCTGGGTGTGTGTGCAAGGGCACGCGGACAACTCTGGGCTGGTGCTGTGGCACAGGCGGGCTTGCTACGGGTCAGGCATGTGGCTCGGTCAGGGCTCAGAGTTCCTTGCCTGGGACCTCTGGCCCCATCCAGCACCGAAACACAGACCTGCAAGTGGGTGGGACGGAGAGCCCTGCGCTGACCTGCTTGGCCTGGCCTGCTGGGTCCTGCAACAATCCGTGGGGAGAGTCTAGTTTCACGGGGGCCGTGGCCACCGTGGTTGTGGTTTCCCAGGGGAGGACAGAGGTTTGAATCCAGACTGGAAGTCCCCCCACCCCTTGCCCACCGTGATTTCTGTCTCAGGTGACCAGCAAGCTGTGCCATCAGCTGGGGACAGAGAAGGCGAGGAGGCCTTGTGTGCGCACAGTTCGTTGCCTGTGCCGGAGTTCCTCCGTGCTGCAGTGGTGGAGTTGGCAAGGGTGACACCGTGTTCGTGGAGGAGGTCGGGTGCCAGGCTAGGCGAGGGCACCTTGGGAAGGGCTGACGTGGTTTGGCGGTCTGAGCGGTCTGGGAGGAAGATCAGAGTCAACGGGTCGTGTGGGCACAGAGTTCACGGCTTCCATCTTGGAATGGAAGAGGCAGGCCAGCCTGGGGATGGGGGTTGGAGGAGGTGAGGGGCAGGGGGGTCCAGTTTCATAGCAAAGGCTCCAGGTCTCGGCTTAATGGTGGCCTCCTGCCCTGATCAGCATTGCCTTCTCGTACCCAGAGCCCCGCCAAGTGCTTCACTGGGGCTCCTTCTCTGTCTTCTCACTGGACTTGAGGACTGTGGTGTGGTCCGTGTGTCCTCAAGGCTGTGTCTAGAGCCCAGGACCTGAATGTCCTTCCTCTCCAGGCCTCTTCTTGAAGCTCCAGGTCTTGAAGGAGATTCTGGGCCCCACACCCGCCCTGGGTGAGTCAGCAAGGGCCCAGCTCCCACTCACGTGTAGACTCTCTAGTCTCCATGACAATCCTGTCCAAACAGGTCATACCTGGGTGTCCGCCTTGACTGTACCCTCTCAAGAGCCCCCCCACCTCCCCATCTGTGACCCTGCAGCCTCTGACATCCCCTTTGTGGGAAGGACCATCCCGGTGCACCTGGGGCTCTCTGGGTTTTAGTACCGAACATCTGAACGCCAGGAAACGCCTTGGCTCTGGACAAACCATTTATCCATGGGGCCTGCCGGGTGCCTGTGGGAGGGCACTTCCCCCAGAGGGAAGGCTGCCTGCTGTAGCCCATAAGGCCTGGACTCTGCCTGAAGATGACGTCTTGTCCCCTTTCCCAATTCTCTTGACCTGTCTCCTTCTGCTTTATCCGAGTGGCCACTATGGGCCGGGTGCTGCCAGACCTATCAGCACTCGTGTTTTTTCTGCCTGTAAGGACCCAGGAGGCGGTACCACTCTTGCCTTACTTTGTAGGTGAAAACAGCAGGCTCCGACGGGGCTTCTCCAGCATGAGCTTGTGATGCTAGAGCAACCGGACACACTTGGCTTCCGATGGAGCTGCTGCCGTCAGCGTCATCCACGGGAGGACACTCAGGGGCGGGCCCTGGTATCAGCGACCTGCTGCTCCCTCAAGAACCTGGCCCTCTGCAGGCAGCTTCCAGAGCAGCTGGAAACCCGGAGCCCCCGCGTCCTTCCCGGGGATCAAGGAGCGTGGCCGTGAGCAGAGTTCACATTCTCACTGAGAGACCCTCAGAGCTGGTGGCTCTTGCCGCGGAGGTGGGTCCTGCCTGAGGTCTCCGTCCATGTCCCCACAGGATGGTCTGGAGTGCTGGTCTAGAGCCGGCTCCGTCCTTGCTGTGTGAGCCTTGCTCTGCGCATCGCCTGCACGAGCTGGGCGCGCTGCCTGTGGACGCTGGAGTGAATCTGCCGTCCTACCTGCCCACGCTGCTCTGGGCCTGGTCTGGGGTCTCAGCCTGGGGCTTGGGCGGCTCAGATGGACACTTGGAGTCAATACTGGCCTCACATCAGCTGTAAGTGGGGCAGGAGGCTGTAAGGGGCTGTGAACTGCAGGGTGCAGGGGGGACAGGGATTCCTGGAGGTGGTGTGTGGTGGGGATCATCAGGTTGTGCAGGGAACTGAGAAACCAGGTTAGCCACTGGCCCAAAGCACCTCGAATCCCCCGTCTTCCAAGAGGCTCTCCCAGCCTAGTTTTGTCCAACCAAGGCGGTCATTTTCCTTAGGGTTGGGGTGTGTGAGCAGGATCCCCTCTGTCTCCCAGGCGCGGTGAGTTCTGCTCAGTGCAGCCCAACCCTGACACCTAGTGGCCAGTTATGAGCACTGCTGCAGAGAGGACAGGACTGCTGGGGGGTGGGAGGGGGGCGGGGGGAGGTGGCCCTCCAGCCCAGGTCCCTTGGAAATTTCCTAAAGAATAACCTGGACATGCCGAAAGGAGGCCCCAGTGGTGGGACCCCAGGCTTTGTGACAGAACTGCACGTGGCTCATTCAACACATTTGTGAACTTCTGTGGCAGTTGCGGGGTGGGCGGGGCGTGTTCCTGAGGATTCAGGGACACGTGTGGCTGACCTTCAAGTAGGTCCATTGTGGGGTTGATGTTCATCATGCTAGAGGCTTGTCTTTCTTTGGTGGGCCAACACTGATCGAGTCATGGCAGGCTTCCTAGAGAGGTGGCCTCTTAGCTTCCAGGGGTGAGTAGGGTTACCTGGGGAGGGTGTAGGAGCATGAGAGGGAGCAAGCAAGGACAGAGGTGGGAAGGGGTGAGGCTGGAGGGCGAGCAGGGCCACAATGAAAAGAGACCTTAATGGGTCTCTATCTGGGGGCAGTGCGGACTGCAGACAGTTTTAGGCAGAGGGGTGATGTGGCCGCATTTGTGTTTCAAAACAATCATTCTGGGTGCTGGATGGAAGGTGGACAGGAGGGTTGGAGCTGGCAAAAGGTGGCCAGTGGGAACTGGAGCCACTGAGATCCCAGTCTGGTGGGGGAGGGGGACACTGGCAGGTGGGTCCTGGGGACAGGCTGATTTGGAGGGGAGTTATGGGTACCAGCACCCTTGAAGACAGAGAGGTGGGGACACCTGATGTTGGGAGACCGGGGGCTGGAGTCCCAGTTGCTAGCTGCCCAATGATAGAACAGGTGCAGAGGGATCCATGGGGAGGGGCTTAACAGGTCTCAAGTGCCTGAAGAGGCCTTAGCTAAGTCCCCGCCTGATGCTCAGCTTGCTTTCTTCCCAGCGGGGCAGGGGCAGTGCAGATCCCCCAGGGCAACACTGGTGGCCAAATCTTACATCCCAAGATAGCAGAGAAGAGGGTCCAGGGGTCTTCTGAGGGTGGGAAGGTGTCTGGGCAGCGGGAGGCTCCCTGGAGCGCAGGGGGACGATAGATGAGGCAGGCGCCGGGGGGCCTGAGCGGGGGGCCTAGCAGCTTGAAAGGCTCCAGAGGTGTCCAGTGGGGCTTTGGGGACTTGACGTTTCCGCGTGATCTGTGTGAAAGCGTCGTCCCTGCGTTGGTGAGGAGCTCGTGTGATGGGCAAGAGATGTGCACGTGCACACACTGTGTGTTGCGTGTCCATGCGTGTGGCGTATACGCTGCGTGTTGAGTGTGCGTGTGTGTTGTGCGGACTGTGTGTTGTGTGCTCACACGTGCCGGGTGTCTGGGAGTTCTCCTTTCTGCCTCTGCTATTTTCTTCAGTCTTTCTCTACTTGGCAACCAGAGTGATTTTTCTAAAATCCAGTAGGATCATGTCATTTTTGTCTTTAAAATCCTTTGAAAACTACTCATTAAGTATTTATGAATGAAAGATGAGATCGGTTTGGGATTTGCCTGAAGATAGTCCTGGGAATGTGGACAGAGCGGATCTTTGACAGAGTGTGGTGGGAGGCACGGTAGTCCTGTGTTCTCTCCACTTCCGTGTGCACGTGCGGTGTCGTCGGGATGATTTGTAAGCCAAAAGACTTTGAAATGTCATCAAAAGTTCTTGGGTGTCCTGTTGGCTCTACCTTACAGATTTTCTGTCTTTCATGATCTTTGAGCTATTTCATAGCTCTATAATCCCAGAAAATTGATAGTAGGGCAGACGGTTCTTTCTCGCCGAAGTGCAAATTAGTTCCGTCGGCGGAAAGCACCTAAGGGTTGCTCTCTGAGTGGTGACCAGTCATCACGTACTTACAGATTCATTTCAGGGTTCTTGATCGCCTATGTTTGTGTTTGTGGTTTAGATTTTACTTTGAACTGGGTCGTAACGTTTTACTGGTGTCTTCATCAATGAGCATTGTGGGTTGAGTCAGGTCCTTAAAAAGACATGTTGAAGTCCTAACCCCAGCACCTGTGAATGTGACCTTATTTGGAAGTAGGTATTTGCAGATGTGATTAGTTAAGATGAGGTCGTAGGGAAGGGAGTGAAATCCTTATCAGAAGAGGAAAATTTGCATACAGACACAGAGGATACAGGCAGAGCGCTGGGTGGTGTGCGATGGAGGTGGAGACCGGGACACTGGAGACCAGCAGGATCTGGAAGGGGTGAGAGAAGAAGCCCAGCTAGACCCTGGGAGAGAGCGTGGCTCTGCCGACACCTTGGCTTTGGAGTTCTGCCTTCCAGAACTGTGCGAGAGTGAAGCTGTGCTGTTTTAAGTCACCCCATCTGTGGCAGGAAACGCATTCAGTGCTTTTATGCTCGCGGGGAGCCCCAAATAGAGGGGTCAGGCCTACGGGAAACGAGAGAGCCGGAGGAGGGGTGGGTCATGGAGACTTTTGTACCTTTTCCTAAAGGCAGTGGGAAGCTTTTGAGAAAAAAAATGCAAAAGACAGAAAACAAATCATTCCCGAAATGTTAAAGAATAAACTTTCAAAGGTAAAATCATGATCCTCACGTCAAAGATTTTATTTTCCTTTCATTAGTTCTAACTCCTGGGACTGAGAACAGGGTTCGAGGCTCTGCAGCCATAGTCACTTCTGCAGATGGTCCTGGCGGAGGTCAGCCCAGGGGCAGGCAGGGGTCGTGTGGGAAACTGTTGGGTATCGAAGGTGGAGCGTTAGCACGTTTGTCTTGGATCGTCGACGCTTCGTCATTCAGTCCACAAATGGCAGTAGAAGCGGCTCTGGCAGTCCTGGCTCCAGACATGTGTGTGTATGTGCGCACATGTGTTTGTAGACGCGTCACAACACGGACAGATCACAAGGCGGATACACCCTGGGACCCATGCCCTGGAGGGCGCAGTGCAGATTCTCTGCAGTGTAGACGCATCAGGGGTGGCCAAGCTCCACTATGCATCCCGCAAGGTGGATGTACAGGGTGTGGTGCAGGGAGGACCCTCTGCAGTGTTGACGTGCTGGCTGCGGTATAGACGCCCTGCAGTGTAGATCCTGTGGTAGAGAGTGGACAGTGTGGGCCGTCTGTGCACGCCCTGTTCCAAGGCACCTGGCTGGGCCTGTCCCCTGGGCACACAGGAGGCAGGGTGAGGATCGCTGCTGGGGCTGTGGGCCGAGAGTGGCTGGGCAGCCCATCAGATGGGGGCTGAAACTCAGCCCTAAACCCAGGTGGGGGTGCCTAGGGGGGGTTGTGTCCTCTCTCACATCCTGTGGGGACCCCTGTCACTACCTGTCCTCATGGCCCCCCAGCCTGAGTTCTGTCTGTCCCAGTGGATTCCTGGGGGCTTCTGGGGGGGGGCATTGTCAGGCCACATTTCTCTCTGGGGTCATTGGTCTTGTCCACAGTCATGTTGGAAAGGGCCCCAACACTTGCTTCAGTAGCTTCTGGGGATTGTATTAACTTTAGGACCCCACCCCACTGCCAAGGCAGGTCAGGGTGAGCCGGGCACCTGGGTTTTATTTCTTTATTTGTAATTGAAGTATGACAAACACACTGATTGATTCAGATCCAGTGTGTGTCCCCGTGGACCCTCACAGAGAGCCCTGGATCACACAGAATGTGGCCCCAGAGCCACACCCCGGGGCTTAACAGGGTCCTGGGGACCCACCTGGGTCCCCAGACTGTGTCTCCTCTCTCATCTGCCAGACGGTGGCAGAGTTCCCTCACATGTGCCCGCAGGGACAGCTTCCAGGGGCTCCTAGGGGAGGGGCCCGTCTGTGGGGTGCTGGGAGTCAGCGGAAGCTCCCATTAGACTCTCAGAGGGGCTAGCATCCAAACGGAAGCCTGCCAACACATAAAATCACATGGGGAGGCCCCCGATCCCGTCCCCAGGGTCAGAGCCTTTGGGGCTGGCTACAGGACTGGGAATTCAAAAATGTATATATAAATATTTTAATACATTTTATTTTTCCTTTTTGGAGGAGGGGGAATAGGTTATACATGCAGATGATTCAAAAAGAAAAAGGCACAAGAGAGGGTCACCCTAAGGAGGGAACCTCTCCTGCCTTCTCAGCCACAGAGAGGCATCTGTTCTGCCATCGGTCTCTCACGGGGCCTCCAGGGCAGCCCCGTCCACGTGGCTCTGTGTCTGTGAGAGTCCCCGTGTGGCCCACGGTGCTGACTAGCCATTGTTGATGGACATTCAGGCTGTTTTTCACTTTTCCGTCATGGACAGTGATGCAGTGATGCCCCTGAACGTGTGCCTTTCCCGATAGTGAGCTTGTCTCAGGGTAGATCCCGAGGAATAGGGGGCAGTTTTAACTTTGGAAGGTCTGTTGTCTCGTTGCCCCCCACAGAGCCTGCCCCCTCCCCGCGGCAGTGGGCAAGGTGTCTTCCCCATTCTCCCAACACGTCTGTGCCAAGAAACTTTTGGATCTTTGCTAATCTGAGAGGGTCGACCCGGTTTGAGGTTGCATTTCTCCTACCGGGAGCTAAATTGAACAGCTTTCTATGTGTTTGAAAGTTTGTAACTTCTCCTTGTTCTATAAATTATTTATGTCCTTGACCCATTTTCTATTGGGTTGTTGGACTTTGTCTTACTGATTTGTACAGCCTTTTTATGTGGTAAGGCTTTATCCTTAAACACCTGCAAATATTTTTCTTCATTTGTTATTTGACTTTTATCTTTGTTTAAAGTAGTTTTGCCTTGTAGAAATGTTTTTACTATGTGAGGTGAAATTCTTTTTATAGTTTGTGCTTTGTGAGCTCATAATATTGTCCCTATACTTTCTTCTAGTACTTCTATTGTTATATTTAAATGTTTGCCTCTTTGGTCCATTTCGGATTTATTTTGGTATACAATCCAAATTAGAGATCTGTGTCAGTTAGGGTCCAGCTAGGAGACCCACGCTCCAGTTGGGAAACTGAGGAGAGCTGAAAAAGGGGACCAAGGTGTAGGCAGGAGGATTGCCCTGGGTAAGGTGGAGCCCACCCCTAGACCTGAGAGCACCTAGAGAAGGCTGTCTTACAGGAGCTGAGCCCTGTGGGTGAGAATAAGTGCCTGGGCTCCAATCTCCTGCGAGGGTCCTCAGGCAGCAGCCAAGGGCAGGTGGCCAGCAGGTGCCCTGTGGCTCTGGGCAGGGGGACAGAGGAGGAGTGGGGGCTGGGCTGATGCCGGCACGTCTAGTACAAGGTGGTGAACCAGTTATAGAAGCAGTGTGGGACTTGGGAAGGGGCTCTTTGAGGAGCTCCCTGGGGGAGTCGGACAGAGCCCCTAGGCTGAGAGATGAGGTTGGGAGTTTGGAGGCTCTGGAGGCCAAGGAGAAAGACCTGTATGGGGTGAGCTGACCATGAGCTGGTGGCCCTCAGGACAAAGCCACGATCTGCCTTTCCAGCCCTGGGCTGTCTCTGCTGAGCTCTTGGGACCTCTCTGGGGCAGTGGGGTGTGTGGGGGGGTGGGGGGATGATGCTAGGCCGTGCATGGAGCAGGGTCTGCGGGAGTGGGGAGTGTGAGGGAGGCCACTGGTGTGTGCAGGGTCCCCAGCCTCCTCTCAGAGGAGGACCCACAGGACGCCCTGCCCTGCAGGCTGCCAGCACTCTGGGAAGGGGGATCCAAGGTCTGATTGGCTCTGCTAATGGCAGTTGAATTTGGGGAATCCATAGGGGCCCAGGCAGGTGCAGTGTGGAATGGGCTGGTGGGAGCAGGGGGGCTGATCTGTTGCTTGTCTGACCCTGTAGCCCACCATCCTGGCTTGCTTGAATGGGGGGGGGGGGTTTCCAGGACTCTCCGTTTTAAAATCAGGATGGTCAGTTGGCCACACTGCTTATATGCCACACCCACCAGTGCACAAATGAGGTGTCCAGCCTGGTCCTGCAGTGTGCTGCTGGGACTCGGGCCACCCGAGACCCCTGGTTCCCCTGTTCCTGGCAAAATCCTCGGTGCACCCCGAGTCTTGACCATCCTTCGATTTCCTTGGTGGCAGTGGCCCCATTGTGTGGGGGAAGAAAGCGAGGGTTGTCATGGCTCTGTTTACCTGGAGTGAGGTCGTTTCTCCTTGTCTGTGCAAGGCTGGACTGCTCTGCATTTTCATGGTAAATTTGTTTTCCAAGCCGTTGTTGAAATTCTGGGGGCAGAGAAAATGCATTTGCTCCATCACCTTTCCGGATGTGACAAGTCCTATAAAATCTATTAAAGCCTTTAATGAAATCCCTGCTCAGAGGTGCTCCGTGAATGAATGTGGAATCGGAATTTAAATTAAAATGTTGTTTTTGTAGTCTTCAAGGCTTTGCCTGGGAAGAAATTAAAGGGACAGTTCACCATTTTGTGATCATTCCCAGGCTCAGTGGGTGATTTTGCTTGGTGGCCCTCTGACTGGGTGCTGGGGGCCTTCCTCTGACCCTTGGGCCGGGTGAGGCATGGGATGGCACGGAGGCATCAGCTGTCCCTACACCCAAGACCGTCCCCACCCCAGGCCCCACAGAGGACGCCATGTGGAGGGAAGCCAGGTGCAACTGTGGGCTGGGTAGCCGCTCGGGACTGGAGATAAATGTATTTACCTACAAGCAAATGTTTTCTTGTTTTAAATTTTTAAAAAAATGTTTATTTATATGAGACAGAGAGAAAGAGAGAGAGAGAAAGAGAGAGAGACAGAATGTGAGCAGGGGAGGGGCAGAGAGAGAGGGAGACACAGAGTCGGAAGCAGGCTCTAGGCTCCAAGCTGTCAGCACAGGGCCCGACGTGGGGCTCGAACACACGAGCCGTGAGATCATGACCTGAGCTAAAATCGGATACTCAACCCACTGAGCCACACAGGTGGCCCAAGCAAGTGCAGTTTTTGTGTTCAGAGCCCACACTCCGGGTGGACAGACGTGCCTGGAAGAGGCGTTAGTGGCCTCGAAAGGAAAGGGAGAGCAGGTATGGGGGTGTGTGGAAGGGCTGGGGCAGGGAATGGCACTTGGGAAGCCCTGCGAGGAGGCAGTAGGGGGTGTGGGTGTGTGTGGCTGGACTGGGGAGGAGATGCCCTCCTGGCAGGATTCCTCCCTTCCTCTTTGGGCATCTGAGTCCTGCCCCGTGGACTTCAAACACGCTCAGCAGTCTGTCACTAAGAAGCAAACCCAAGGCCTCTCTCCACCTCCTTCTCTTCACCGCCCTGGAGAGGCTGCTGCTCTGAGTCTTTTTCTAGCTGCTCCTCGTCTCTCCACCCTCCATGAGGCACCACTGCCTCGCGGAAGAGACAGGTACAAACACAAAGAGCTTGCTCAGCTGCTTTATGTGGGGTGTGCACAGATACAGCCATGTGAAATCACACTTAGGATACCAAAAAGGTGCTTATCTTTCCTATTTTTCAGGTGGTAACATCATCCCATTCCTTCTGTGATGAGAAGGGTTCTAAAAAATGCACAACGTGGGGTGCCTGGGCAGCTCCGTCGGTTGAGCGACCGACTTCGGCTCAGGTCATGATCTCACGGTTTGTGGGTTTGTGAGTTCGAGCCCCACGTCGGGCTCTGTGCTGACAGCTCAGAGCCCAGAGCCTGCTTCAGATTCTGTGTCTCCCTCTCTCTCTGCCCCTCCC